>NC_132838.1:47754103-48057133 GCF_048164855.1 Canis lupus baileyi
CACTTAGGCCTGGGCCAGCTGTTGTGTAATCGGACTGAGATTAAGGAGGTGCTACTCTGTTTGCAAGCCTGAGTCTCTCTGTAGCACCAAGGTCTTTCTGGAAAAAGTTTTCCTTCTGTAGAGGAGTCAGGAGCTCAGGAGTGACCCTTAGCAGCCAGGGTTCTAACCAGTGCCTCACAGAATTACCACCACTACCATCATCACTACCACCATCACCACCATTGTCACCATCACCATTACCATCATCATAACCACCATTATCATCATCAGCATCACCACCATCATCATCACTATCATCACCACCACATTCACCACCACATTCATTCACCACCACCATCACCATCATCACCACCACATTCACCACCACCATCACCATCATCACCACCACATTCACCACCACCATCACTACCAACACCATCATTATCACCATCACCACCACCACCATCACCACCATCACCACCACCATTATCATCATCATCACCACTGCATTTACCAAGGACCCCTCTATACCAGGGCCTCTGTTAAGTGCTTTATCCATAAGATCTTCTAGAAATAGCACTCTAAGGCCAAAACAATTCTTTTGTCAAAGATGTGATAAACCAGTATAAGTTATGAAAATATCGATGGAAACAGAGCACACAGGATCCTTACCACCACACATGTACCCCACAACCAGGAACCTCGGTGACACCTGATAAGCATGACATTTAGAAGCACAGCATCTGCACTTGGCTTGGAGTTGCTGCTCTAGGCTGGGTGTGGCTGGGAGCATCAGCTTCTCCCTGCAGAGCCCAGGGATGACTCTGCTCCAGGTGGGTGCATGTTGCGGCCAGGCTCAAAGGGCAGCGGCTGCTCCAAAGAGGCTTTTTCTCACAGTAGTGGCAAAAGTGCAAGAGATCAACTGGGACAGACAAGTTCTCCTCAGAACCATCATGTGTGAGTCTCCCCAGATGCCTGTTTGCCTAAGCAAGTCCTGTGGGCAAGCACAAAGCCAAGGAGGCAGGGATGCCTGGCTGGGTGTCATTGTCACCGAGGACCTTAGTGGTTTGTGATGGAGTGTGGGAATGCCACCTGACACCCCCTTCCCTTCCTCTCCCATACGGTGGAGACCTCTCCTGCTCCTGTGAAGCCAGGTCAGGGTGAGGCCACAGCGAAGAGCAGGGGCTGGGAGGGAGAGAGGGCGGGGGTAGACCGCAGAGGTGTGGGGCAAGCAGCCCAGGTGCCATCAGACTGTCTTGTAAGACCCAATTTCTATTTCTGTCACCTCCCAGCTTTGTGACCTCAGAGCTTCAGTGTCCGTGTGCGTAGAATCAGGGTGATAACGGCCCAGAGGTGAGGAAAAGAATCAGCACGTGAGTCCTTGGCCCACAGAAGGCGGGAAATGGCAGTCTTTTCACTGCTTCTGGGTTGGCAGGGGGACTTGGGTGGAAGAGTAAAGAGAATTCTCACTAAAGAGCTGGTCGCTAGAGAAAGCCAAGCGAAGAGCAAGCAAAGGAGGAGGAGAGGGAAATGCCCCGTGTGAGCCCGACGTGAGCAGGACGTGGCTCCAGAGAGGCCTGGGAGGTGTTTGCAGCCTTATAAGGCTCAGGGAGCAGCGAGGATGCTTCCTGCAGAGGCAACAAAAAAATCCCGCCGAAAAGTGGCGAGATCCGTGGCGCCACGTGTTAGGAGCCCCCCCCCACCGCACAGTCGGGGAGGAGCCGGGAAGCCCGCCCCCGCGGGACGCGGGCCCAAGTCCAACCAATCGCTGCCAGGGAGGTTACCGCGCTCTCAGGCTTCGGCCAATCAGGACGCAGCGCCCGCGCTGGGGGTGTGTCAGGAGGGAAGGGGGCGGAGTCGCCAGGGCAGCGGGGGCCGCGGGAGGGGGGGAGGGCGGTGGCGCGTGGCGGGTCCGCGCCAGGCCCCGGCCCGGTTGCCGCAGGGCAGGCGACGTGGGCGGGGGTCCGCCAGCCCAGCGGAGGTGGAGGGGTGCCCTGGGCCCCACAGCTTCCCTCGGCGGGCGTCGGCCCTGGGGTGCCACGGACAGTGGGAGTTCCGTGCCCTTGCACGCCGCGCTTCTCGGCGTCCGCATTGGAAAGTAAAGTTCGCGGGAGGGCTGGGCTTGCTCACACCATCTTCTGGGGGCCCGAGGGTGAGTGGAGGCGCTGCACGTGCGGCCGCCCACGCCCTGGCTCACGGCCAAGCCCCCGGAGCTGCAGGTGCACTTGTGTTTCCCAGCGACCCGGGGGAGAGTTTCCAGGATGAGACCGTGGGCCCCAATACCCCGATCCCAGAGCCGTGGCTCTCTGTCCTCGGCGGGTGTTTATTCTCGGGGGGGGGGGGGCAGAGGGTGGTGATGGCGAGGTTGGGCATCAGAGGTGGAACTGAGAAAAGGTGGATCTTGGGATCCCCGGGTGGATCAGTGGTTTAGCGCTGCCTTCGGCCCAGGGCGTGATCCTGGTCCCGGGATCGAGTCCCGCATCGGGCTACCTGCATTCTCCCTCTGCCTGTGTCTCTGCCTCTCTGTGTGTCTCTCATGAATAAAGAAATAAAATCTTTAAAAAAGAAAAGAAAAAGGTGGATCTCAGACCTGAGGGCCTTGTCAGTCCAGCTGGTGGGCAGACCCCCCCCCCCCAGGGCTTTTTGGTTCATCTATAAACTGGGTAGGACGGCCTGGGTAGGACAGCCTCAGTGTGTGCCACTGCCGCCAGCATCCACCACGGACACCTACAGCGAGGTGCCAACGCCCAGGAGTGCTGGAGTCAGCAGGGCTGCTCCAGTGTCCCTGTGTCCTTCCTGCCCCTTCTCCCTGGATATCAGGCTCCTTCTAAGGGCTTCTCCAGAACCTAAGCTCCCTCTGTCCAGTCTGGGCAGTCTTCATGAAGGGATGTGGTGCTCTGACTCCTCAGCTCTCTTCTCACTTTATGGTCTGTGACTTGCGACTGGATCCTGTCAGAGCCTAGTGTCTCGGCTTCCAAATGTCCAACACTTGCTTTCAAGACAGCTGTCTCTGTGATGAGATTCAAGAACCGATTTTAATCTGAAAAACCAAGAATTCAACACTCTCTCCCCTCACCCTCTGTCTCTGGGTTCTTTTGATTTTCTGGGCAGGGTGCACCACTTAATTCATGGGAAGATGATGGTAACTTGACACAACAAGAAAATACGCATGAAAGAAACCTCAGTTAATGACAACCAAGTTGATCCTGTCGCAAGAACATGATTAAATTAAGAATTTCTAAAATAAATAAATAGATAAATAAACAAACAAACAAATAAATAAAGACTTTCTTTTTTATTTGAGATGATGGCCAATCAGAGTTTGGGACAAAGTCCAAGAGTTGGTGTGGAGGGCAAGGGAAAGATCACGTGTCTAAGAGCCAGCTAGGAGAGAGGGGTTCCAGTCTTGGGGCTGATGCTACCTGCAGGCCTCAGGGCAAGTCTGAGCCTCTCAGAGGCTCAATTTCACCATCTATGATATGGGAGTGGACCGGGTGATCATGTTGGTGTGTTCCAGCTCTGAAGTTCTGGGATGTGAGGATTCATGCCAAAAATAATTAAGGCCAGAAGCAAGATTTCTGATCTTGCTGCACTGACCACATCTCCTTCTTCGAACTGACAGTTTTCTTTCCAGTTTCTAAATCTGATTGTTTCTGCAATTGTTGGGCATTAGGTTGACAATGGACAATGGATGCCAGCTGGACCCCCACATAAACATCAGAGTGTAACAGGAAAAAGATCATGGGCTTTGAAATTAGACCAGCCCAGGATTTATGTTAGGAGGTGTTCAACTGAAAACAACTAATAAAAACCTAACAGTGACTTCAACCATACAGACATTTACTGCTCATTCAACAGGAAGTCTGGAGGCGGGAGGTCCTGAGGTTGGTTTGACAGGCCAGCGGTCACACGTTCCAAACTTCCATTTTCCATCTTTATACCTTTCACCTCTTGGATCTTAAAAGGCTGCCCCAGGGCCACACACCTTCTCTTCCCACAACATGCCCACAGGCAGGAAGGAGAGATGGAGGACTTAAAGGGATTTGGTTTTGAATTGTTCACCCCTTTCTATTAGGGAGAAGCTCTTTCCCAAGCCTCTGATCCTACAGCTTTCTCTCCCATCACATTGGCCAGAACAGGTCTTCTGCTCACTCCCATCCCAATCACTGGCAACAGGATGCTCATGACCTTGACTGGCTAAGACCCGTTATAATGCTCACAGGATCTCCACCTGGTTTTTAAAAAATTTGGGCCTCTTTTAACTGTGTGATCTTGAACAGATCACTCAGCTCCTCTTGCACCCTGTTTTCAGCATCTGAAAAATAGAGGGCTTTTGGAACGATTCAGTCAGATAATGTGTGGAAAGTTTCCGGGGCGTTTGGCCATCCCATGGGCGTGCCATGCACTCAGGAAATGGTAACTCTTGCGCTTCCTAACACCACGTTGGATGGCAGTCAGAGAGGATAGCCTTGCCGAGCCGTCTTTTCCCAGTTTTCAATTTCGATAAACTCAATTTCCATGACAAGACACGCATGAGCTTGCCAAAGTCAACATGTTGGGCTCCAGTGTTTACCGCCGCGGCACCTGCTGCTCCAACCGGCTCTGTGCTGTTTTGTACATATTGGTTTTGGACAGTGGCTGCTGCACATTTTGTCTTCGGATTTCTTATGGGGGAGATTTAGCATCTGGCAGCACGGCCTCTGACTGTGCTGAGTCTCTAGCAAGCACGGTCGCTGGGTGTGAGCTGGGATGGGACTTCCGCGAGCAGAGAGGTGCTGCTTCCCTGGGAGAGGGCACTGGGCACGGCCGTGTTCCCGCCCGGCTGGCAGAGGGGCACCCCGTCCCCCCAGCTGCAAGTCAGGTGAGGTTCTAGAACTTCTGTCCCCTCACCACCTGCAGCCAATCCATCAGCTCGCTCTACAACCGCCCTCCTCCCACTGTCTGGTCCCAGGCCAAGCCGCACCCTTGGTTCCCCCTGCACCTGCACCTGCACCTGTACCTGCCCTCGCCCCTCAGCATCGGCTACTCCTGGCAGCCAGGCCATGGCTCAAGGACGGGTGCCACATCAGATCATACTGCAGCCTGGGCCCTGCCTGTGGCTTCCATCGCAGGTAGAAGAAAATCCAAGACCTCAAGGTCTGCCCTGGCCCCCTCTCGACCCAGTCCTCACTCAGGGCCAGCTGCAGGGTGCCCCGTCTGGAGCACACACAGGGCCCCAGGCTTGCTTCTTACTCTCTGTCGTTGTCTGGAGGTTTTTTTTTTTTTTTAATACATTTATTTTTTATTGGTGTTCAATTTGCCAACATATAGAATAACACCCAGTGCTCATCCCTTCAAGTGCCCGCCTCAGTGCCCGGCACCCAATCTGGAAGTTTTTAATAATTTCTGAGCAAGGGTCTGCATTTCCACTTTGCATGAATTATATCCAGTCCTTACCTCCGCCCATGACCTGCCACACTCAGCTCTCTTGTCGCTAGAACACCCAAGTGTCCTTGTTCCCCTAAGCATGGGCTATTTCTCCAATGCTTTCTGTGGTCACTGCCTTCTCAGCGAGCCAGCCTCTGAGAGGCCCCCCAACCCACTCTCCCTGGGTGCCCACCTGTGCATTTTCCATCCAGCACCCAGCCTCCCATCAAACCAGCTTCTGAGGCTGAGGCGTCAGGGCCCTTCCATTATACTCGATGCTCACCTTGTTCCTTTTACAAAACCAGAGTCCCCACAGGTAGATGGTACCTGGCACAGAGCGTTCACTACATGCATGTCGCTATGCTTATTATATATGTTCATCAAAGGAAAGGCCATAAACCAGTTATCTGATTCCAGAGCTTAGATTCTGTTTGTGGCTTGAAGGATGCAACTAGGGAGTTAAAGTGTTCACAGAAAGCATTAGCTGCTCTGTGACTTTGACTTAGGACAGGGGTCATCTGAAGGATAGAATGAGTACATCTGTCCCTTCGGTGGTGCTGGCATTGGCTTCTGCATAGATGTAACTGATTAAATACCTTGAGTATCCAGTGAAGACCTCCAATGATTTAATAAAATTAGGAATTGAAGTAAAGGATAATGCCCAGAAGAAGGGCACCTTACACACACATGCATACACAAGTGCATGCATAAACATGCACAGAGACACACATTTGGACACCCCCACATACACACATACACCCCCCCAAACATGTACATGGATGTGCACACATACATGTACATACATGTACATGCGCACACATGCACATGGGCACATACCTCCCACACATGCATACACACAGACAGGTACTATGTATGCACACCATGTGCTCAGAGTCTAAGGCAGTGTGTGCCTCTTCTGAGCAGCTGTGAGGTCTCTGCCTTCAGCTGAGTGGTGGACTGAGCCCCAGATTCAGAGGTTTGATGGGGCTGCCAGGGCAGCGGGCAGCAGTGGGTCCGGGGAGGTTCGCGCCCCTCCTCGGGAGCCCCAGCTCCACCTGTCTCTGTCCTTGGACCCACCAGCTTCAGGTTGAGAAGGAGGTTGGGATGCAGATGACCCAGGGACATCCAGCTTGTTCCAGGTTGCCCAGTTTTGGGAGCCTGGATAGCTCCAATGCCCATCTCAGGGGTCCAGTCCCTTCTAGAGAAGATCCTTCTAGGGAATATCTGGAGTGCATTTTATGTTTGAAGACTAAAAATTATTGTCTCCCCTGAAGAGACCTATTGCTGGCCCCAAATGGCTTGGCCTGAGACTGATGCACGAGGCAGCTTGACTCTTGGAAATTAGTTGCTTGTGTCCCCAGGGGGTTGTGCAACTCAGTGGGAAGTTGCGGTGAAGTGCTCAGTGGGAAGCCCTGGCACGTGGTGAATGCTCAGTAAATGATGGCTTATCACCCGTTTGGCTTGGTTGTGAACAACAGAAAGCACCCTGGCTAGTTTAGGCTGAAAGGGCATTATTAGTTATTGGCTGGTCCACAGAAACCTTGAGAGGGCTGGCAAAACAGAGCAAGGCTGACCTTCCAGAATCAGCACCTAAGATCATTGCACATGCTGGGTGTCAGGAGCTCAACCCCACTGCCATTTCAGCTGCCACCACACTGATGTCACTTCTGTCCTGGGAACTGGACCTGGTGGTTTGGGTGGGCTCTGCAGCCCCAGTCACTGTCTTCACCTGAAACTGGGTGCATTTGCCTCACCAGGGCCAGCAAAACAAGGGCCCACCAAACCTGTTCCCACACATCGCTTACCTCTGAACTAAGGTCTTGTATGATCCTGTCCGATTGATGGGCCAGAAAGCAGGTCTTCCTAGCTGCAAGGGAAGCTGGGAATTGAATCAAGACTCTCAGCGTGAAGATTTCCTCAAATATGAAAAATTTATGCAGAACACAGAGTAGCTACAAATGAGACAGATGTACACTACAGGGAGTATGGGCACCAAAATAAAAGGAAACTTCAAAAAATAGACTTTACCTAACCCAAAGTCTTGGTTTCTCTGTTCAAGACCCATTTGACACCAGTCTTTGTGGTGGTGGTGGTAACATGGTGTCCCACAGGGATAGACTGTGGCAGGACGGGGTGACAGAGCACTGGGCTTGTGGACAGCCTCTGCCAACCAGTGAGGTCTGGGGCTGGGGCCATATGGGGCAAATGTCCCAGTTACCAGGCTTTTGCAGCTTCTAATGGCCCCTGCTTTGAACCCCAAAGTATAAGTGGTGCAATTTCTCCAACAGGCTACCAGGCCAGTGCATGCTACCCAGGGGAAATACTAATTAAAATGATCATTGTCATAATTTGCATCGTGCCTGGTACTGAACCAAGCCCTTTAAATCTTCTATCTTTAAATATTCAGTAACTCTGCGAGGGAGGTTTATTACTATCCCCACTCGACAGGTGAAGTCAGAGGCAGAGAGGCTAAGGAAGTCTCCCAGCCAGATACGCAGAGGAGCCGGGATTCAAACCCAGGCCTTGGCCACTGCATGGTGCTGTTGTTTTACAGGCTGTGGATGGGAATCCTCAAAGTCTCACTCCCGGCCTAGTCACATCTACTACCACTACCACGTACAGCCCCCCGTGGGTCACATGGATTGTTCACAGGTCCAGTATGGCAACACAGGGTTTGAAGGGGAAGTATTGTCCCCCAAAGGGTAGGGTTATCCTCTAAGGATCCCGAGGTTTTCCTCCCACAGAGGGGGCATTGCAAATGGGGGAGGGCTCCTCTGACTGAGCTCCAAACTATCAGAGGAAGATGGTGAACCCCTCACATCTCTGAGGACACAGCTCCTTCCAGTCCTGAATATAGCCAGAAACCAGGTCTTTCTAACCAGGAGGCCCAGAGGCTGGACATAAAAAGTGCAAGGCCTTGGGGGATCTCTGGGTGGCTCAGAGGTTTAGCGCCTGCCTTCGGCCTGGGGCATGATCCCAGAGTCCCAGGTTTGAGTCCCACATCGGGCTTCGTGCATGGAGCCTGCTTCTCCCTCTGCCTGTGTCTCTGCCTCTCTCTCTCTCTCTCTCTCTCTCTCTCAGTCTCTCTCTCTCTCTGTCTCTCATGAATAAATAAAATCTTAAAAAAAAAAAAAGTGCAAGGCCCCTTTAGCCAGAGACCAGGTCTCCAGAGAGAGGGCATGGCCCACACTGCTGTTTCTGAAGACGGAAAGGCTGTGTTTGAAGATTGGTCCTAGCTCAACCCGAACCGCAGTTGCCGGGTGAGCTGGATCAGCTGACGGTGGGAAACTGGAGTGTAAAGTACTTCAGACTTGTTTGTTTGCCTGTTCATTTGTGCTCTGACTTGTTTTTAGGAAAGAATTTGTTGGGGTGCCCAGGTGGCTCAGTTGGTTAAGCATCCAACTCTTGGTCTCAGTTCAGGTCATGATCTCACTCTTGTGAATTCAAGCCCTGCATTGGGCTCCAAGTGCAAAATCTGCTTTAATTTTTTTTTTAAAGGAAAAGAAAATAGAAAATAATTTGCAGTAGGACATGAGAACACAAAACATAAAATTTATACGTATTTAAAAGAGCCAGGAGAGTGATTAAAAAAAAAATCAAGACAAGGATAAAATTAGAAGGCAAATATGCAAGCCACAGGCGTTGGCCTAAGGAGGGCGGTGGCCGAGCAGTGTTTCCAGATTCCTCCCCGCAGGAATGAGCAGAGACGCGCGGCGGCTCCCGGACTCACGCGTGTTTTCCAACCTCCTGCTTCTGCCAGTGTCTTTCCAGGTCAGAAGTCCTGTTTTTAGCCTGTTCTCACGGGGAACCTTCCTCGCGCTCTCTCCCTTTCTGCCCTCATTTTCTTGCCCTTCTCTGGGTTTATTTTCAGCCTGAAGCTGCTGGGGCTGCACAGAGGAGGCCGGGCTCAGGCCGGGGCCCCCCGCCCGCGTGCCCTGCTCGCCCGCGTGGGCAGCCGCGGGCCGGGAGCCGGCGTGGAGGAGACCAGCACCTTGCGGCAGCCCTGGCGCCGGAGCGGAGCAACGGCTTCTCCTGCAGAGCTGAGGGACCGCTCTGACCTCCCCCGTTACCCCTGGCTCGTTTATAATCAGCTTTTCCATTATCTTGCAGCGAAGCCCTCCCAGAATCACATTAATTGCCTCTAACTACAGCTGGGTGGTTCATTTATTCTTTCTAATTTGGAAGATCCAAGTGGTTTAACCCCTATTTTTATTTTAAAAGCTTGAGGGGCTTTGTAAACTTCCGAGGCCCTGAAGCCAAAGTGGCAGACACACGCTCATGTGAGTCCAAGTGCATGGGCGCCATCACACACACTGTGGCACACACCATCACACACACCATCACACGAGCAGGGCACGCCTTTTGGGTAAGGAGTGGGGAGGCGGGCAATATGATCTGAGGGACTCCTATGTAAGCAGCTCTAGTGCCATTAACACCCGTATCAATGACACCACCACCTCCACCACCTCCACCATCTCCTCCAAAACCACTTTCACTGCCACCACCTCCACCACCACCACTACCTCCGGCACCAACACCACCATCATCACCATCACCTCTACCACCACCACCATTTTCACCATCATCACCTCCAACACCAACACCACCATCATCACCGTCACCTCCACAACCATCTCCACCACCACTACCACTACCAACACCATCTTTGCTGCCACCACCTCCATCACCACCCTTACCATTATCACCATCACCTCCACCACCACCACCACCACCACCACCACCATCACCATCACCTCCCACATTACCACCACCATCTTTACTACCGCATCTCCACCTGCATCACCACTACCATTGTCTTCACCACCGCCAGCATCTCTGCCTCCACCTCCATCACATCCACATCACCATCACCACCACTCGTCCAGGTGCCTGAAATTGCACCATTGCTGTTTTATTCTTTGACTTAATCATTGTTTCCTTCAGCCATTCTCTTTGAAACCATTACCTTGGTGTGAAGTAGTGAGACTCAGATCTGCTTTCCTCCATGACTACGTGTCCCTAGAAGAAGAACCAGGGGCCGAGGAGAGGCCTCTCAAAATCCGGGGAGAGTTAGAAAGAGTATGTGTGTGCACACACGCACACCCACAGGCACACACATGCCTGTCTTACCAGTTAAAAAATGAACAAAGACATTTGAAAAAAGGAAAAGTCTACTGAGCCCTCTCCAACAATGTCAGAGCTCTTACTGTTTACATATTTGTATCTTAACAGAGCAGATGGTAAGTTTCTGCCTTAAGCAGGTCGTAAAAAAGCTGGATTATACTGAAGATCAGTGGGTCTCAAACTTCATCACGCAAGAGAATCACCCAGGGGGCTTGTTAAAAACAGACTGCTGAGCCTCACCCCAGCATCAGTAGATCTGGGTGGGGCTCAGGAACTTACATTTCTAACAGGTTCTGGGGCTCCAGCTGCTGGCTCTGGAACCACACTTGAGAACCAGCACAGTTAACACACACCCAGGCTCACATGACTCACACACCTGTACACACATACATGTGCCACAAACACATGCATAACGACTTGCAAAATGCAGGAATCCTTTTTTATGTAAAAATTCCTGTCAAAATGGAGCTTGAAGAATGTGAAGAAGTAAAAATAAAGCAAACTGGAGGGATAGATATTAAAATCACTTCAGCCAGCTGAGAAGAGTAGGGTTCTAATACCGGCCCAGAGAGGTGGATTTGGAGCTTCCACAGAACACACCAAGTCTTGAGGTTAAGGGAAGCGTAAGCTGCCCTAGGAGGGGGTTGGCACAATTCAAGAACAGCTGGAATGCAGAGACCAAACTGGCCTGGCTGATGGGGAGCAGGGGTGGGGGGTGGGGTAGCGGGGAGGTGGGCAGGGACTGTGGGGTGGGGTCCAGGGGTGCGGTGAGGCTACGGAGGGAGGGATGCCTGCCCGAGGAAGAGGCCAGGAGGTCTGAGCATCTAGGGCACAGACCGGGTTGGCCACACTCCAGTATGTTGGTGCAGCCACCACCTGGGTTCAGGGCACAACCAGTGCCCCCAGGGTGGGGGTGGGGGGACAGGTGAACAACTGAGTCAGTGGCCGCCCTTAGGCCCCTAGCAGCCTGGGCTAGGAGCCGCCCCGGGTGCTGCCAGGACTAAGATGGCATGGGCTCCATTGCACCCACTGGTTTAAAGTGCTCTTCTGACTAAAGGGCAAAAATGCAGATGTTTCTTCTGACTAAAGGGCAAAAATGCAGAAGAACAGACCCTGAAAGTTGTATGTAAATGTGTGTTCCTTTGTCCCAGACTTGAGACTTGTTTTTCTTTCCAAAGAAATGGAAGGGGAGATGCGGGAGGGCTGCGGGGTCGAAGCCCCTGCCCTGCTCCAGGCATCCCGCCCCCCTCAGCACTGGGCACCCCTGGGCACACTGTTCAGCAGAGTGCTTTCCACTGCAGACCTTCTGCTAACGGGGCGGGTGTCCCTGGCACATAGGGTGCCTTGAGCCCCTAAACTCCGGGGTGTGGCTCCCAGGCCCGTGCCCCCTCCGATGGTCCATGCCCATCCAGGGTGTTTGGGGTAGCCCCTCACCCCGCGGCCCAACCCTCCAAACATCCAGGAAGCAGCCAGAAAACACGGGTCTCAAAATAGACCAGGTTTGGGGATCTCAGTATTCAGATGGGAAGAAGCCTCATTTGAACCCAATCCTAATGGTTCTGTCACACAGAATAGGGGCTCTTACTAAGAAGATATCCAAAGACCTCAAAATGTCTTGATCCAGACCTTCCTGGCCCTCACTTCACATCTGCATTAGCCCAGGTGAGGCGGTGGGTCAACGGGGTCTGCTTGAGAGGCTTCCCTCCACCTGGGCGCTCCGAGGAAGCCTTCAAAAATCTCGGGCCGGAAAGCACCCCAGACCAATTCAATCAGCTCTCTGAGGGGTGACCCGGGCATCTCCATTTTCAGATGCCCCAGATGATTCTAATGGGCAGCCAAGTGGCCTGGTCTTGCCCAGGGTGAGAGAACCCTGATGGGCCTCGTTCCACCCCTCACCTCCCCTCACCTCCCAACCCCTTGCCTGTGGCCACAGGGCAGCTGCCTGGAGCCTGAGCGGCTCAGTGCCCTCACCTGTGGGGCGGGGGGGGGGGGCACCTCTCCCTTGGCTCCCCCCACCCCTACCATGTGCTCGAAGGCATGTGCTCTCTCTCATAAACAAACAAACAAATAAATCTTTAAAAAGAAAAAGCAGGTGACAGAGCTCAGTGAGAGGATGTGATTCCTATTTTGGAAAACAGGTGTGTATCTCTCTAGGACCCCCCCCCCCGCCCCAACACACACACACACACACACACACACACACACACACACACACACACACACGGAGGGCTGTAGATCCACCAAGTCCTTAGTAAGTGCAGGGACAGAAGCTGCGATCTCAGGTGGCTTTTATCTCCCATTCACTTGTCTGTCACTTTTCTACCTTGAACATGGTAATTCCTGGTAGGACGTGAAAATCACTGAAAGGCAAACAATTGGGAAAAGGCACAGGAAAACCTAAACTGCAGGAAACCCTGCTTGGGACACAGAGAGGTGGTATGAGAGGTAGGCATGCCCCCTGTGCCCCGGACCCTACAAGGCAGAGGCAGCAATGGGGGGCTGCAGGGGCAGGGGAAAGGGGGGCTGGAGGGGAATGTGGGCCAGGGGCTGGAGGGGCAGGGGAATGGGGGGCTGGAGGGGCACGGGGGGCAGGGGGCCGGAGGGGAATGGGGGCAGGGGGCTGGAGGGGCAGGGGAATGGGGGGATGGAGGGGATGGGGGCAGGGGATGGAGGGGATGGGGGCAGGGGCTGGAGGGGCAGGGGAATGGGGGCTGGAGGGGATGGGGGGCTGGAGGGAATGGGGGCAGGGGAATGGGGGGCTGGAGGGGATAGGGGGCTGGAGGGGATGGGGGCAGGGGAATGGGGGGCTGGAGGGGATGGGGACAGGGGAATGGGGGCCTGGAGGGGATGGGGGGCTGGAGGGGATGGAGGCAGGGGCTGGAGGAGCGCAGGCGGCGGACACGGCCCGCGGGCGGGGGGGCACAGGCGAGGCCACGCGGCTGGGAGCGCGGCCCTGGGACGCGGGGCCTGGAGGAGCGGGGCTCGGGGAGCAGGGCGGCGGCCGCGGGGAGCCTGCGCCCCTCCCCCTCCCCCCCGCCGCCCCGCCCCGCCCCGCCCCCGCCGCCGCCCGGGCCCGGGCTCGGCCGCCCTCTGCCGCCCTCTGCCGGGGGACGCGCGCAGGGCGGCCTGGTGGGTCCGCGGGGCCTGTGGCCGAGGGCCTCCGGGGCGGGGTTTGGGTGCGGGTTTGGGTGCGGGTGCGGGTGCGAAGGGTGCCCGACGCGAGGAGCGAGGGGCCAGCAGGGCCGACCTCGCGTCGCAGGGGTCCCCTGGGGCCGAGGGCAGCGGGTGGCTTCGGGGACAAGGTGACCAGGGCACGGCGGGCCCTGGGTCCGCGGGCGGGTGTGGACCGAACCGGGCACGGCAGCTTCTCACACCGGAACGTGCCTCCTCCTGGAGACTGGTTTGGGGGCCGGGAGTCCACACGCCAGCGCTGGCGGCGCCACAGCCGCTCCGAGGCCTCCGCGGGCTCCGTGCGGGCCTTTCTCTGAGTTTGCGGCGTCCCCGCAGGCCCCGGCCGGCCGCCACCCGCACTCACGTCCCTCCCCTTTCTGCCCAGCCCCCCGGCAGCTTCCGCCTGTGCCTGTGACTCTGCCCCTCTTCTTGGACGGGCGCCAGTCCTACCTGATAACATCTGTGGCCTCTACCTCCTGGGTGTTCAGGAATGTCCAAGGGGAGCTCCGGGCTCCACTCGAGGCAGGAAAAACAGGGAGAGCTAGATGAGCTCATCTAACCCAGCAGCCCTGGGCAGGCGGGACCCATGGGGAAGGCTTCCAGGAGGTGGAGGCTGGGATTCTGGAAGGAGGCAGCTGGGGGCATGTCTCCTTCCCCAGGAGGGATTGGACCGGGGACTATTTGGGGTTTAGATCAACAATATAGTTTAGGGAATAATTTTTACAATAAAAATTTTTTTTGAAAAAGCATAGTCACTTTTCCTAGTTAGAGGAGTGATCCATGCTCACAAGGGGAAAAAAAATCAAACAGTACAAAGAGTATAAAGAAGGTTTTACAGGGACGCCTGGGTGCCTCAGCAGTTGAGCATCTGCCTTTGGCTCAGAGCCCCATCCTGGAGCCCCAGGATCGAGTCCCACATCAGGTTCCCTGCCGGGAGCCTGCTTCTCCCTCTGCCTGTGTCTCTGCCTCTCTCTCTGTATCTCTCATGAATAAATAAATAAAATCTTTTTTTTAAAGAAGGTTTTACAAATCACCCAAACCTCAGCACTCAGTGGTAACTGAGGTAAATAGTTTGATGACACTTTTCTACATTGAGAAGAATGCCACAGAGCCAACCTTCCTGGAGTTGTGGCTTTTGCCAGCACTTCATAAATTTGGTTCTGTAGACTCTTTTTAAGACTCTTCTCTCAAAATTTGACTGCCAATTAGGACTTGGCAAATGCTTTGCTCACGTGGCCCAGAAGATGAAGAAAGTGCCATCTTTCTCGAAGAGCCTAGGTGAGCTCCAGGGGAGGAAGGACCCAGGGCCAGGAGGCCATGGACAGAAGCAGAAGATACCACCAGGGTGAATAATCAGGATCACTGCTGGAAGAACCAGCCTGTGAGTGAGGAAGAGGGTCACGCATCAATATCAAGGTGTCAAGAGGGGACAGGAATGGGGAGAGAGACCCCAGCTCCAGAGGGTTTGAGCAGGGCCAAACTGTGTGTGGACAGGAGTTGGAAAGAGAAGGTCAGAACAAAGCTCATGAAAGATCCATCTGTAAGTGCCAAGCTCTCCTGCACACATGCACACTTACTATATTTTAAAAAAAGATTTTATTTATTCATGAGAGACACACAGAGAAAGGCGGAGACCATAGGCAGAGGGAGAAGCAGGCTCCCTACGGGGAGACTGATGCAGGGCTTGATCCCAAGACCCTGCCCGATATCATGACCTGAGCCGAAGGCAGATGCTCAACCACTGAGCCACCCAGGCTCCCCCTTACTACTTTTGAACAACTTCCTATTCCATATTATTTTATTCTATGCTGTGCTACACTATTCCATTCCATTCCATTCCATTCCATTCCATTCCATTCCATTCCATTCCATCCCATCCCATTCCATCATTCCTTTCTGTTAAAACTGCACAATACTGATAGCACTAAACGTTAAAGGATCTAATCTCACAGGCTAAGATTTCAAAAACTAGAGCATGTAACAAAGGCCCACCTGCCCCTTTCTGCCTTTCCCCAGCTTTAGGTCAGAATGTGCCTTTGTCTTGACCGTGGGTAGCTCAGGGGTCTCTCCTCAGAACCAGAACTCCCTCTAGAGTTAATAGCAGCCTTACTTTACCTCTGCACGCCTGCCCCCTGCTCTCAGCCAGGACGTACCTCCTTCCTTTGGTCGCTCTCAGGGCGACAGAAAGAAAGGGAATGACGTCTGAATCTCTCTGCTAAAGCATAAAGTCCCCAAGACCATGCTTCTCCAACCAGAAGTGATGTGATGGGATACTTCCCCGCTTCCCACTTCAGCTGTTCCCAGATAGTTAAGAATAATCCCCAAATTTTAAACAGTACTTAAGATTTAGGTGAGGTGTTGCAAGCGGCCACTGCTCGAGGTAACAGTGTCGATAAACTGCTTTCCCTTGAAAAGTTTCCAGCTGTGAGCCCAGGTTTACAGCAACCCAGGATCTTCTGCAGAAACAGGAATTTTGAAAGCACGTCGGTGCATAAAATGTTTTATGTTGAATTTATCACAAACGCCACGTCAGGATTTCAGATAACTCCGGAAATAAGAAAGCTACAATGGGAAGATTTCAGCAGTATTTATTTTTATTTATAATTTATACCCTGTCAGCTTCTAAAAAGGATTTGAGGCAGCACCCAATAAAAGACGTGTGTATACAACAAGGTGGCCAAAGCGGGAATAGGAAATCAAAAAGTCATGCGGAAAGAGGAAGAAGTGAAGAAGGTGAGAAAATTGCCATGACTCAGGATTCGGCTTAGTGCCGAGCTTTCTGGTAGCTAATGCAAGGATGGAAACATGAAGCCTTGTGCCAGCTTCGCTATCTGAGTGGGGAAAGTCGCAAGTGGTGCATTAGCGTTCCAAGGGACATCGGCGCATCTCTGGTACCATGTTCACTTGGGGACAAGTCCAAGGGCCTGAGAGGAAGTTGCCAGGAGGGTCTCACAGCCCGAGGCCTAGAGGGTCAGGGACAAGCAAACATGGTGCACCTGCTGCAAGAGGGCCTGGGCTCCGGGTGGGCCACGGGGGCTGCGAGGAGCAACCAGCCCAGCCCGGCCCATCTTCTCCGAGAGGCCTGCCCTGCAGCCATTCATGGCCTGGGCCGAGGCATGGCAAGGGTGGCTTGTGGGGCGCCAGGGGCACCTGGACCCAAGGCTGGGGGTTTGCATGCATGTGCAGGCGAGGCACTTGCATTGAGGGGTGGCGCCAGGCGAAGGAAGAGAAGGGGCCAGGCTGGGTGGCGGGTGGGTGGCTCCCCTCCCCTCACTGTGGCCTGGCACCTCTGGGGAGCCGGAGAATTCTGCATTTGGCCCTGGTTTCCAGTCTGCTGCGAAGCTGTATTTGGCAAGCAGGGAGACTGAATGGATTTCGCTCACCTTGATTTCTGCTGTCACGGCTGTCTTTGAAGGCGCAGGGCACGGTGCCTCCTAGAGCTCTGTCGCCGGCCTGCAGCTGCACTCCCTGGCAGCTGAAGTCATCTTTCCCTCCGGGTTGGCCGCCGTGGCAGTGGAGAGGGGGCTTTGCGCGCCACATGCACTGGGGAATCCTAGCTATGACATCCGTTAGCTGTGTGACCTTGGGCAGGTTCTTCCTCCTGGCTAGGGGCCCAGCCCGTGACCTTGGGAACAGTTCCACACCACTCCATCTCCCAGAGTGTTTATGAGGATTAAATGAGCTGATCCACGCGGGGTTTCGGATCAGTTCTTCACGCACAGTAGATGCCACCCAAGTGCCAGTGTCCTTCTTGTTATTTGGATCCGCGGTTGTTCCTCCCTCAGTGGATCTCCCCCAACTCCCCCACCCCGGGGGACTCCAGAGTCCGGGACCAGACCCCGTGCTGAGCGGCCAGAGGTCTGCGGGACCTGACTCCACCTTCTCTGGGCCCTCCCCGGGAAGCGGTGCTCCCTCTTGGCCACCTGGCAGTTCAGACACCTCACCCCAGAGAGGCCGCGGGGCCCCACTCAGTTACAGCGCTGCCATGCGCTCTCATCTTCCCTCTTTTACAAAGAGGCAGGCTAGTGCCCAGGAGAGCTGTTACCCTGCATCCTGCACCTGCACCCTGCGTGTCCCCAGCCCCAGGCTCAGCGGAGTCTCCGCTCATGGGTGCCTCCTGCTGCCCGCTGGGGCTTCCAGCCCAATCAGCAGTCAGCGTGCCTTCTGCTCTGCCTCTTAGAGGGTCTCTAAGCATGGTTTTGTCCCCACCCAGCACCCACCAGCCACTTAATAATTGTGCTTTAAGTGAATGAAATAAAGAGAAAAAGAGAAGAAAGAGAGAAAGAAAGAAAGAAAGGAAGTGCCAATTTCCTAACTAAGCTCAGAAAACCTCATGGACTTCCCATGGCTTTTCCATGGCTTAAGCCTTATGGACTTCCTCATGGACTTCCCATGGACTTCCTCATGGACTTCCCATGGACTTCCCATGGCTTCCCAAAACCCAAACTTCTCATCTGCCAGCCTAGGCCTTGGGTAAACTGACTCACTTCCTGGCCTCACCATCCCGGCACACATTGACCCGGCCCAGGGCCCATGGTGCCGGCACATCTGCCACTCCTGCCCTCAGCACCCAGCTCCTGGTCATCCTCTCTGCCCAGGTCTGTGGGGAAAGACTCCCATCCTCACTGTCCCTTCTCCTTGGGGTTATTATACCATAGACAATTGGGGACGGAGGCCAGCCGACCACTTACAAGTGCTCACTGCTCATTTCAGATGACTCCCCGAGGGTGTCTGGGGGTTGGCGTTGCCTGTGAGGATTCTGGGGTGGGGGGGAGTGGAGGTGCTCCTTGCACACTGGTGGCCATATGAGAGTGAGGATTCTGCCGGGGAGAGAGATTCAAAGGTGAAGAAGGAGGGGAAGGTACAGAGTCAGGGCTCGGAGGGTGACAGCCCCTCTTGTGTCTTGCGGGCAGGTGAAAGCAGAATCAGGAAGCTGGAAGTAACTGTAGCTGTCACAGGAGCTTGAGAAGGTGGTTTGGGGGAGCAAGGGAAGGATGGGCAAAGATGCTTTCCTGCGGTGCCTCTTCTCCCTAGCACGGTCCTGGGACAAACAGACAGAATGGGGCCCCGGTTCTCATTGTGATGCCTGCACCAGCAGGTCAGCATCCCCGGGAACCTGGCAGAAATGACAATTCTTGGGCTCCACCTAGACCACTGAATTGGAGGCTCCCTGTGGGGCCAGGACCTGGGTTTTCACAAGAGCTCTGGGAGAGGTTTGAGAACCATGGGTCTAGGCAGAGTAACGAAGGTGCACTAAGCCCTCCTTTCCCCAGTCCAAGTCTTTCCCTGCTTCCCATGGCAGCCCAGCAGTCCTGAGTGCTCAGGGGCATGCCAGGGAGGAGCATGGACTCTCCTGTTGGTGTCGGGCTCACCAGCAGCTGTGGCCTCTGAAGCCCAGGTGGAGAGGGCTCCCACGCTCCATCTGAGGGTAAGGTCTGGAGGCCCAAGCATTGGGAGGAGCCTGTGGATGTGAATAGGAGTGTGCTGCGGGAGGAACACGAGGGTGTTATTTGGGATCAGATCAAGTATGCTTGTAACACAGGCTTCGAGGGCTCACGGACTGGCTGCTTTCTGAGCATTATGTACATTTAACCCTTCCCACAACATGGTGATGTGGGAATTCTTCTTGCACCCATTTTAGAGATGGAGACGCAGGGTCTTTTGGGTCTTTTGCCCAAAGTCATCCCACGTGTCAGCAGAGGGGCTGGGCTTGGGGTTAAGGTTGGGAGGTTGAAGGAGGTGGTCAGGTGGGAGAGGGCCCAGGTGAGGAGACCCAGATCTGCCCTCACCCCACCAGTGGTTCCAGGAAACCCCCTTCAGGCAGGACAGTCTGGTTACGTGGCTACTCTGTGATGGTGAAGAATTTTTTAAATGTTTATCATGGCATTTGTCATAAAGGAGTTTTAGCTGTGGAGAAAATGTGTATTGGCCTATCACCTACTGAAGAGACTCTTAGTAACTCACCCATCAACCGGCCCTTGTTCTGGAAGAAAAAAAAAAGAATCAGCTAAGGCTAATTTAACCTGCCAATATGTTCTTACTGGAGTCTCCTTTCGGAGAGTGAGGGCTGGTCCTGGGGTAGGATCCACCCGGATAAGCCCTGGACAAGATGCAAACAGGTTTCCGAAGGGGGTGGTGCCGAACGGCTGACAAACATGAGAAGCGATCAAAAACCCAAGGACTGGGAGCCCCGGCCTTGACCTCCTGCCAGGCAAGGTGTTGGGAAAGCCTCCCCCGGGTTGGAGTACACGTTCCTGCGCTTAGGAACAGGACCACTCTCCTGTCTCCTTGTGCCAGGTGTTTGTGGAGGGGCCTGGGCGACAGGAGGCGGTGGAGAGAGTCGGGTGAGGGTCTGGGTGCATCAGAAGACAGGCCGAGACGGAGGTGTGGCATCGTCTTTCGAAACAGAGAAGGAAAGTGAGAGCAGTGGAGGCCGACCTGGGGTGCGTGTGGGCCCCTGCTCGGGACCAGCCATGGTGCTTCCAAACCGGAGGTGCCTTGGGGTTAGCAGGGGTTCACTTGAAGTTACCGAGGGGGTTTGGGAATAGTTTCCGGGGCAGACCAAACTCACGCAGGCCCTCCATCTGCCTCAGGAATCCATCACGGGCCTCGGGCTGGGGATGCCTCCTCCTGGGCCGGGCACCTGCTTTCCGGCCTGCCCCGTGCCTCACCACCGCCGGGCCGAGCACCGGCCAGGTGGGGCGACCGGGCTCGGGGGCCGGCGAGCCGCTGCTCCCAGAGGGGGATTCTGAGGTTCGGGGCCACGGAGAACAAGGTCACTGCACCGGGGCGACGGCTCGGCGCCCGTTCAGACTCTCAGCCTGTCGTGGGTTTGAGGAGCCGTTTTTAATTTTAGTCCGCAAAGCCCAGGCACGGAGTGAGGGTCACACGTGGATACCGGGGCGGCGGTGTTAACCCGCCAGCCCGAACTTTGCTAATAACTTAGGCGGCCTCCTGGCAGGCACGACCCCAGCAAACCGGCTGACCCGACGGTTTGTCATGCGAGGTAATTAATGTGTGATGGCACTCGGCTCCGAATGATTTAGTGGCCGGAGGGACGGTGCGAGGGAATGCTCATGCTGGCATCACAGGCACAAACTGGGGAGATTAAGGTGGAATTATCAGACTGCGGTCCAGGGCACAGTGGTTCCCGGGGAAGCGGGTGGCGGGCGGCTTCTGTCTCGTTTCTTGAGTGAACCCCTCCAGGCCAGGTGACTGAGCCCACGGGTACCAGGTGCCCTTTCTGCCCCGGGTACTCCGAGGGGGGCTTCAGCTCAGTCTCTGGCTACAGAAGGGAGCTCCCCATGCCCGGAGGTGAGGGAGGAACCTTGGCTGTAGATGCTGTTGCTAGAGAGTCAAGTTTCTACAATGAAGTGAGAAGTGCCAGGGACTTTTCCTTTTTCTTCTTTTTTTTTAGATCTTTTGTTTTCAGAGAATGTTCCACTATTGTACTTCTGGGAGCCTGACCAGGTTCTACACAGCGACCTTCTGTGCGGCCAGACACGGGGTCATCCTGAGGACTACTTGCTCTGTGGCTCTTCATGTCATCTGTTTCTTCCTGCGCCGCATGTCAGAGGAGCTGAATGCATTAGGATCTTGCTTTTCATTTTTAATTTTTGGACTAGCTGGTTGTAAGACAGGGAGTTAGAAACCCCTGCAAGGCCCGGGACCCGTCACAGATACTAATTTTTCATCATTTTTTAAAAGATTTTGTTTATTCATGAGACACAGAGAGGCCGAGACAGAGAATTAGGCTCCCTGCAGGGAGCCCAATGTGGGACTCCATCCCAGCACCCCAGGATCACGACCTGAGCCAAAGGCAGACACTCAACCACTGAGCCACCCAGGGGTCCCACTAATCTTTCATCATTCTGATGTGATTTTTATTTCCTTGAGATTTGGTGGCTGAGGTCAATGTAGACAGCATGGGCAAATAGGGGAGGGTCACCAGGAGCCGGATGTGTGGTCTTGGATGCAGGGACCCTCTTCCCAGTGAGAACATCCCTTCCTCCTCCCCACCCCTCCTCTTCCCTACCCATATCCTTCCTCCTTTACCTCCTTCCCTTCCCATAATTACTAAGGGCATAATTATGCACTTAGTCCTGAACCTGAAAAGACTATGCAAGGATGAGTGCTTGCTTCCCTGTCGGGGAGGCAGGTGCTTCTCTAAGGCATCACGGGATCTGTTTGTAACCTAGTCCTATACTTCCTGCTCCCTTGGTGGTACTTGGAATACTAAAACATTATGCTTTTATTTTATTTATTCATGAAAGAGACAGAAAGAGTGGCAGAGACATAGGCAGAGGGAGAAGCAGGCTCCCTGTGGGGAACCTGATGCGGGACTCAATCCCAGGACCCCAGGAGCATGACCTGAGCTGAAGGCAGACACTCAACCACTGAGCCACCCAGGTGTCCCTGGAATACTGAGAAGTTAAAACAAATGTTTTCCTGTGAGGAATATGGATCCCACCCCCAAATGTTGGTACACACATCAGAGATGTCAACTTTGGACGATTCCCATGGGAACATCTTTGTATGTGAGAGAGATTTGGAAGGACATGGGAAAAACCTGCTATGCAAGTGGATTTGTTGAGTGAGAGCCCCATCTTGCCTCCAACTCCGGATAAGCCTGAAGGTCCAGAGGCTGTACCTCCATGTATCTTTTTTTTTATTTTAAAGACTTTATTTATTTGACACAGAGAGCACAACAGGAGGGAGGGGCAGAGGCAGAGGCAGAAGGAGGCTCTCCACTGAGCAGAGAGCCTGACGTGGGGCTCGATCCCAGGATCCTGAGATCATTACCTGAGCTGAAGGCAGACGCTTAACCCACTGAGCCACCCAGACGCCCATCTCCATGTATTCTTGATCGCTAGGGCTGAGGCTCCCTTTTCACTGTATTGCATAAAAAAAGTCTTCCTCTTAAACAAGGGGCTGGCAGACTTGATGTGCTGTTCCTACAGACACTTTAGTACAATCACCTGAAATAAAAATCTATGGGAAGAGCATCAGGGCTGGCCCACAATCAAGCTTTCAAGCAAAGGGTTTCCTATCATTCGTATTTTTTGACAAACGGTCTTATTTTTGCTTTGTGTGAGATTGTCTTAGAATTTTCTTTGCTCTGTAACCTCTACCCTAACTGAAGGACCTCTAAGTAACTGTGGCCACTTGTGTTCTTTTCAGACAGCGGCCCAGGCTGGCTGGAGACCCAAGTCTGTAGTCAGGAGCCTCGATCTCCAGGCAGTCACCTAGATGTGTCTGGTGGAGTGTCATCTGTCAGGCTGCAGGCCTGGACTCCCACACTGAGCCCAAGGCATCAGACAGGGGCAGCATGATGAACTTTGGAGCCTTTTCAGATGAGCAGTCGTAGGTGCTGTATAAATGTGCCAAGCTGCCGCAGTTTGCCTCACTGAGCTTGAGACTCCTTCAAGAATGGAATTTACTGTTCTGTCATTGAGAACATTCACATGATCTCTTGCCCCTGTTCACTATTGGTGTGTGTGTGCGTGTGTGTGTTTAACTAAGTGATCATGCCTCACCAAATGATATGGAGGCAAAGCTTATGCGAGAAACACAAATTAGGTCCTGAATCACTTCACTACTACTTGGGCAGAAAAGTTGGGCTCTATGTGTTTCCTGGTGACTCTAATTTTCTCCCAAACACAGTTATATCTACCATCAGACAAAATTTGCTAACAGCCTCACTCATTATTACAGATTAATGTCACTGCTTGCAAGAGATGCTTACTTTCCTCTTATATAAGCACAGCCTTTGATAATTAATCCTGATAACACCAATATAGGGACCCCAATACTTGACATATTATTCAATGGCTTTTGGCAGAAAGGAAAAACATCTCACTTGAGTATGATAAAACACTATGAAAATCTGTATTTTACTACCTTTCATGAGAAATTTAACTATTTGGAGAAATAATTTTATATTTTACCTGGCTGGTTTTAATATATACTTAGCTATTTGCTTTATTTTTAAAGAAGATGCATGAAAATTGGTGACGATATACAACATTCTCCATGAACCAAACCTAGGAGAGATTAAATTTTGCCCCAAGTGAAATAGCTAAATTCAGTGGATTTTAATTACTTTTGTCCCCATGGGCTTTTTTTTTTTCTTCTTAATTTCTTATATTTTCCCCTTAGGTTGCATGATTAATTTGCAAGTTGAGTCCCACACTGTCCATGAAACGAAGCAGAATGTATGACAGATGAGGTGATTAGGTGCCACCTTTTGAGCACTAAGAAAGCTTTTTCCAACATTGGCCTGTGTCAGGGCGACAGAATTAGGGTCACCCGTGGTCACGCCTCACTGCTGCTGGGCCCAGGAGCAGCTCACTCAAACTCCGGATCATTAGAATCCCCATTTCTGGGGCCCCTGCCTGACTTACTAGATTAAGTATCTACCTTTGGCTTGAGTCATGATCCTGGGGTCCTGGATTGGGCTCTCTGCTCAGCAGGGAGCCTGCTTCTCTGTTTCCTGCTCCTCTTGCCTGTGCTTGAGCTGTCAAATAAAATCTTAAAAAAAAAAAAAAAAAAAAAGAATCCCTGCTTCTTGTAGAGATGGGCAGCTCGGCATTATGTGAGGCACTTCCTGTGCCCTATTTTTCATTCTGCGGTTGTTTAGAAATCATTTTCTTGACTCTGAAAATAACAGCAGCCCATGGATATGTTTTTATGGGGCAGTAATAACTTACCAGAATACATGTGGATTTTTTTTTCCCTTTCATGAATGAATCCCGAGGCCTCGGGAGTCGCCCCTCCCTGCCCACTGCATTTTCTCTATATTACTTTCTCTAATAGCTCTTTTGGTGCTAAGATTCTTACACTCAACCAGTGTAAGCAACATTCTTATGGAAAGCCGCCTTAATGTTGGCTTACGCATGAAATGGAAATGGCTTGTGTTATTCATCCTTTAAAAAATTTCTAGTGCTCAGCCTCCATGAAATGGATTGCTTATGGGGAGATAATGTCTGTTCCATTCCTTTTTAAGTCTGTGAAAAATGTCATCCTGGTTAATAGGGTGATTAAAACTCTTTATGCTCCAGGAGATAAATGTGATTATGTTTGTCATACTCTACCCAAGATAAAGACAGCAAAGAAGGCAAACTTGAAATTCCATAACATTTCCTCTCTTCCATATCCAGGAACATTCAGAACTCAATACACAGATGGTACTTCACATAAAGAATAACATTATCTGTTAAACATTTTTCCTTTCCATTAACCAATTTAACAATATGCCTCTGGTATAAAAGGAATAGACAAATGACTAAATCTTCTGATATCTGAGTTCTGACTGTAGAAAAATACCACTTCAGTCATATTGTTTGTTTTCCTTTAAACTTTCATCTTTTGTTACTTCATTTCTCCTTTTAAAATGCAACTGGAGCCTATGCCTGGTGTATCGTAGGGCCACTGTCCCTGTCAACCTTCCCTCTGAGGGTGATTCACAATCATTCTTACGGGGGCTGGCCTTGCCTCCCTTGAGGACAACAGACGTATATGTATATGAGAAGTGTCTGTAAACGTGAGGCATTCCAGAGAGGTATGTGTCTAAACATGTATTCCTCAGGCCTCCCACATGCCAGGCCCTCTGGAAACCATGCTCCTAGCCTCAGGCCAGTAATATGGGCACAACCAGTTCAGTTTGGCTCTTGCCTTTCCTTCCTTCATCTCATTTGGAGGCTAAAAATCTTTTCTTAGCAGAGATTTAGCTAAAAATGAAAGCTGGGTGAGGAGTTTTTGCAGCTCCATATGCCCTGATAAATTCCACACTTCTTTCCTTTTAGTCCTGGATTTTTAACAGGTTATATATGAATCCCAGATGCTGCTTACACCTGTTTAATTAATTAACAATACAGCAGCTTTAACAGGGTAACTGGTCCAGAGAAAAATGTTACATTATGCACTTGACATTTCACTTAAAAATTTCCCTTGGAACTAAAAGGTTTCATTATAACAGAAAAATTTCAAATGTACTTTATTAAACCTGATTGCTAATTAGAACCTATGTAATTATAAAAAAATTGCATTACTGATATCCAACCATATTTTTCTGGATATTCGGACATATTAAAGTACTTTCTTTAAAAAATGTTCATTTCCAGTAAAAATAATTGCATGTAGACATTATTCTATGTTTTCTCTAAGAGACCATGGAGGACAGGAAAGGGTTGGGCATGTATGAAAGAATTCATCAGGGAGGCAGTACTAACTACTTAATAATATTGAGACTCAGGAAGCCTGGGTGGCTTAGTGGGTGATCATCTGCCTTCGGCTCAGGGCCTGATCCTGGGATTCAGGATCAAGTCCCACATCGGGCTCCCTGTGAGGAGCCTACTTCTCTGCCTCTCTCTCACTCTCTGTCTCTCATGAATAAATAAGTAAATCTTTAAAAAAAAAATACTGAGACTCAATACTCAAGTAACTTTCTAGTTAAAAATATTTGCTAAAATGGGTGATAACTGGATTATTTTTACATTAACAAGTGAGAGATAACTACAAACTATTAGTCAATGTTTAGGGACACAGAACAAACTTTTCAAAAAAGTATGTTTTATATCCACAATATCATTACTATTTTAGCATGACTGCCTTTTCAAGTTATCGTAATCTGTTGCTGGCTTCTTCTCTATGTGTAAGAATGTGTAGGGCCTTGCAGTGAGCTCATCAGCTAACTAAGGAGCAGGTGCAAATCCAGGGCTGTGTTCAGGACAACAGAGCCATACCCACTTGCCTGACGTACAGAGTTTCCCTGTTAACCTGTCACTTTGGGATCGGCCTGATAAGAGTAAGCCTTCCAAGTCCTGGTAATCACATACTAACAAGAAAGGCTATTGAAACTCATTTAATTAGACACATTGAGGTACTAGTGCTGTTAGGAATCTGTCTATAAAGATTTTCCATCAAATGTTATTATAAATTTTTTTCAGGTACAAAACTTGGTTTTAGCTGTTATAAACAGAAGTATTTCCCTGGGAATCTTCTCCACAGAGAGGTTATATCCATGTAATTACTTTCAAACAATATTCCTAATTTTGGGAATACCTTAATATACACATACACCCATGTCAATTTTAAACTGTCAGCCTCCTATGTGGACACTGAACACCATCCATCTATGGGTTCAGGCAACAATACACATGTTCCTGATGAGAAATCAGGTGAGTCTCCTTGCTTCTGTGGCATCTCCAAAGTCCCCCTTTCCTTAACAGTTGTTTAAGCCTTTCCCCATCGTGCTCATCTCACTTGGATTTCAATGCTTCCTCCCACTCCAGAGACGATTCAGAATTCTTGGGAATTGCTGGAAATATCGACTGCATTTTACTTCGAAAGTCTTTCATCTAAAAGAAAAAAAAAATCAGTTATTATAATTAAAAGAAAGAGAAAAGAGCCAAAGCAATTAGAGACAGACCCTGCTGCCCAAATGATACTTTGTTGCTTGTGGGTACAATAAAAGGTAAAGACTGTGTTCCAGCTACCTGGAAAGGAAATGAGATACACCTCTTTTCTTCTTCCAAGTTTTAATCTATTGGGCTTTAAATAACATAAAATGCCACTCTGAATCTGGAAGGCAACATCATTTAAATTGCCAACCTGCCATGATATTTATTTCCTACCAGAAAAAATGCTATGTATTGCTGGCTTTCATATATAAAGAGGCAGCTGAGAATGGGAGTTCTTAAGTTTTTGGGGGTGGGATGGGGGGGGAGTTCTGTTTATGCTAAATATTCCAAGGCCATCCAAAGAAGAATTTTGGAGCCAAAAGGAAGACGTAGAGAGGAGAAAGTTAGTAGGTTAATAAAGAGTGAATCAGTGGATGGCAGATGAACTAGAATGTTCTCATATACCAGACTATGTTGAAGAATCTGCATAGAGGTTTTGCCAGCAGAGGTAGATTTGGAGCCTGAGAGTCAGAGCAGGGGGTTGGAAGATCTTTATACGCAATGTCAACCTGGAACACTTGGCTTCACCTCCAGGGCACACTGCCCTAAGGGCAGGGAATACTAATTTATGGGAGCTGGATAATCTTTACATTGGATAGTATTAGCTACACACTTTTTGATTCATTATTTTAACCTATCTGGTCCTGTTATGAAGGTATCCCGTCAGCACCATAGCTCAGCGTTACAACATTCTCATCAACTATAGCCTAACTGTATTTCTCAAGGATACAGATCTCAATCAGATTTGTGAAGCACCTTGGACTCACTGACAACACCAAGCTGTTTCTTGGTTATTTTGAGAGTTGGCTAATTTTTTAAATTTCACTTGATTTTGAAGTAGATTACTTATCTTGTTTCTAATTCAGCAACTTTGTCTTGCTCGTGACTTGTAAGTTCCTAGGTATCTGCTCCAGGCACGGTAGCACTGGTATTAGCAACACAGACTCTGGTATCAGATAGACTTCTCTGTTCAAATCCTAACTCCACTTGGGAAAACTGCTTACTCTCTGTAAGTGGTAGTTTACACGTGTGTAGAATGGAGATTACCTGCTTGTAGGGCTATGAGTATGAAAGCATAGCACCTGACACATGGTAGGACTCAATATATATTAGCTATTGTCATTATAGCATCATCAGTGTTGTGTTCCAAGAACAAAGATATATATGTTTGTTAAAAGCATTACTGTAGGGGATCCCTGGGTGGCTCAGCGGTTTGGCACCTGCTTTTTTCTCTCTCTCTCTCTATCATGAATAAATAAATAAATCTTTGGGGGGGGGGGAAGCATTACTGTATAGTTCAATGTCATTTTGGTTTAAGTATTTTGACATTGGGAGATACAGAAGACTACACGTTATATGTAGTCTGTAGGAGGTCCATGCCAACCATCCCAACGTTTGGGTCCCAGATGCCTGCACTCAAGACACACATATCCACAGGAAGTCTGTCTCTCCCTAGTCCTGTCTTCCATACAACTCTCTAGCTTGTACTGTGACAAATCCTTCATGAGAGGCTGTCAACTACAGGCAGTACTGGGAAGGGATTGGAATTGTTGTTCCAAACAGCAGTTCTCAAATCATGTCATGACACTTTGGTTGTCATAGTCACAGTGAACTACTATTTGCATGGGGGGGGGGGGGGCGCAGATTCTAAATATCGAAAATGACCACAAAAAGAACTGCTTTTCCCAAAATCCCAACATGGCCTTGTTGAGGAATCTTTTGCACAGACTTTCTCAAAGACCTCTCTGGGCAGGGTCCGTCATGTGCTGCCTAGTTCTTTGCCTTCACCTTTATTGGCTGAATGTATTACAACTAAACCTAATGATGGTTTTCAAATGGTGTGTCAGAGAGCGAGGACATGAAGAGAATCATTCACCATTATACCTGCTCAGTAGTTGCTGAGAAGGGAGAAGCTGGGAAGCTCAGATGATATCTGGGTAGAAGTAAAGGGTGGCTGCTCTACTTCAGCAATGGGGGAGGGGGGCTGTGTTCCCATTTCCTCCTCTTGGGTTTTTTTCTTTACTTTCATTTCCCAAGTATTGTATCATTTGTTCCCAGAGTCATGTATGAGTTACTGAGCCACTGGAAGGAATTATGTCTGAGAAAGAGCCAATTAGGAATAGGCAGACTTCAAAGACTGGTAAAGGAAGGGAGGCAAGTGTATAAAGAACACCATTTATAGGCCTCTTCTTTAATTTTACAGCTGTGGAAAGGGAAACCCAGAGTCCACATTGAAGATATAAACGGGGCCTCATGTTGCTTTAAACAATGGGGTTCCACAGAAGGTTTTTAAGTTTGTACTATTTTTGTTATATGGATAGGAAAAAAAGACCTTTAGGGTTTTTTGTTTTTGTTTTTTATACCTCTATCAGTTTCTGATGTGTTCAGTTCAGAGGTGTTGGTCTTACCAGTGATACTCTGTAACAGGCCAACAGAACATTCTCCTGCTTAAAAATGTGCTTGAAAAGATTTAGGGGTTAATTTAAGCAAATTTGATTATAAAACCAATGTACTGGATTCTACGATTCCACCATAACAAGGACAGCTATTGCCATAAACCAGTCCCTATCCTATATCCCAAAAGTTTGGTGAGGACAGGGTATGTTGCGAACTGGTCTCCAGCCAACAACTCAGTTTTACTCTGCAGCACCTTTTCAAACTCTGGAATCTCTTCCCTGTGGTTTCCCCCTTTCCCTTTTTCCTCTGACCAGGGAGAATTTGACACTGGTTATGGGTCACAGGGTTACCCTTTTAAGCAGGGCCACTGTGTACTGCACAGCTCCAGGGGCTGTTCTCTACAAAGATCAAGACAGGAGTGGCACCGCCGAGGCAATGAACCCACTGCTCAAGAACCTCATCCTTAAGTCCCAGTGTTTGTGTTCAACAGTGATGGGCTGTAATATTATTACAAAGTACTACTTTCTACGGCAGTTCTCAAATATGTCATGACAAATGGGAAATGTATTGCAAGTAATTTGTCACTAATATGGACATTCTGAAGACTGGGTATGATCGACTTTTTAGATATTAGAACAGATTCAAGATTATGTCTCTAATAATGTTGCTCTCATTCACACTGCAACAGCCTTTTGAAGGGCCGTAGAGCCAGGATGCCAGAAGTAAAATATGGGATACTGCTACATGTCTTGGCAGGAAAAAAACAACATGAAGACTCTTGGTCTAATATATGGTGTGCTGAAAAACTCCTTAAAAGCTCAGGATATCTACCCAATTAATTTGAGAAAACCCTTACAGCAACTATTCTTAAAAAAAAAAAAAAAAAAAAAGCAGTTATTGGAATTAAAAGTTCAAGTTGTAAAATTTCTTTGCCATTGAAGCTCATTTAGCTTCAATTGCCTCTTGCGGGACTTCAGTGCTGGAGGTAGAACGATGAAAGCTTTATTATAGAACCAACTGATGAGAAAGCCTTTGGATATGTCAATAATCATGGTGCCAAGAGTAATTTTGAAGAACTTGGAGATTCAGCTTATTCATACAATAGAATAAGACTGTAACTGTTGCTTGAACAGGAATAATAATGTCTGCCATGTGAGATTACTTATGTGCCAGGCACTGTACCAAGCATTAGGCTATTATTTAGTCTTTACAATTCTATGTGGCAGAAATGAGAACCACCACTTTACATATGAGAAAGGTTAACCCAGCCATGGTGACGTGCTTTCTAAGCACAACTGACTGACTGATGTCCAGGGTTTTTTCACCATAGCCACTCTGGTTCTGTGACCTGGAAAGATTTGGTACCTCTGTAATCTCTAATCACATACCAGCTTTTGCTTAAAAGGATTTCAAATGCATATAGACTCTTACAATGGCTACCATTTTATTTAGAATAACCAGATAGCCAGAAATCATGTACTTCTAGATTTAGGGGTTATATGTACTTCAAGATATAGGAGGGTTATATGTACTTCTAGATATATACTTCTCCACCCTCTTCAAGTTATGTAAACAGAAGACTAGTTCTGGCAAAAGAAATGTGTTATCACTTCCAGGGTGAAACATTTAATTGCAGGTGTTTCCAGGCCACTCTTACTTTTCCATGGAAATAATGGAAACCTGTGTTACTATTGTGATGCCTCAAGATCAAAGCAATCTGAGGTATGAAGCCACCTTGTGTAGGACAGCTCCCCTAGAAACTAAAGTAAACCCACAGTGAATTTTACAAGAGAAATAAACCTTTATGTTAAGCCACACATCTGGAGATCATTTCTCACTGTAGTATATATAACCCAGCCTAGCCTGACTGACATAGTGAAGAGAATTACAAAACAGACCTAGGGCATGCTCTGATCCCTTTCAAAACTACATTAAACTTGGCTGAATAAAAACTCAAGGGCTGGACAAAGGGGAAGAGGAACTCTGTGCAATTAAGCTTAAATAGCTCTTAGAATCAGCTGGAACAATCAAACCACCATTCTTCCCACTTTCAGAGAACTCAGCACATCAATTAGTCCCATTATATGACAATACTTCCTGGGCAATCAGAACATTTCTAGATGTTTCCAATAAAATAGTATGGGAGCTCTGATCACTACGGTAAAAGGTCCTTTTTTGGGGTGGATTGCTGTTCTGTGTCTACCTGATGAAACCAACTAAGCAGGGCTGGCTTTATTTAGAGAAGAGATGCTAGTACTTTTCAATTTTGATTAGCCCTGCTGATATCCACATGGGTCCTGAGATATGTTTGAACATACCGTATTATTTAATATTCAACTATATTAGGAAAGCTAACATGAATTTGAGTTTTTCTCAGGGCACCTGGGTGGTGCAGCTGAGTAAGCAACCGACTCTTGGTTTCGGTTCAGGTCATGATTTCAGGGTCCTGAGACTGAGCCCTATGTCAGGCTCTGTGCTCAGCACATTCTGTTTGAGATTCTCTCTCCCTCTGCCCCTCCTGGTCATGCTTTCTCTAAAATAAACAAATCTTTAAAAAAAAAAATATCATTTTCTAAGTTATTAGTACATCATTTAGGTAAAGATCAGACAAGCACCTTTACTTTCTCCTAAACCTGCACTGTGTCACATGTATAAAGTCTAGAATCTATAGTATAAAGTCAATTGACATAGGAATAAAAAAAATGTATAATTTTCTGAGAAATATAATCCCTGGAGTACTTATTAAAATAACTAATTTTTTTTATGACAGTGCTTAGCAACAGGGCAACATTCTAAAGCAAAAGCTTTCTGTGTGAAGTAAAGTGAGCAATAGGGATGACCCTGCAGCATCTTATGACCAGGCCTCACAAGAACAATCAGTAACACACTACCTGATTTAATGTGCTAACTGGTCAGGTTATCAGACACAGTTGTAAAATAATTTTAGTCAGGCTTTGTCTTTGTAACTGCAAAGTTTAGGAATGTTTCCTTTCCCTGCCAAATAAATACGAGTAACACTTGCCACCTCTGGACTGTCAGGACTCTTTCTAAAAGGTGTATATTTTACTGCATTGAATACTTTACAAGTGCTACCAACCAGCTCACTCCTATTTTTATATTTTAACTTAATGATCCTGCTTCACTGGCATCCATACATGAACATGTGTGTGCATGTGCCCCTCTGTCCCTGACAAACAGGACCTACTCTTGGCTCCCATTTTATAATACCTTTCTTAAGGTATTACAGCTGATAGACTGTCATAGGGGAATGAAGACAGCTGATGGCTACATTACAGAAAATACTTCTGCATTTACATTTATTTTTACATTGTAGAGAAAGTTAGGTCTTAAAAACACATATAAGTGAACATAGTAGGCATAAGCCAGCCAGAATGAAAGAACATATATACTTGATGAAAATTATTTCTGTAACACAATAAACTCCTATATCCTATAATCTTTTGGACCAAATAGCAACCAGAAACACACACACAGCAAGTACTGGTACATCAGTGATACAAAAACAACTCCTTTGATGCAATCACTTAGGAATTGTGGGGAAAAAAATTATCCTGACATCTGGATGTTAAATAAAAAAGCTGGGGGGCACTAAATAAACCAGTAACTCTACTTCCTTCCCTGTTTTTAAATTCTAAAACATAAAGTTTATAAAAAATATTTGACATATACAACCCTACAACTACTATCTCATCAATAACTTCAGAAAGGTAGTTTCAAACAACTTTATAGGTTGAGCTCCTTCTGAATTTCCCAAAGTGTTTTTGCACTCTTCTTCAGACGAGCCTGTTCTTCAGGGGTCAGCTTTATCTTTATGAGGTCGGCAATACCATTCTCTCCCAAGACACATGGAACACTGAGGAATACTTCTTCGTTTATTTCATAGAGACCCTTAATTATGGTAGAAACTGGATGCACTCTTCTAAGATTCTTCAAAATACTTTCTGTTAAATCAGCTACAGATAGGCCAATGGCCCAAGAAGTATAACCTTTCATTTTGATAATCTCATAGGCACTAGCAATCACATCTTTGTGGACATTTTTCCACTGCTCAGGATCTTTTTCAGTTCCTATATCTGAGTTCAGATCCTTCAGAGGGACCCCAGCGATGTTCACTCCACTCCACACAGGAACACTGGTGTCTCCATGCTCTCCAAGGACCCATCCGTGACAACTGTCAGAGTGGATACCAAGCTTCTGCCCAATCAAGAAACGAAAGCGGGCAGTGTCCAGATTACAACCACTTCCAATAATACGGTTCTGGGGAAATTCACTCAACTTCCAGGCCACGTAAGTTAATACATCCACCGGGTTGGAAACAACAATCAGCTTGCAGTGAGGGCTATACTGGACAATATTGGAGATAATTAACTTAAAGATGGCCACATTTCGCTGGACTAAATTAAGGCGTGTCTCCCCTTTTTCCTGGCGTGCGCCTGCTGTGATGACCACGAGGCTGGAGTTGGCAGTGACAAGGTAATCTCTGCTGGACACAATAGTCGGCATTTTCACAAAAGGGCTGCCATGCTGAAGATCCATCATCTCGGCCTTCAGTTTGTCCTCGTTCACATCCACAAGGGCAAGTTCATCGGTCAAGCCCCTTAACAGGATGCTGATAGCACAGGCCATGCCAACCGATCCGGTTCCTATAATTGAGACCTTGTTGTGATGAACGACCTCCTCGGAAGTGAGATTCTTGAGAAGCTCGCCCCGGACCGTTGCCATGTTGGACGCGGGGACCACGGCCCAGGCGCCCGCGGGGGAGAGGCCGGCCGGCCGCTGGGGACACAGGCGGTTCACCCTCGCGGCGCCCGCTCTCCGGCTGCCCCGCAGGGCTCTCACAACCCAGCTCATGGCCACTCGCAGGAGAGGTGGCGGAAGAGAAAGGAGGGAAGGGGCGGACCAGCTTCGAGGCGCGAGGGCGGCGGGCGGCCGGTGAGGCGGTTAGACACCCACTTCACCCCTGGGGCGGCTGCGCGCGCCACCTCCCGCCGTCCACTACTGCGGCTGCGCGAGCCCGGGGCTCAGGGAAGACCCCGCGGGCAGCGGCGGCTGCACAAGCTCACGGCGGGGCGCAAGTCTCCCCCCAAGTCTACTACTGCGGCTGCGCGAGCTCGTGGCCAGCGGAAGGGCCCCACCTCCCGCGGGCTACTACTGCGGCTGCGCAAGGCGGCCGGTCGCAGGGCCCCTCCAGGGCCTGCAGGGAGGTCCTAGCCGCGTCCACCCCGACTGGGGTGGGAAGAGGGCTCCTCTAGCAAATGAATTCTGAAGGTAAAGTTTTATAAGCATGAATTCTCTGCAATTTTTAACATGTATAATGGGCCAACCCAGATCCCCGGGATTACTAATTTTCTATTTCTGCTACAGATGCCAAGTAAAAATAATCCCAACAAATACACATAAAAATAGAGTTAAATTTTCTGAACTGTTTCCCTGCCGGGGAAAATAAGGTACGTATGCCCCGGCTCCGGATGGCCACCTCCTCCGTTTCTCTGCATCTGTACAAGGGGGTTCCTGTTGTATGCTGTATGTCATTGAGGGCTCTCTTTGGAAAGGTTCCGCGGCGTGTACACCAGTCACCACCATGAGCCACAACTGGGGAAGTCCAGGCTGCCGGCGCCGGGGAAGAGGCCGACCCCGAGCTCACCCTACTGAACGCTCATCACGACACTCCCTCACTGCTCTCTCAGGCCAAAGAAAGCCTGTGATCCATAGTCCGGATTAAAAAGGACTTCTTGAGTAGAGGTGGGGAGACAGACTTCTGTTAAAATGAAGATCTATCTTAAATGGCAAATTTTGACCAACGCACAAATCTGATTAAAAAACAGTAAAAACAAATATTAGTACAACAGGGCATCAGTTTATCTTCCTTCCTCTGCATTTTTCTGGTCAGTCCTATGAACATCCTTGGAAGTTACTAAGGGGATAGCAGCTTTGCATCTGATGAAATAGAAACCCAGTGAACTACAGAAGTCCAAGCAAAAACAATGGCACTTTCTCCCCACTTATAAATAGAATTCGGACTGTGTAATCATTCCTCAGAGTTCTCCTTTCCTTTTCACAGAGCAATATGCTCTTCCCAAAAAGGGCTCTTGGCACTCACAGCCCCCACCCAGGCAGAAAAACAAAAAGATTTCGGTTCAGAACACTGAATCTTGACAAAATGAGTATTTCATATTTAGGACTTAGAAAGCTATTCTCCTTTCTGCCACTGAAATGCAGACTAGGAAGAGAGCAACAATAAGCAAAGGAGTTGTTGAGGGGTGGAAAATGTGGCAGTTAGTGGGGCTCCTGTTTGCACTCCAGCAGGGTCCAGACACCCCTTTTAGAGAGTGTGGGGTCACAAGCTCCATGACACACAACAGTGGTGAGAGCACTGCACACATGAGTTCTCTTCACAGTGGTGGTCAGATTTATGGTAACCATTTGTCAAAAACTGGAGTTTTTAAAATGATTATTTTTATTTAATGGTGACTAACATCTTAGAGGGATCCCTTTAAAAGACCAACTTTTTTTTTTTTTTTTTTTAAAGACCAACTTTTGATCGTTTCTTCTATCCAGGTCATAACTGAAATGTTTTAACCTGATGCCTGTTCCCACCTTCTTCCTATGATGATTCCTTTGACCAGTCAAGTCATTTTCCAAGATAAGTGTTCTTGAGGATGAAATTCAAGCACATAAAGACTCTTAGCTAGATGACTTCTTTCTAAAGTAATTTTCTTTCTAGAGTTTGAACCTCTTCAGAAATAAAATCTCTGACAGCTGCCTCTTCAGTTTTTCCCCTTAGCCACAACTAAATCAATTTTGAGAAAATAACACTCTCCAAAATAAAAATACCTCAAACAAAGCAGCTTTTTATTTACAGTAAGTCTTGAGATAAGAAGGGAAGAACTAAGAAAGGCAGAGACACCCATGACCTCCAGAGTAGATTTAGGTCTAGTCAAAGACTTGGAAAGCCAAATAGAGTCAGACAGCTCCCTAATGACTTGCCCTAGGTGGCTCTTTATTCCTTTTGAATGGAAAACCTAACCTAACTCAAATTTTCTATTCAAAATACAGCATACTAAGATAACTGATGGCAGAATTATGCTTGATTACGTCCCTTAGCAGAGAGGAAGCAGGAAATGAAGATGACCAGTAAGTCTCTGGACCAGGAATGGTTGCAACAGAGTCGTTCTATTCCTTCTGCCTAGACTCTCACTCCCAGCTCCCTTGCCCGTTTTTCCATCTAGAAGTCAAACATTCCATCCTCTCAGTCTTCTACAATCCCCCAAGCAGAAGTGACTTTTAAAAATCTTATGCCACCAGTGTCTTTGTACCTCTCCATTGTAGGATTTATCACAATTAAATGTAATTACTTATGAATTTGTCACTCCAGAGATAATCTTTTATTGACAGCATATCACTACCCTCTAGAACAGAGCTTGGTAAGTGAATTCAGTAAATATTCATGGTAGAAAAGAGTGAATATAGAACCCAGTGAAGTAAGGCTAGCTGAAAGGTGAGAGAAACAGGAAAGCACAACTAGAGAATCCACCTGGTGCCAGAGTTCTAAATTAAGGGGCAGGTAAAATGTGTAGGTGTCTTTTTAGGGTTTCTTAGCAAGGCTGATATACAAGTTTCAGATAAAGCTATGGATAAGTTAAAAGATTGCTTAACTGTTTTCAAAGCCAGAGTCAATACGTACCAAATCAGAACATACAAAAAGAAAGAAATTCTACAGTGCTAGAAATGCAGTAAAACAAATATGTACTGGTAGAATATTTTCATCCTTTAAAAAAAGTTTTGTTCTTTGGAGAGATTTTAAAAAATAAAAGGGCACAAAACCCTTGATAGGAAAAGAAAAAAAAAAAAAAAGAGAAGCTGCAATGAAAGCAGTATTAATATTATAAGCTATAAACTCACCAGCAAGTAGAGCATATTATATAAACATCATTATTTTAAAAGTCTTGTGATTTAAAAATCATAAAATGCAAATTGTAGTTTTAGAACAAATTAGTGGGCTGTGATTCTATTGCTTATATACTAAAATCTATATAACTTTGTAATCCGTATGTGGGAGGTCTTTACAAATACCAGCACCTTAAAGCATTTTCTTTTGTCGGTGACACTGGCAATGCTGGGCGGGGACAGGAGTAGGGACATGAAGCTTTGTCTCCTGATAGAACAAAGGCAGACTGTCAATTCAGAACAACACTGTGATCAACTTCTATTTATGGTATTCAAATATCGTAACAGGAATCAGCAAGTTCATATAATAAAGTACCTAAATCTCTTTTGTTCCTTAAATGCACATAATTTTTGATGCCCTTAAAAGAGCCACATGTATTAATCACTCAAAAGGAAATATTTTAGTGTAGCACAAAACATGAAACAAAGAAAGTTAAATTCACTGGTGTGTGTTTAAACATCCCAAATCATAGCCAAAAACTGACAAAGCTTAATTTTATGGAGATAGGCTCTATAAAGGTGTGGCTTTATTAATTTACAACAATTATCCTCTGTGGTTGGATTAATAGAAATTATACTGTAGTCCTTGATAACAGTTCTATTCATCCAAAAAAAATAAAAATGACATGAAGGGTATTTTTGTATATGGAAGTTACCTTCAATTTAGGTAAAAACCTAAATTTATCTCAAAAAAGCTTAAGTTACCTTTACAGCCTCAAAACTGCCAGAAGAGATTAACTCCCTGTCGTAATGGTTAAAGATTAGTTTGCCTCAAGACTCCATCTAGGCAAAGAACAGAGCCAGCAGCAGGAAAGGTAGGAAGAGGAATGAGTGCTCAGAGGAGATGAGCAAGGACAAGGCTCAGAGACTAGGAGAACATGGACTTTCAGCATGGCTAGAACTCTTGAGTGCAACACAAAGAAACAGCCAGACTCTCAACCACAGCACTATGGACATGTGCGCTCGATCACTCTTGGTGGGGCCTGTCCAGTGTACAGGATGTTGAGCTGCATACCTGGCCTCTATCCACTAGATGCCAGTAGCATCCCCACAGTTAGGACAACCAAAAATGTCTGTGGATGTTGCCACTGGGGGGAGGGGCAGTCAGAATTGCTCCCATTAAGAACCAGTGGGTTAAAGAATAAGTAAGGGATAAGAGAGGGACCAAACCATTTCAAGGAACTTGGATTTTATTCTCAAGGGAAGAGTGAGCCATTGAAATGGCAGAAAGAGTATGATCAGATTTCATCCAACAGGTGTTTATTGGATACATCCTCTGCGCCAAGCACTGTTACAGGTGCTAAGAATATGACAATGAACAAGACAAATGAAGTCTCTATTAAAATTTACATTCTTTTTGTAAGGACAGATAAAACAAGAAAATGGTCACTATAACTTCATTTTGCAATTGTGCTGTGAAGAGAAGAAAACAGGATACTGTCAGAGAGGAACTGAGTGGTGGGAGTAAAGAGGCTACTTTATTTTACACCAGATGGTCTGGGGAAGCTACTCTGAAGAGATGATATAAGATCCGGCTGAAACTCTAAATGCCAACACAGAGCCTTCCTGGGGAAGGAAGGAGTCTCCTGGAAAAGCTGGAGGAAAAGCCCTGAGGAGGGAGGCCAGTGTGCTGTGGGGGGGGGGGGCGGGGGGGGCGGAGGTGAAGTGGGAGGGCAGACTGTGTGGTGCCAAGAGGAGGTCGGCGAGGCCAGTGGGGCTACATCCCACGAGACTTCTTCACTGGGAGCCACTGAAGAGTTTCTCACAGAGTGACATGACTTGCCTTACACTTTACGAATATCTCCAGCTGCTCAGTGGAGGAAAAGTTCAGGGGAAGGAAAGGAGAGGCCAGGAAGCTTTCAATATGCTAGGCCAGAGGTGAATGTAGGTGGAGCGAGACGAAAGGAGTCAGGCTGTGTTTAGCCGCACAGCCACCGAGCAGGACTTGACCATGGATGACATGAAGGGAATGAAGGGAAAGGAGAGAACCCAAGATGAGTCTCTGATGGGGTTTGGCTGGAATGGCTAGGGGGATGGGAGTGATCCTGGCTGGAAGTGGGAAAGTCAAAGGGAGTAGCAAGCTGGGAGGACAGGGGTGAGGATGCTTAGTCTGGTTAAGACACAGGTTGTTGATGTGCCTCTGAGACACATAACTGATGATGTATAACATGGAGCTGCGGGGTCAATCCAACATCAGATTGTGCAGACTGTTTTAAAATGCTAAGGACTAGCTATGGGACTGAGGGACCGAGCACAGAAGTGGAACATAAGAGTGCAAATACGAAGCCACTGGAAATTCCCATGTTTAGAGTTCGGCCAGCGAGGAGCCGCCAGCAAAGATGTGCAAAAATGGCCAGGGAGGCTGAAGGTGTCTCAGAGGCCAACAGCCAGTGTTTTATGGAGGAGAGAATGTTCAACTGTCAAATGTTGAGAGGTTAAGTCACAGGGTGATGAAGACCTGTGTGTGCCAGCAAGACAGACACTGGGGACCCTGACCAGCAGTTTCCCCCACAGCCAGGAAAGAAGCTGTACTGAGGAGAAAGGGGAGGAGGGGCAGGTGGTGACCATGATAGCACCTTTAGGAAGTCTTTGCCAGGGAAGGGAAGCAGAGGAATGAGCTGAAAGCTTTGGGAGAAAGATGAGTACCCTCAAGACAATCTATAGAGGCGGGGGAAACTTGAACAGTGTGCACGCTGCAGTAGAGGGAAAACTGACAATCAGCAACAGCTGAGGTGATTCTGGGAGCAAGGTCCTTTGGCAGATGGCGCCAGTGGCCTCTGGTAGCAGCAGGGACACCTCACCCATGGTGACATGAAGAGAGGCAGAGTGAGTGGTACAGATGCAGGCAGAAGTCTGGGGAAGATGAAGGCCAGAGCCCTCTTGCAAAGTGTGGATCAGGGACTATGGAGAGGCCAGGCGGGAGGCAGAGAGAACAGGTTACTTGTGACCATCTTGGGGCAGGGAGACACCTCCAACTACAGTGGCTGTGGGGGTGTGCAAAAAGCAAGACTCAGTGAGTGATTAGATAGAGGGGTAGGAAAGAGTGCGGCCATGGACAGAATCAGCTCTTCTCTCTGGGCAGCTCTGTGGATGATGCTACCGTTCACCGTGAGTGATCCAGGAGTAGGATGCAGGGTGGGGATGGGGTAGGGGTCAGTATGTATCAGTTCAGGTGGGAATGCACATGATGCCTACTGGTCATCCAAGAATCCGTGTCCAGGCAAGTGGGTCTGTGAGCAAAGAGCTCAGAGATTAACTACAAACACAGACCTAGCAGCCTTCTGCATGTGGATGGAGCCACCAGAGTGGATGGACCCTGTAAAAAAGAAAATTTAAGGGCAAGGCAAGGAACCTGGCATAAAATTTATAAAATAAGGCAGCAGCATTTTAGAAGTAAATGGGATAGTAGGAAGGAAAAAATAACTTGGAGGATTGAGAAAACTTAACAAAAAGAATAAAGAACTATAAAGGTTGAGACTCCAAAAGCACAAGAGGCAAATAATAACTGATAAATCTGAGTCATCAAAAAGTGAAATTATGTTCAGTATGGTCTACGTTGTGGATACACAGCACATTAAAAAAATTTTCTTCTTAAAATGGTTAGAAATTATTTCAGTCAGGAAAATTCAATTTAAGAGACCACTTCATTATCTGCTATACTGGTAAATTAATAATGATATATATATCAACATATACATGTAAATTTTTTTAATAGATTCTTAAATATTTCTAAGTGACCAACCGATAATAGGTACCCTTTACAACCAAGCTTAGGGGGAAGTGTATGCTATCAGGTCTTCACTCCACAATGCTTTATTTAGAGAGATCTGCTCCTGTGAGTCCAATTTTCTAATGCTCGGTTTAAGAAATAAGGACAAAGAAAAAGAAAATCCAAATGAAATCAAGGATACTTTTCCTCCAGTGGAATAAGGCTGGGAACATTCCTGAGGTGATTAAGCCTAATTTCTATCAGGCTTTGTAACAAGAAGGCTTTCATGGCAGAGCTTATCTTTTCTAGTAATTGTTGCACATTCCCACTTTATAAAATGCTTGGGGCCCTATTTTACTTATAAAAGGGAACTGGTGAGTTTTTAGAAGAGGTATTTTGGCAATATGCCAAAAAAGCTGATTTTTTTTTTTCCTGCCACCTTGGCTTAGGCAAAAACAAAAAACAAAAAAACCCCAGAAAACAAAATACGACATTGGTCATTATCTCCCATTTTAAACTGAGCAAGTGCTTGTGATTTGGTCTTTCTGTCACCAAATTGCTCTTCCACATTACATCGAGTGCCTCTTACCACCGGATGCCAAGCCCATTAGAGCTGCAATGAATGGGAAATAAGGGTTATAGAGATGTTCTTGTCACCTCAGACCTAAATTTAAGTGATGCACAGTGCCACTTCCAATTAATTTAAAAATGATTCCAGGAATATATTCCTCAATGCTTACGCTACCTGAAGGCCCTAAGCTTGACAGAATGATCTGTGCAAGATCACGATGACTCTGTGTGCTGGGTATTCTAGTAAGTACCATCAGAAAGTGGAATCGAGGCGGGGTCTGGTAATCAGAGTAAGGAACTCAAGTTTGCTTCCTGAAGACAGAAGCTGGTAGGGATCTTTGGAAGCTCTCAAATTAGATTAGGCAAGGATGCAGAAGGGACATCATTTAAGTCACTTTTCAGACTTCCCCTGCAAATCCCTCAGAAGTGGCTACCATTACACAATTTGCCAGGAAGCGGATTTGTTTTTAACCTTTGGCTGAAACCAAAGAAAAGTACAAAGCATACAGTCTATTTGCTTCTTAGATATCTTAGAAGTTAAAAACTTCTAAGTTTTTCATAGTTTTATTTACTTTTGTGGCTCTATCATTCACCTACAATGTTGCTTCCTTTAAGACAAATAACTTAAAAATGGTGTAGGAATAAATGTATTTGATACAAGATCTACCAGATGTTGAAATCAGCAAAAAGTCAAAAGAAAAAGATTTTACTCTAATTAGCAAAAGCCCATGTAGCTGGTCATAAGATCATTAAGAAAGGAACATAAACATTAACATAAAAAGTATACTTTAGCAGCAGCTATCAAAAAGGGCTGGAGGGATCCCTGGGTGGCGCAGCGGTTTGGCGCCTGCCTTTGGCCCAGGGCGCGATCCTGGAGACCCGGGATCGAATCCCACATCGGGCTCCAGGTGCATGGAGCCTGCTTCTCCCTCTGCCTGTCTCTCTTTCTCTCCCTCTCTCTGTGACTATCATAAATAAATAAAAAAATTAAAAAAAAAAAGGGCTGGAGAAAATAAATTTTATTAGAATGAATCCAGTATTATCCTAGAGGAAAGACATAATGTTACTTCTCTGAAAGGATATTTTGTAGAAGAGGAGAGATAAATGCCAATTTTGGGAGTATTTAAGGCCTGTTTGTTTTTACATGCTTTACCTTCTGTTTTTCAGGAAAAGGAAGCCTGGGCTCTTGGGAAAGCAACAACCTCTATCAGCAGATCGGGTGGCAACATGGGCTGGAGAGATGAGTAAGACTTCAATCACAGATTATTTGCATAAAAGCCTTTATAGTAGCAGGGACTTCAGAGAGATGCGTAAAGGAAGAAAAAGATTATTTTCCATCTATCAGATTGGCAAACATTTCAAAGAGAAGCCACGAATGGCAAGGGTGCTAGGAAACCTGTATGTGCTGTCAGTATCTTCTAGATGTATAAACTTCATACTTAGTGATAGATATCAAAAACATTTTTTAAATGCCCTTGGATTCAACAATAACATCATCTGTCTTTAGGACAAATTTCCTGACCAAGAAAAGTACAAAAAGATGCATGCCTGCAGAGAGAGGTTCACTATGGTGTTTTAACAGTGAAAAATTACAATCTAAATGCTATTGGCAGGAGACTGATTAAGTAAATTATAATATAATGGAGTACCATGTAGCCATTAAAAGTGATGGAGATTTATATACTCCACTGTGCAAAGATGTTCTTGTGGCTATTCAGTGAAAAAAGGTTCCAGAATAGAACAGTAAAACAACATTTAGATACAATTATATGAATATGCTTACAGAAAGTCTGAAGGGATGTTCTTATTGTAACAAATGATTACAACTCAGTGAGATTTCTGGTGATTTTTGTCTCCTTTTTTGTACTTTTCTACTTTAACACTGAGTACATAATTTACAAAAAAATCACAAAGCTATCTTTGTTTTAAAAAAGACAGGTCCTAAACATGTTTTTCTTTAAAAACAAGCAGAATGTGTAAATAAAGGCAAACATCTCTTATTCCTTGGTAAAAAACTAAACTAAAAATGCCCTTTATTTATAAGTTACTTTTTACATTTAAGTCTCTGGACAATTTAAAGTATTTCACAATAACTAAAAAATGTTTTGATTCATAGTTTTATTTACTATAAATAAGGTTTAGTTCCTGTGAGGTTTTAGTTCCTGTGAGGGCAACAATTATAAATTATGCCAATTCTAACTACACCAGGTATCATGAATGTATTATTAAGTACAAGGCACAGTAAATGTAAGCTATGGTGATTCTGACCAGTACTCTGAGACAGCCTCACCTCCAACAAATGTTGAACAAGATGAGTTCACAGGCATAAAAAGCCCTAATGCTCCCAGTCATATCAATCAGGAATTATTTATATATCCAGTATCTTTCCTTCTAAGGGGAGAAAAAAAAGACGTAATAGTCTAACCATAAATGCACTCACTCTTTTCAGAAATCCTTTCAAGTATCAATACTTAATATAAATATGAAAAGGTACAAAAATTAAGTCTTTGTGCTTGAGTGACATAATTATAAGTGGCAGGGTTTTTTTTCCCCAGAGATTGTTTATTTGAGAGAGGAGAGAGAGTGCATAAGCAAGGAGAGGAACAGAGGGAGAGGGAGAAACAGACTCCCTAATGAGCAGGGAGCCTGATGTGGGATCATGACCTGAGTGCAAGGCAGATGCTTAACAGACTGAGCCACCCAGGTACCCTGCTTTTTCTTTTGATAATTGGGGAATTACTAGTTGGTATCTCTAGAGATCCTTATTTACTCACTGACAAGCATTTATCTCAACTATTCTAAACTGAAAATACCTGCTCCTAATAGAAATGATCTAATCATACTGTCATAGTGTGAACCTGGCTTGAACATGGCAGTCTCCTAGGATCATTTGGGGATCATCAGCTGCAGTAGGGGACCACAGGCCCATCATAAATGCTCATTCTTTTCACAATTAAGTTACTGTTATAAAGTTAATGCCATCTCAGCCATAATCAGATGATAAAATACTATAAGTCAAAGTAATTGATGAATCCATACTAAGGAATCAGGCCTTGCTTGCTGGCCCACAACACTGCTCAGCAGGCGGGAAAGGGTGAGACAATCCGAGGATGAATTTGGATTGGTTCCTATACGAAGGCAGGGAGGCTCCCACCTTAAATCCTGGGTATGCCTACTGGCTTCAGTCAGCTTACCAGATAGCCTCTACTAGCTCTCCTTTTGTGGAATCTCTAAATGATAGACTATTGGTAAAATATAAACTTATATCTGATATATTATACATGTTCTATGTGAATGAAATTCCATAATAACTATGAATAAACAAAGCATAAATTCAAAATATTTTTAAGGAACTGAATAGCTTAGCTTCAAGCATTTCAGCATGCCCTCGGTTAGCCAGCAGATGTAGCTGTGAATTAAAATAAGGAATGTGAACTGAGCTCTTTCAGCCAGTAGATGGAACCCTGCTTTTTTTTTGAACTAGGTTTATCTTGATTTAATACAATTCAAGGTTGCTACCAACAATTATTTGAACTGGGACTGATTTTGATTTACCTGAATTTACCTAGAATGATCATATCAATTATTTATTGAGTGCACAGATCTGGGCCATTTCTGTCCAGCATTTTCTAAGATTGTTTTCTTCAGTCATGGAAAGATAACTGAGGACTCCGAGCAACCTCATAATTATCCTCAAAACTCAATGCAGAACTGAGATATACCATATTGCTTTCCACAAGACTCACATTGGGTCATATAATAAGAGTTTGCTTACAGAGTCTTAAAACCAAAGCCTTTCCATAATAACAGTCTACTGGGGAGCCCTGTCTTGGCACAGTGCCTGGCTCAAGGTAGGCCCACATATATCTTCTGAATGAACAAATTAATAAACACCACTGCTTTTAAAAGGTATGCTCTTGAAAAACTATCAGTTGTTGATTTTTCTGCGAGACTTCTTAGATGTGGAGATCAAATTGATATTCCTAAGGACCTCCAGGTAGGGAGAGAGTATATTTGTATTCTCATGCTTTAGTTAAAGACATGAAGATATAAAAAGATTCCAAGTGTCCTTTTATTCAGTAGTGCAGATCAGAAAATAATCTTTCTTGCCGAACTATTTTATTTAGGCCATAATCCTCCTATTGGTGCCATAAAAAGAAGTTCACATTCTAAGAAACTAGAATAGCACCAGATAGCCCATAAAGCCCAAGTTCTTGAGCATAGAACTTAATCTAAATAACCTAATTTTGTTGGTCAATGAAAATTTGGATTGATTCATTATGACTCTTCTTATTCAAAGGCTATTTTTATGTTAAAATACCTTAAAACTGTATTACTCAGTTTATGACCTACATGACTAAGTTCTGGAAATACCACCTATCAATTCCATGAAGTCAATATAGAGTGCTAACAGACCACCATTTTTATAGAAACTAAAAGCTTAATAATCTTATTATTAAATATTTCATGCCCTCAATTATATTTCACATGTAGTCAAAGAAGTTTTGTGATCTTCTAGGCAGCTGTGCTTAATTTTTAGCATAAATTAAAAAAAAAATTTTTAGCATAAATTAATAAAAATAAAATCTAATACTATTTTTTTAAAAAGGTAGTATTACTGTTAAAGCAATACATATTAAAGAAACAAACAGAAAAGTAAAATAAAAAATTCACCCGCACACCCATAATTCATTCACATATTTCTACTGGACATATTTCCCCCCCAGTTTTTTCCACTTATTTTCAAATAACTGCTCTCATATTTTATATACAAATAAATCCTGCTTTACCATTATACTCTAAGCATTTTTCAACTGAAGATGAAGGCTAAAAGGAGGGCTTCTCTTTTATGAGGAAAGAATGGCTGGTCATAGCTGACTGATGTTAATTACAATGGTGGAAGTGAGGCCCATATTAAAGATACCCAGTAGGGACGCCTGGGTGGCTCAGCGGTTGAGCGTCTGCCTTTGGCTCAGCACGTGATCTTGGGATCTGAGATGGAGTCCCACATCAGGCTCCCTGCAATGAGCCTGCTTCTCTCTCTGCCTATGTCTGCCTCTCTCTAACTCTCATAAATAAATAAAATAAAATCTCAAAAAAATACTTAAAAAAAAAAGATACCCAGTAAAACCTGTCAAGTTATCAAGAATGTGTAGATCACATCATAATCAACATCAAATTTACAACATCCCTCATCTCATCCTAGCTCCTTCCAACTACTCCTTTATTTCCTACCTTAGCTAGGGGAGGTAACATTGGAAAAAAAATCTAGCTTCTAAAGACTGTCAGATTTGGATCCAAATCTTGACTCTGTCAATTACAAGCTGTGTGATTTTGGACAAGTGACCTAACCTCTCTGAATCCCAATTTCCACTATCTGCTTCATAGTTATTGTGAAGGTTAAATAGTCTGCTATGTCAAAAATGTCTGGTACAATGCCTGCAATGGAAGGACAGATTTTATACTGGTCAAAAGCAAAATTGAAGTAACAAAAAAATCATCACAAATCTTCAGTTACAAGTTTTCTAACTTTTCTAGGTAAACACAACTTTATCATTATAAACAATTACTAGCCAGCAGTTATGTCAAAAATAAAGGTTAATCAGACCAGGAGAAAAGCAACATTTGCCTATTAGTATATTTTGAGTGGAAAGTACAATAACTGCCTATGTTCCGTTATGATTAAACCCAATGTGAAAAACTCAGTAATGCCAATAATATTACTTATCACTCCCTCTCCCTTGCAATTTTCCCCTCTCTACTGAGTCAATCTCATCAGCACACTCACATGCTATTAATTCTCCCAACATAAAAACAAAAAACCAAACACCTCTCAATCTCACTCCCCTTCCAATGACCCCATCTCTTTCTTTCTCTGTAAAGCAGAGCTCAAAATGTATCTATACATATCATCCCTCTCCTCCCTTCTCTTTTGGATCCACTTCACCTAAGGCTTTACCCACCAAGACCTGCTACTTTGTTAACTTGGCGAACTACTGAGTCTCATCTGATAGGACTTAACCTTAGTATACACCCTCTTCACCTGGCGTCCAAGTCACCATTCTTCTGGTTCTCCCTGGTTTTCTCCTTTGGTAGGGAAATATCTTTGCTAATTTCCTCTGTATTTTCCAATCTCTCAACCTTGGGAGTGCCCAGAGCTCCTTCCTCAGACCTCTTTTCTCTCTACATTCAATGCCTTGATGAGCTCATCTGATCCCCTGTCTCTGAATACTATCCACATCCTGAAGAGCCTCAAATTTATATCTTTACTTTGTGCTGCTCCTCTGAATTCCAAACTTCTATAGCTAACTGCTTTCTTGACTCTCCACTTAGTTATCTAACAGATATTTCAAATTCACAGGCCCCAAACTGAGCTTTTGACATTGTCCCTGACCACCTGTTTCCTGGTCGCCATCCATCTTCTAGCTGCTCAGGCCAAAAGCCTTGGAGATCCCTGATGACGTTTTCTTCTCCCACCTCTCACATCCGACGTATAACAAGTCATTGTTGACTCTACCTTCAAAATACATCTAGAACCTCTTTTGTCAACGGCACCATTGCCACCTATTCCAAACTGCCAAACTACCTGTCACAAATAGCCTGGTCTACAGAACGTCCTACCAGTAGTTTAAAAAAAAGCCAAACATTCCCAACATATAGCTTTTTAGCTTAGAGTATAAATTATATATATACACACATACTCTTTTTGAAAATAAGGCATATTTAGACCACAGAAAGTAGAACATTCCAGATACCAATCACAGGATTGGAGTTACTTACACTGTGAACTCCTAAAGCCTTCCAGACAGCAAAGCTGATCACACCAACCCCACACCATGCATAAAGGGAGCCCCAACCCAAGGCTCGCAAGGCAAGGGAAGACCCACTCTCTGGTAAGGCAGCCGTGGCCATACTTCCCTGCAATGAAGACAGAAAGGAAAAATCATTATTAGTTTGGAAATTCATGACTGTATGAATTTTACCCTAATTTTGGGAAGCCAGACCAACCCGCTTTCAAATACCAGCTTTTCTATTTAATAAGTTCGAGACTTAAGTCACAAGTCACAAGTTCTCTGATTGATAGGTATTTGAGTAGGCAGGGCATTGCCAGGAGCTGTGCTAGGTACTAGAGACAAAAAGGGAAGTAGGGTAACTTCTTCCTAAAGATTTTAATCACCCCCATGGGAGGAGGAGGGGGAGTGGGGACCTGGGAGAGGGGGGAGGACACAGACACATAAAAGTTAATTATGATCTAAATGGGATGTGTAACAATAGAACCATACATATAGGGCACCATGGTCCCAGAGGATGATACCTAATCTATTGTTGTAATTAGAGGAAGCTTTAAGGAGGAGTTCTTCAAAGAAGTGAGCTAATCTAAGTCACTGCAAAGACTTTAAAATGTATACGCTAAATGCAGGGTATGTAGAAGAAACTCAGCTTAGGGTAGCTATTAATGAGAAACTAGAAAATAAACGATTCTCCTCTTGGGTTTCAAGGCGTCATAAAAAGTAAAAACCTATAACCATCATAACTAAACAACTTTCAGACTACCAGCATACAAACTTGACTGAAGAATAGGAATGCAATGCATGCTTCAAAAGGGAATAACCGCCCCATCACTGAAGGCACTGAGCTAGACTCAGTATTTGCTGACTTTAACACTTTTTTGTAATATACCTGAGACCTAACCAGATTTTCAAGAGATGTTTCTTTAGCTATTTTCTATGATAAAAACAAGTCTTATCCTCTTTTTCATGTTGTTGTAATTTCAGAGTGGTTCTCTAGATACCACAGATCTCACATAAATTCACTTACTTCTAACTGGCCTGAATTTTCATACAGAAGCAGTAACATTAACCAAGTATTGTTTTTTTTTTTTTTTTAAAGATTTTATTTATTTATTCATGAGAGACACAGAGAGAGAGAGAGGCGGAGACACAGGCAGGGGGAGAAGCAGGCTCGACGTGGGACTCAATCCTGGGTCTCCAGGATCAGGCCCTGGGCTGAAGGTGGCGCTAAACCACTGAGCCACCAGGGCTGCCCAACCAAGTATTGTTAAACCGGGGTCAATTTAAGTGCCTACATTTTATTTTAGAAACTTAAGTTAAAAATTCCTTATTTCCTTGGGAAGGATAGAAATTATGTATGTATTATATACATACATGTGTTTTTAAACACCACCTTAGGTTACATTTTCCTCTCTTTATTCAATGAAGGACAAAGAAAAATGAATGTTCATTTGGCACTTACTATTGCCTTTCAACTCCCAGTTTTCTAGCGGGAGACTCAGCTTAAGATAATGCAGTCAAGGCTTTAAAGAAATGATGACCATTCTCCTGAAATAATAGAGCAGTGTAGGCAGTCTCCAACTAAAAGGTCATCATCTTAAAGTCCTGAGTTGCAATCTGAATCTGTATTAAAATGAACACCTAGATTCCTAGATTCCATAGATTCCAGGCTAGTGGACAGAAATCTTTTTTTTTTTTTTTTACAGAGAGGCAGAGACATAGGCAATAGGCAGAGGGAGAAGCAGGCTCCCTGTGGGGAGCCAGATGCAGGACTCAATCCCAGGAGCCTGGGATCATGCCCAGAGCTGAAGGCAGATGCTGAACCACTGAGCCACCCAACAAAAGTCTATTTAAAAAAAAAAAAAGATTTTATTTATTTATTCATGAGAGACACAGAGACCGAGAGAGGCACAGAATACACAGAGGGAGATGCAGGCTCCATGCAGGGAGCCTGATGCAGGACTCGATCCCGGGTCTCCAGGATCACACCCTGGGCTGAAGGCAGCACTAAACCACTGAGCCACCCGGGCTGCCCCAGAAGTCTATTTTTTTTAAATTTACATTTAAAAAGGCTAAAAATAGAATAATTCTTTCTCCAAAAATAATCAAAGATGTTAAGAATGGCATGGTGAGCAAGTCATTTAATCCATGTATGCCTCAGTTAAATGGGGACATTAAAATAACAGTATCCCATAGGGTTGTGATAAGGCTTCAATGAACCCTAATCCTTACAGCAGCAGCTAGCACGTGGTAAGCATTCAAATGCTACATGTTATTATCACTATCAATGACAGAGAAAACTGCCAGGCAGTAACTATGAAGTATACTGCCTAAGTGGTATTCTTAAACTGGCACTTGCTCAGTGTAAATGCATTAACTGCTCCAGAACCTCTGAGCCTCTCTGAGTCTGGATCAATGGTAATGCCCTAATTCAAATATTTCCCCAGAGGGGAGGCAGAACTTTGCACAACACATTTAACCATCCAGAACAGTGGTTCTCAAACTTTCTGGCCTCAGGATCCATTTATACTTGGATCTCAAAAGAGTTCTGATTATGTGTGTTATACTTGTTAATATTTAATATATTAGAAATTAAAACTAAGAAATTCTTAATTTTTTTTTCTTTTTAAGATTTATTTATTCATAAAACACAGAGAGAGAGAGAGAAGCAGTGACGCAGACAGAGGGAGAAGCAGGCTCCCTGTGGGGAGTCCAATGGGAGACTCAATCCCAGGACCCCGGGGATCATGCCCTGGGCCAAAGGTAAGCGCCCAACTACTAGGCCACACAGGTGTCCCAAAATTCTTAAATTTTAAGTATTAATTCATTTAAAAATAAACCCAATATAGATTAATATAAACCTATTTTTATGAAAACAACTTTCTTACAAAACAAAAGAATTTAATTCAAGGAGGCAATGTTTTACATTTCGATTAATCTTTTAAAATGTTTGGCTTAACAAAGGACAGATGAATTTTCATAAATGCTTCTGTATTCAATCTGCTGCAATATGTTTTTTGGTTGAAGAACTTGAATAAAATCCAGCCTTACAGAGATCTGTGGTTGGAAAAAGGACAAGTATTTTAATAGCCTTCCTTCCTTGATGTTCTACCAAAACTTCCCAAAAAGCTGCATGCACTGTAGAATCTGAAGTCACACTGATGAGTTTTCTGTACTTTGCTACACTGAAATCCATTAGTCTATTTTGTATTTCGAATGGGCCTTTTATCCATGCATTATGATCATTCAGAAAATATTGATTTACCAAGTTATGCAGACCTTTCCAATGTTGACACCATTTATTAAATATTTAATATTTCACATCATAAATATTACCACCAATCTCCTCAGAAAAACCTTTAAGTACTGAGCAGTTATTAAGCTCACAATGACAGATACAAGTTTCCTAAGATCTAATTTTCACTTGCAAGCTCCAATTTTATCATTGGCAACAGAAACTGACAAGTACTTGCTTGAAGAGATGACATTGGGCTCATTTTGTTCATTTTGAAGAAAATGTCTGACAAATACCCACTTCTGAATAACTATAGTTTGTCAGTTGTTCTTTCAAATAAAAATGGTTATTACATGAAAAAAAAAAGCAGCTAGTTCAGCATGCAACTTAATCATAAATTGCTTATCCTGGAGAAAACCATCTTTCTTTGAAATAAATCAGAAGTGCTTTATGTGCAATTCCCATTTCTTCATGTAGAATATTAAAGAGGGATATTCAAAGGTTAATATTTAATAAAATTAATAATTTTACTGCTATAACAAAGATATTCTTATGCCGTGAGGTTTTGTTTTGTTTTTTTTTTTTTAACTGTAGATGCGGGCACCTGGGTGGCTTAGTGGTTGAGCACCTGCCTTCGGCTCAGGGCGTGATCCCAGGATCCTGGGATCGAGTCCCACATTGGGCTCCTTGCATGGAGCCTGCTTCTCTCTCTGTCTCTCTCATGAATAAATAAAATCTTTAAAAAATAAAAAGAATAAATTGCCGATGCATGGTAATGAAGAACACAATGCCTGCTAGTAGTTTGGTGCCACTACTGTAATTACACCAAGGCACCAACAGTTTTACTCCTACATGCTTCTCTACCATTAGCACAAATGTCTTGGTATTATGAAAAGTTTGGACCTTATAGACCCCCCCCCCAGGAGTTTCCTAGGATCCCTAGGGTTCTATGGACCACAGATTGAAAACCACCATGTTTGATGGGGCATATGTGATAATCAAATCACAGAACCACAAAATAGAATATTAAATTGTAAATGTGGGTATGTGTTTTTTTTCCTGAGAATCCCTAGCTTTCATCAGATTTTCAGAAAGGTCTATGACCCAAAGGTTAACATGGTAATGTAAGCTTAGAAATCAATGCAAATTGTTAAAGCATCACTATCAGTTAGGCTTTACTGATTTCTGCTACAAGATATATTTCTGCACTGAAAATATTCTATAATACAGGGGGAAAATGACCACAAGTTTCACCACAGTGATTTGGGTAGCTCCATTTAAGCCCTTAGTAATCAGATGGGGACCAAAAGCACTTTTAAATGTGGTCTTTTTCCTTTACAGTATTTACAATGCTTAAGTATGATATCAGATTATTAAAAATACCAGTAGAATGGGAACTCGACTGGTTTATATTTCGATGTTCTTCAAACATCGAATTGTAATTTTATAGTTAATTGTGTAAATATTTGTTTGATATCTTATCTCTTGCACCAGATGCTAGCTTCCTGAAGGGCAGATGTTTTGTTCATTTTTATATCTCTTGGACTTGGCTAGCACAGTGCCTGACACATAAAAGATCCCAAGTTAACATTTGTTGAAGCAATGAAATGATGGATAAGTAAGTCATGTGGGATGGAGAGGGCAGAGACAGGACAACACATGCAAAAAAAGTAACTACAAGTCAATGAGAAGAAAAATACTCATCAACTGGGGATATGACCACATGAGTGATTACTCAATCTTGCTCATGGAGTAAGAATTTTCTGGCATAAGTAGATTATGGTCATTCAACCCAAACTGAGCACTTATGTGTCAGGCACCTTTCTGGGGAGTGGAGCCACAGTAGCACACAAGCATGTGTAATCTCTGGGTTCCAGGGGCTGACCCACGTTTTTCATTAATATAAGATGCACTTTACTTCAACAATTTAATATTTTTGAAATAGAAATGCCTCTGGTGGGGTGCCTGGCTGGTTCTGTGAGTAGAGCATGAAAACTCTTGATCGTGAGGTTGTGTCTTCAAGCCCCATACTGGGTACAGAGCTTACTGAAATAAATAAATAAATAAATAAATAAATAAATAAATAAATGCCTCTGGCAATTAGTTTTGTGTCAAGAATTTAACTGGCATCATTTTTTTTTACGGTACATAAACTATTGGGCCCTCTTATAACTAATAGGGAATTACCCAGCTTTAGATTTAGTCATGTTGTGAATAGGAAATGTACTGGATGAGCTTTCAAAGTCTTGTTCTGCTAAAATTTAAGAAAGCACATAATTAAAGACTTCTTTCTAAATGAAAATAAAGAATTGATTAATTTATATGCTTCCTGAATCTATGAGGTGGATATAGGCTTACTTCTTAAAACCATATGAAAGGCCACCAACGTTTTCTTTACTTCTATGCACAACAGCTAATTATCTGTAAACAGTAACTGTGCTAGGAATGGCTTTCCGAGTCACAAACCTTATTGAACCATTCAGGGCTTTTCTTTTTAGCCAATGACAATGTTGTAACAAATCCAGCTAGCATTCCTGCGGCAGCCACAGTTCCAAGGAAAACTCCACCTGCCAAAAGGTTTTTTTTTCGGGGGGGGGGGGGGGAGAAGGGGGAGGGTGGAGGGCGTGGAGGGTGAGGAGAGAGATTAAAGAAAAAAAAAAACACACCTTAAGTTAAAAAGACGTACCCAGGTAAGTTCAGACACTATTTAGATTTTAAGGGGATCCCTGGGTGGCGCAGCGGTTTAGCACCTGCCTGCAGCCCAGGGCGTGGTCCTGGGGTCCCGGGATCGGGATCAAGTCCCACACTGGGCTCCCTGCGTGGAGCCTGCTTCTCCCTCAGCCTCTCTCTGTCTCCCATGAATAAATAAAATCTTAAAAAAAATTAGATTTTAAGTCACTTTTGAAATTTGAGAAGCGATAGCTAGGCAGCTGTTGCCAAAGGTAACCTCATGGCCTCTAGTTCTGCGGGGTCGTTCCCGGGCGCTGAGAACGGGCGCAGGGTCCCTTCCCCGCCCTTCTTCCCCTTCTCCGGGGGCGGGGTGGGGGGTGGGGGGTGAGGGGCAGGGGCTTGAAGTCTCTCCCGGGGAGGAAAACCAGATAGTGCGACCTAGAAAGGGGGACGGCACGAGAGAAACTAGAGGGGATGGTGGGAAGGTAGCGCACGGGACGCCTCGCGGGACCAGCCACCCGGCCCAGGGGAGGTTCCACCGCGCACGACCCCGGACAGGCCGGTCCCCTCCAGGTAAACTCGGGGGGGGGAGGGGGGGTGGGAGAGGGGGCGGGGCCAGGAAGGTCTCCCAGGGCCAGGTGGGTGGGAACGGCGGCTCCAGCGCGGGCCCCGGGACAGTCGCTCCGACTCCAGCACCCCTCACCACACCACACCTTTCACCAGGAAAAGTCGATCGTCTGCGGACCCCGGAGGCTCGAGGCTCGAGGACGGCTGCCCGGACCCAGCACCTGCCGTGTCCATGTTTAGGGACCTCCACGACCGCGTCCCACGCCCACTAGGGTCCGGGGGAGGCAGGCGCGAGGCGGAGGAGAAAGGTTCCGCTACCACCTCTCCCGGTGCGTCCTGAATACTGGTCCGGAACGCCCGCCGACCCCTGACCCTCTCTCTCCTCCTCGCGGTGCGCCCACCCCAGCCCCGGGGGCGGTGTCCTCGCAGGTTGGGTCGTCGGCTGCCGGGCGGGGCTGACCGCGGCGGCCAGCGCGGTGTCCCTCTGGCACGCACAGTGCTCCGCTCGGACTCTAGGAGGCAGCGAGCGGTCGCGAAGGCGCCGCGGCCCGGGCGGCGCGGGCTCGAGTCCCTGGAGCTCCGCGTCGGGATCGGCCTGACGTCACGTCCAGGACGTCCGCCGGCGCCCGTGCGTCACGAGCCTGAGAAGGCGGGTCTCGGTCTTCGCTGTGCGCTCTCCCGGGAAGTCTGCAAGCAGTCGTCGCTTTGGGTGGGAGTGACAGGTTTTTATCCCCGGAGGAGAGCCAGCCCAGCAGCTGCGCTGTGACACCCCTCCGTCCCCGCACTTTGATGGACGGACCTAGCAGGAGAGGTGGCCGGCCGTCCCGCTGCCCCCGGGGGAGAGAGACCGCCGAGGAGGACGCGGGGCTGCCTGGAGCCCTTCTCGCGGCCCCCAGCGCGCCTGGGCTTCCCCGTCGGCGGCCGCTGGCCTGCGGTGCTGCAGCCTGTAGAAGGTCACCGGCAGCAAGAGGCTGGGACACAGACGCATGACATCATCTTTTAAAATGTGACAATCTGTCATTTGTTCATTCTGCACACACACACACAAGCCCGAGCTTCTTGAGGGTGGGGATGAAGTTTTTAAAAAAGATTTTATTTATTCATTCATGAGACAGAGAGAGAGAAGGCAGAGACACAGGCAGAGGGAGATGCAGCCTCCCCATAAGGAGCCGGATGCGGGACTCGATCCCAGGACCCCGGGATCACACCCTGAGCCGAAGGCAGACGCTCAACCGCTGAGCCGCCCAGGCGTCCCGGGATGGAGATTTTTTTAAATTCATTTTTAGATTCTCTGGCTCTTAACTCATTACCTGGTCACACATAATACATTTGGGGAGAATGAGTAAATACATGCATTCGTTAATTGCAATTAGTAGCTCAAACTTGGGCTCAGGTCCTAAGTCACTTCTCTGCTGTGTGAACTTGGCTGAGTTATCGAGGCTCTCTGCCTCAGTTTCTTCATATGTAATGTAACAGATAATACCCACCTTGTAAGTTGCTGCGAGAATTAAGGAAGCAATATAAATAAAGAAGTTAGCATAGTGCCTGGCACAAATAGATACTCAATACATGTTAGTTCTAGCTATCATACCTCTTAATTTTAGTAGCTGTTTTATAGTGTTGCCTAGGGAAAATTGTAAATTATAGATACCCAGGGCCTACCACTGAAGATGATTGCTCTGAAGGTCCAAGCAGGGCAGTTTTAAAGCTCCATGGGGTACTCTCTCTCTCTCTCTCCCTCTCTAAAAAAACAAAAGAAATATTTTTTAAAAAGGGAGGACACCCGGCTAAGGGTCTGACTTTAACTTCTGTTCAGGTAATGATCTCAGGGTGGTCGGATTGAGCTCCACCCACTGCAGAGCCTGCTAAAGATTGAATCTCTCGCTCTCTCTGCCCCTCACCCTCTTAAAAATAAATTTTAAAACGTGTTTTTTTTTTTTTTTTTTTTTTTTTAAAAGCTCCAGGGGCAGCCCTAGTGGCGCACCGGTTTAGGGCCGCCTGTGGCCCGGGGTGTGATCCTAGAGTCCCCAGATCGAGTTCCATATCAGGCTCCCTGCATGGAGCCTGCTTCTCCCTCTGCCTGTGTCTCTGCCTCTCTTTCTCTGTGTCTCTCATGAATAAATAAAATCTTAAAAAAAATAAAAAATAATAAAAAAGGCTCCACTAGGGATTTAAATGATCAGTCTGATTGACAACTACTGCTCTGTTCAAATTTCTGTGTGGATGAAATCACACAAAATTTATCTAAACTGTGAATGCCCTGGAAACACAAGGCCAGAGTCTGAAAGAGCCCTTTAAACTGGTAAATGCTGTGCTAACTTGTTGAAAGTCTTTAGGACTCATCCTTTCTCTTTTCCTTCATACAAAAGAGTGATCACAGCAGCTAAAATTTGCTGAGTACTTTCTATATGTCTGGCATTGTGCTAAGTGCTTCAAATATGTTATCTCATTTAATTTTCTTCATAAACTCAGACTAATTAACTTGCTCAACTCACACAGCTGTTAAGAAGCAGAGCCAGGATATAAAAGCAGCTCTATTTTTAAAAACAACAAAAGCAAAGATATAAGTGGGGATACAACAGGCCCAAAACTTCTGTGTGCAGACACCACAAACAAAATGAAAATGAAACCTACTGAATGGGAGTAAACATTTGCCCATCATATACCTGATAAGGGGCTAATATCTAATATATAAGGAACTCATACAACTCAATAGCAAAAAGAAAAAAACCACACACATGGGCAGAGGATCTGAATAGACATTTTTCCAAAGAAGACATACAGCTGGCCAACAGACACATGAAAAGATGCTCTACATCATTAATCATCAGGGAAATACAGATCAAAACCACAGTGAGATACCATCACCCTTGTTAGAATGGCTATTATTAAAAAGACAAGAGATAACAAGTGTAACAGGATGTGGAGAAAAGAGAACCCTCATACACTGTTGGTGGGAATGTAAATTGATGCAGCCACGATGGAAAACAGTACAGATGCTCTTCAAAAAATTAAAAATAGAACTGCCATATGATCTAACAGTTCCACTCTGGAGATTTATCTGAAGAAAATGAAAACCCTATCTTGAAAAGCTATACCCCACATTCATTGTAGCATTATTTACAATAGCCAAGATATGGAAACAACCTAAGTGTCCATCAGTGGATGAATGGGTAAAGAAATTATGATATACATATTTAATGGAATATCATTCAGCCATAAAACAAATGAAATCTTGCCATTTGCATCAACGTGGATGGACCTCAAGAGCATTATGTTGAGTGAAGTAAGTCAGACAAAGAAAGACAAGTACTGTATGAGCTCTCCTATATGTGGAATCTAAAAGAACAAACAAAATAAAAATTTTAAAAAAGAACAAAAAATAAGCTCATAGATGTAGAGAACAGATTGGTGGTTGCCAGAGGCAGGATGTAGAGGGCAGGAGAAATAGGTGAAGGGGGTCAAAAAGTAAAAAGAAAAATGAATGAATAAATGAATGAATGAATGCAATTCTGTCCACGTCCTTATCCAGCACCCAGTGGTCCTCAAGCTTGAGTTGATAACTGGAATTCCCTGGAAGGACCTCAATCCCAGAGTTTTTGGTTCAGTGGGTTTGTGTGGGGTCTGAGAACTTTCATGTCTAACAAGTTTGCAGGTGATGCTGATGCTGAGTAGAGGTCATCTCTCTACTCTTACAGTTTACACCTCTTAAAACCACACTATCTGCTTTAACACTTTGGGATTCTCTTCTCCCAAGACTGCTCAGAGAGAAAATGTACATGCTCCCTAACTCCCTGTCTCTGCCATCCTCCCCTCTCCCTGCAAAACCACAGAAATTTTTTATTTTAAGGATTATATTACTATTTACTATAAGGAACATAAGAGAGATAATTCAGTTTTAAAGTTAGGGATATTACAGCGTCCTGTATTCTGGAGACTGTCTCCATTTTGAGGCAATTAACTACAAGCTCTGCTGGACCTCTGTCTGCTTTTGTTGTAGGGACTGCAGCTCACAAACATCTATCTTCATTCTAACTCCCAAAGATAAAAGCCAATGTTCCTCCTTCCTACACGTAAGCTCAATTTCCTGAGATACAGAGGGTGAAGAGGCAATGAAGGCAAACCAATGGGTAATCTTTGCCATGGTGAGCAATTTGCACTTTAAGGATCCTTGTCAGATACACACCTTGAGAGGGGAGACTGAGATCCCTTCGGAGGAGGTGAGCTAATTGTGGGGGGAATCTTACAACCTCGTTCCTCACTGGCCCTAGACTCTTGCAGTTTTCTCTGTTCCAGATTCGGGAAGATGGTGATTCTAAGGCCTGAGAAGCCTGCATGAAGCCAGGATGAAGAGTCCCTGGCCTTGAGATTAGAACCACATTCCAGGCATCCCAAACACATTCCAGGCATCCCAAACTAGGATGCTTAAAGAAAATGCATTTTATTTTTAAAAAGATTTTATTTATTTATTCATGAGAGACACACACACACAGAGACAGGCAGAGAAACAGAGGGAGAAGCAGGCTCCACGCAGGGAGCCCTACGCAGGACTCGATTCCGGGTCTCCAGGATCACACCCTGGGCTGCAGGTGGCGCTAAACCGCTGCGCCACCGGGGCTGCCCGAAAATGCATTTTAAAGACAATGTTAACCAAGATGTCATATTTCTACAGTTCACATCATTAAGTACTTCAGGTGCAATCGAATTAACTGGCCTGCTCTCAGGACCCTCAAATCCCACCCTACAAGAATGCATTATGTAAGCTCCAAATAGGTGACTTACAGATATTTGGAACACTGTGTGTCTGCGAGATAGGGATTGGTAGTTCAGAAATAGCAAGACAGGGCATATTCCAAGCATGGGCACCTGTGGTCAGAAATTTGCAGAAGTTTGGTGCTCCACGCAATGTGAGCAGGAACTGTTGATTCAATGGAAGTGTGATTCCCTTTTAGGAAAATATAATAGAAATGTCTTGCAAGCAAAGAGGCTGCTGGGAAAGCAAACCCATCTGAGACAGACTCTGTTGCTATTTTGGTATTTGTTTTAGTCAGCTAAAAGTCCATACCATCCATGCATCTGACCACATTCTTATTTCAAACATTGGGGCCTCTGTAGATTCTATTTCAAGTTTTGACAGTTAGAAAACCTGTTAGTATTACAGTTCCCAGAATGTGGGTACCCTTGCTCTCTCTAGTTCCAAACATTGACAGGCTTTTTTCCCATCTATTTTTAAAACATTTCTTTGGAACTTCAATTTCTCCCTGTTTAAAATATGACGCTGAATTCTTTTTAAAAATCTGATAAGGGTCACATATTGGTCATTCTTCTCATTGCTACTTAATGTAAGATAGTTGTCAAAAATAGAGTGCAGAGATCTTTAAAAGTTATTGCCTAATTAAGTGTATACATAGGAAAAAAAGATCTGATGGACTCACATGGAATTAACAGAGGTTACCTTGGTAGGAGGGGGGAGGCGAAATTTTCTAGTTGTATTTTGTCTTTCTGTCCTAATAAGCGAAATGCTTACACATTTCTATGTTTGAAAACATTTAGCAAGGAACTTGTATTACTTTTATGAAAAGGAAAAAAAAACAGGAAGAAAAACAATAAACATACTTTAAAAATGTATCACATCATTTAAAGAGAGAGATTTTTTTTCTGTTTAAATAGAAATATTATGTAGGTTTCCAGAATAACTCACCAAACTCTTCAGCAGGATATCCAGTGACAACACTCTTGGATAGCGAGGAAGTAAGAGTGAGAAGCATATGTCCTGCGGAGAGATTTTTAGGCTGGCTAAGAGCCTTTGCCAAGTTTGTACGCCCCAATCTGATGTTATCAGAGCCTCTTGAATTCTTCCCAGTATCTGCTCTGGACTCCCAGGGTTATAGCTACCTTGAAGTGCACTGCAATCAATACAGTGCAATAGAAGTGCTAAGTATGGTAATAATTCCTCTTCAGTGAGCTGAAACTTGACTTTCAAGGTTGCTTCTCATTACTCACTTCCGGCATCTCATTACTTAGCTCTTCGAATAGTATTCTATAACTGCCCCAGGTTGAATAATAGAAGTCTGTCTTCATCACGGTAAATGCAAGTTGCCATTATAGGTATCCTCCTCTCCATTTTTCTTTATGGCGGAGCTCATCTTTCCTATCTCCTTCTGTGCCAGTAGTTGGATTGTTACTGTTAGTAATGATAGATGAGAAATCTTTTTGAAAGCTGTTCTATTTCATGAGCCACAGATATTTTCTTATAAAAGAGTGATGCATATAATTTCCTTTAACGACATTCCTCTATCTTGTGAGGATCAAATATGATCACATGTGTTCAAGCATTTTGTAAATTGTCAAGTATTCTGGCAATAAAAGACATTCTTATTTTTAGTCCCATGTGTGTCCCAGTCAGAGAAAAACCCTTTCGCACTGCCAAAAGTAAAATAGATTTTCATCTATGCATTTCATTTTGCCAGTATTTCTTACGCAGACACATATGTTTCATTAATGCTTGTTGTGCTTATTTTTATGAATTATTCTCTCTTGATGTATTAAAGATTATTAACTACAATGTGACTAACAACAGGTTCTATCACACATATGATAAAGGAGTGACTATGTAAACTATTGAAGCCTTTTTGACCAAATACTGTGGTTAAGTTTATTTTAGTTCTCATTCACCAGCAAGGCTTAACTGAATACCTATTATAGTCTGAGGCACTGGATTTCTCCGGTGAAGGAGAGAGGCACTGCCCTTGGCTCGCTGGAGCTTAGACTTCCATGACTGTCCATTTTCAAGGTCAGTGACCATTCATTGAGGCATCTTTCTGTTTCCACCTTTGGGCTGGATATTCTTTCCAACTGCATTTCTTCGACTTTCTGCCTTAATAAGTAAAATACGGACTAAAGCAACATTTTTATTTATTGCTTGTGACACCTGCAGTGCTTCAGATCATTCCTCTGAATAACAACTATTGTTGCACATGTGGATATAGAATGCCTAAGGGATTGATGCCATCTGTGCTGAGCCTGGACTGTCCAGCTCTTGGAACTCAGAGGGGAGGGACTATTTCTCAGAAGTAGGTTCAGGTACTGAAGCCCCACAAATGATTCAGAAGCAAGTAGGCTTGTCCTGGGGGACAAACACCTGCCTAATGGATCATGGCAAGAGAGGTCTGCAGTCCTGGTGGTCTGGTTGTGAGATAGAGTTTCTAAGTAATTAACATGGTGCTCTAGAATCCAGGGCAGAGGAGGGAGTTCAGAACTTCAGGCAGGAAGGCTAGCACTATTAAGAGATTTGCTCATAGATAACAGTGTCCTGACCCTCCCCACAACCGAAGACTTAGAGATGGTAACTGCTCAATGCCAAGGCACAACCCAGTCAAAATAAAGAGACCATGATCAGAAGCCCAGCTGGGATAGAGTCAGTGGGATTCTGGTGCTGAGTCAGAAGAGTTTCAAGGTCCAGAGTCCATAAATTTAGGTCTGGACGAAGGCTGGGTATACAGGTGGGAATCATGGGAATCAGCTCAGCCCCACAGGGGTGGAGGGCTGGTGAAGACGGAGGCAAGCAGACAGGGCCCCTCCCTTTAGTTGTGTGACTTGTTCATTTGCACAAGGGCCTCCATCCCAGAGGACAAGGGCTGGAAACCAGCCTGTGTTCTGCTCAACAAGCCTTGTGTCCTGGTGCAGGGCACCAGCTGGCTCTGGAAAGGGCCACCTTTTCTGGTTCACAAAGTGGTTCCACTTGGTTCACAAAAGGCTACCACCTGGGCCTGGTACCATGGAAACATGATATTCAGAGGCTAGGAACTAATTTAAAATATCCCAACTGATAGTAGTCTACCTTGTATTAAGACAGAAAAAAAATTTGAGAAAGATCCCAAAGTATCCAGGGCTGGAGTCTCAGAAACAACCATGTGGAGCTAAAATGCATATAGACTCAAAGTGCCTTTGGAATTCAGAGAATAAGTCAGAAAAATGTTGCTTCTAAAGAGTGCTAGCATGATTAAGCTACTTGAATTTACATTAAAAAATACATCTGTGGCCTTTCAACAGTTTTATTTTTGTAATTTTAGCTCACCAACTATTGTTCTCTCTGTGTTACAAAGGAGGTGTCTATTGTTACTTCTCACTGGGCAGTATACTTTAATTTTAGTAACGTATTTTACTGAGATTTGACCCCTTTGATTTATTCTTGCATATAAAAGTAATAACCTCTTAGAATGTGATTATATAGTGTGATAAAATATTTCACCACATAGTAAATTACATGCCATTTAAAAGATGATGTCTTATTTAGGTCAACTGTACCAGGACCCAACGCCCTTTTTAAAACATTCAAAGCATTTGATGGATTCATTGCTGAGTGCACTATAAATAAATACAACCTCGAATTCCAGACAATGAAAATGTGCTAGGGGATACATCAAAGCCACGACCAAGGTAGAAAGATAGAAAGAGCTTGGATTAGCTGTCTACAAGCCAATCCTGCCAGTAACGGTGCATCATTGTCTCCATATCTCTTAATATGAGCTTCATTTGCCTCCTCCATAAAAATGAAGGGAGGATTGCATAGATCAGCACTCTTCAAAGTATCTATCATAGCATGCCAGTCCTGGAAGCTGTTAGGTGTTACCTGAAGGGAAAAAAGGTTTTGTGATCAAATGAGTTTGGCAAACAAAATATAGCAGGTTTCTTCACTTTGGGGCTTCTCAGAGTCTTCAAGAGGACACATTAAGCATCACATTAAGTGATGTGTCCTCTTGTGTTCTCTAAGTGAGCTGGCCAAAGAATCTTCTGTTTAGTAGTATCTTGTGTACTTTAGACTATAGTTTGAGAAAGACTGATCTAGTTGGTCGCTCGGATTGTTTCTGTTCCCTTAAATTCTGATTCTAGTTCAGTTTGGAGAAATGAGGTTATTCTGTTTAGGGGATAGAAAGCAATGGCTTGCCTTCCTCTTGCAGCTCAAGGGCAGATCTAAAATTTAAAGTCTCCACTCTACAGTCAATCTGAACCTACTGGGTGGTCGGAAGAGTGAAGACCAGATTTCATTCAGGGGTTGAAGCTTCAATTCTACTCAAGCCAAAAATAATGTCTCACTTTCCCATGTCAAATTTAGAGCTATTCTTCACATTCTAGGAGAGAAGAAAGAGAGCTATTTGTTGGGGGGCGGGGAACCAAAATGGTCATGAATAATCTACTTCATTCCAGTCAATTAGGAAGAAAAATGCAGTCCCCAAAGCACATTTTGAATTGGTATAGTTGAGAAACCAAAATAGACTGACTTACAGTAGAATTAGATTTACTATTTCAAGCCCTGCTATATATTTATCCTTATTTGGTTGCTTTTCTCAGAATTGCATGACTATGGAAATGGGAGTGACCTTTTGAGGTCATGGAGCAGATCATCTTGTGTCCAGGAAGGATTTCACTCAAATTCTCCTAATTACAGATTCAGCAGGAGGCCCATCTTGACTTCTGATTGTAGAGCAAGTAGTTGGTTTGGGCACATCCTATCTCACATGTAAATCCTCTTAGAGGAGCTCAGCATGCTGTGGTCCTGGGAGCCCTTGGTACTGGAGGAATTCAGTCTGCCAGTCATGTCCTCAGGTTCTCAGAAAAATGGCTCTAGGCAGTTCTACTTGCAGAGGTTTCTGTGTTTCATGTCACATGGTCCAGTTGCCCTAGCCAAAGCAAAGTGGATCAGGATCACCCTGAGACCCAAAGATAGTCATCTATAGGCTAGCAACTCTACTCAGTAGGAGCTCCACTTACTGCGTAGTTCACCCAATCTGCAGCACATGTTTTAGTGAATCCCTGTCTCTGGAGCCACCCTTCATGTCCTGAAACTGTCCTATCAGGTGTGCTACTCAGCCCCCCTTCCTCAGGCTGCCACGCTGTCACTGGTGGGGTCTTTCAAGGGTAGCTGTCACTACCCCTAATGCCTCTTTGCCAGAATTGGAAAAACTCACCCTCTCTCAAATAAAATTGTTCCACATGAGTAAATCATTGAATACTCGCATACACATACCACATGCTTTCCCACTCACACACCCTCTGGAAGCCAAGGCTCACACAGTTGTCATGATCTGAGCAGCTGGCTATACTTCCCATTTTTTTAAAAAAGATTTATTTATTTTAGAGAGAAAGAGAGAGCATGAGTGTGAGGAGGGAGAGAAGCAGACTCCCCGCTGAGCCTGGAGCTGGACTCTGGGCTCGATCTCAGGACTCTGAGATCAGGAGCTGAGCTGAAATCAAGAGTTGGATGTTTAGTGGACTGCACCACCCAGGCTCTTCTATATTTCTTCCATTTTTACTGGTGGTAGTTCTAATGGCTCCCATCCCCGCCCACAGCCTGTTATGCAGGTCACTCCAGGGGTCACATCTTAGTCCAGGTCCTGGCTTCTCCCTGTCTGCCTGCTCCGTTGCAGCATACTGCCCCTAACCCACCACATCACTGGCAGGTCAACCAGAACTCTGGGTGCTACTATACTCTTATTTCAAAAGACTTTTGACAAAATCTCTAATTTTATAACTTTATTAATAAGATTGGTCGTTTTTGAAGCTGGCTGAGCACCTATGCCCAAAGAGTCTTGATTTACATATCACCTGGAAGGAAACCCCTGAGTCCACGCTGCAGGTCTCTCTTCTCAGCCCGAGTCATTTTAACATACTTGTAAGCAGCTTGAACCTAGATCCTGGAAGGTTATATGTCTAATTAAATTTTACAGATGGCACAAAATAGGAAGCTTTAATTATTGAATAAGTGAGATGAATGAGAGAAATGTCTTAAGATGGCTTAGACAGACTCAACGAAAGTCTAAAACAGATAAAATGGGCTTTAACAAAGACAAATCAAATTTGCAGAAAATAACCAAGTGCAGGATGGAGGATATTTAGCCTAGAGCGCTTCCTGTGAAAAAGAGACAGACCATTTACTTGGCCTGTGTGAGGTCTGGCCACTCAGCATCCTCAGAGAGCAGGGCAGGTGCAGAGGACAGTGACTGGGAGGTAGGAAATCCTAACTGTGTTGTCTAAGAAAAAAAAGCTGAGAGTAAGTGTTAAAGAAAGGTAGAGCCTCTAGAAGCCATGGGGAAAAGATAGACTATGTAGATTTTGTTTCAAATAAAAACCTTTCAAAAATTTGAAATGTCTCCGAATGGAATGAGGAACTTGAATTACATTGTTTTCTATCACTAGGACTTTCTGAGCAGAAGTTGGATTACTATCTAATGGAGATGATGTTGAAGAAATTCATGCCCTAGAGACAAGGTAGAAATTCCAAGAAGTCTTATGTTGCTAACTCAGCTCTGTTGTCTTTGAAACTTGGTTTTGTCAGCAGAGTGAGAGCAGAATTATCCCTCCGGGAAGAATCACATTACTCAGGCTTGTGAGTCCAAATGCCAATTTAATACTGTGTAATGAAAAATATGGTAAGAACCATAACAGGAAGCCAGGTAACAATCAGAGAGCTGCATGTGACACCTTTCAGGCTCAGGCAGATAAAGCAAACAAATAGCAAGTAAGGAAAACTTCTAGAAAGAATTGTGGATTCTGTAAGGGGATCAGCTGTAAAATCAATCTTATAAAAATCATTAGCTTTCCATTATATTAGTTATAACTCATTAAATTAGAAGACAGAGAAAAAAGATGCCACTATGTGATGATCATAAAACTTTACCAACACGCAGGAAAGAAGGCTTGATGATATCATATCTCTGGTTCCCAAAACTTAACTGTACAGTTGTCAATTCATCTCAACTTACAAATTTAATGCAGTTCCTGTGGAAATCAAAATAAAATAATTCAAAAAACTTGACAGAATGAGGGGCTTCTGGGTGGCTCAGTTGGATAAACACTGACTCTTGATTTCAGCTCAGGTCATGATCTCAGGGTTGTGGGATCAAGCTTCTTGTTGGGCTCCATGCTCAGCAGGAAGTCTGCTTGTCCCTCTCCCTCTGTTCCTTCCTTGCTGTCTATCTCTCAAATAAATAGATAAAATATTTTTTAAAAACTTGACAGAATGATTACAAATATATCCAAATAATAAATATTCAAAAAAGGTCAAGAAATTTTGAAAAAGCCTCATGGGAGGGATTGTTAAATGCATGATATTACATTAATTAAAGTACTAGCCATAGATAGGAATAGCTGACTACATCCATGGAATGGAACAGCAAGTTCCAAATGGACTTAAGTATATCTAATAGCTTAGTAAGCAAACATATTTCAACTTAGTAGAGAAAGTCCAAAAAAGGAGTTGGTGACAACTAACTGATTATTTGGGAAAACAATTTCTTTGATTTCTATTTCATATTACAATTAAATAAAAAGCAATGTAAGAAAGTGTAGATAACTGTCTACTAGGAAATCCCCTTGAGTTGAGGGACAACTTTCCAAGCATGAACTAAAGAAATAAATACAGATACCCCTCAACTTATAACGGGGTTATATCCTGGTAACTCATTGTAAGTTGAAAATGCATTTAATACACCTAACCTGCCAAACATCACAGCTTAGCCTGGCCTACCTTCAACGTGCTCAGAACACTTACAAGGTCATTGAACACAAAGCCTGTTTCATGATAAAGTGTTGAATGTCTCATATAATGTATTGAATTACCATACTTAAAATGAAAAACAGAATGTCTGTATGGGCGCAGAATGGTTGTCAGTGTGTCCCAGGTCTCAAGCTGACTGGAGCTGAGGCTGCTACCCAGCATCATGAGAGTTCACCTGCATATCCCTAGCTCTGGAAAAGATCCTACTTAAAAATTCAACGTATGTTTTCTACTGAATGCCTACCACTTTCACACCATTGTAAAGTCAAAAAATCTTGAGTCGAACCACGGTAAGTCAGGATGGTCTATATAGACTAATTGGACTATATAAACCGGAAAACTGCTCTATGGCAGACAGTGTGAATTTGCTCACATAATCTCATCTCCCGCTCTTCACCGTTGCCTGCCCCTCACTGGCTGCTGAGAGTGGCCATGTGACCAGTTCTGGCCAATAGGCATAAGCAAGAGTCAGCTGCTGTTATCTCATCCTCCACCCTTCCTCCTTCTGCCTGGAACACAGATCTGATGGTAAGTGCTGCAGCAGCCATTTAGTGACCATAAGATGACAAACGGAAGGAGGCCAAGAGAAGGCAGGAGTGTTAGTCAAATTCATGCCAAAGCCAAATTCATTCATGAGTCAGAGCTTAAGGCAAAGCACCACAGTGCAATTAAAGGCAAATAAAAAGCTGGGGAAAATATTTGCAACATATATCACAAAAGTTAATATCCCTATTAATAAAAAGACCTCTAAAATAAGAGATACGTCAATAAAAATGGGTGATGGATATGAATAGGAAAATATAAAAACCAAATGCCTAATAAATTCATGAAAAATCAGAAAAATACAAATTTAAATAATTACCTAAAGATTTATCACCTATAAAAATTGGCAAACACTGGAATAACTATAATATTTTCTGGAAAGCAATCTGGCAAAATGTATCAAAAGTCTTGGAATGCTTGTACCCTTTGGGAATCTGTGCAGAGAAATGGTTAATAAAGTGCAAAGATTTGCTGCAAGTCTGTCTCCTATGATGCTGTTGGTAATTTAAAAATGATGGAAGTGGCAGAAATGTGCAATAATAGAAGTCTGATTAAATAAAAGATAGGGTTGTCCACCTAAAAAAATATGTATCCATTAACTTACTGTAGAGGTATATTTGTCAACGTACAAAGGTGTTCACTATTTGTCTTTCAGTGAAGTTGAAAAACACCTCAGTGAGGATGAAATATTTCTATTTTTGTTAATATGCATGCTTGTATATTTATGTGTGTGAAAAATGGCATGGGAGAAAATAAATCAGGCATTAATGTCATCCCTGGGCTTGGCCCACATTTTCTGATTATTTTTGTAATAAACATGTATTGAAATAAGAAAATCATTGCTATAAAAACATTTCTGGGTGAGCACAGAGTTGAAACCGGGAATTAGAAGAATTGATGATTTAAAGATAGCTGGCTGAGATAAGCTGAGGTGTTTGTCTCACTAGAAGGATATCAGAACATTCTGAGTTATTCTGTAAGCTAATTCATGGAGCACAGTTGATGTCTGTTTCTGTGATTCTCCTTTTCCTGGCTCCTTCTAACAGACATATTTTTGCTTTAGGAAGTTTAATATAGTCAGTTTGGCTAAAGCCAAGCCTTACAGTTCTAAGGGTCCTGCAACTTGTAAGGTGACTTTGCATTTCTCTGTTCTGATCCAGGACATGTGATTTGAAGTTTAACTCTCTGAGACTAATCCTAGTTTCCCGATTTCCAAGATTTTGGCATGAAGGGGAGATCTAGGGGTATGCCTCATGGTAGCTGTTTTTTTTTTTTTTTAAGGATTTTATTTATTTATTCATGAAAGACACAGAGAGAGAGGCAGAGACACAGCAGAGGGAGAAACAGGCTCCATGCAGGAAGCCCAATGTGGGACTCGATCCCAGGACCCCAGGATCATGACCTGAGCCAAAGGCAGATGTTCAACTACTGAGCCACCCAGGCACCCATGGTAGCTCCTAAATGTTGGCTAAGGGGTATGTGTTAGATTCCTCTTAAAAGACAATTAGTACTTTGCCTTAAAGGGAAGTAGCTCTGAGAAGGCAGAAGGAGCAGTGACAGCAGTATCTTCTGACAGCTTGACTCTGAACTCGTGTAATGACTTCTAACTTCTCATATTTTATATTACTTAATCCATCAGCCATGTATTGTACAAGCAAGGATTGTATTCCCTTTACTGTATTCCTCCACTCCACTTCCAAGTAAAACTAAAAATGGCTGTTTCCCTGAAGGCAATTATCATCATGACCTTGCAAAAGCTACATGTGCCAGTTGGAAATTCTTTAGAAGTTCTTTTTTAATGATGGCAAATATTTTATTAAACTAAGAGCATGACTGATAGAGAAGCAGGCTGCATGGAAAAATATTGAAATTTATTATAATGACATCTACCAACCAGGGGCTCAGCAGGAGATAAGAAACCTCTCAGGTAGTTCAACAGAAGATTCTTTCATGCAGGGACTCTTTGTAGAGGAGTGGGCAGGGTTGGAGAACTGCTAAGAGAGGTCAAGGCATCCAGAGACTACAAGAGTAGGAAGCTGTGATAAACCCTGGGCCTGAAGGGAAATGGGGGGCCTGGTGAGATTTGGAGCCAGGCAGAAGGCCCTCTCCCTGACATGAGGTACGATGGTGGAGCAGGCTGCTACTCCCAGAACCAGGCACCAAAGCATGAAGGGAATAGGGAAAAACTGCCCTGCTTCCTGAACTCCAACGTCCTCTGGTGCCACCCATTGGTCGCATCCTAACAGAAATCAGCTGAATGGGATCCCACCGAACACACACAAACTCTTTGGAGCACAAAGAAGGCAGGAAGGGTGAGGAATGTGTTTGAGGGCACAAGTGGAGAATGACCAGCTCATTCCCTGAAGGAACGTTCTGTTCTTTGAAAAGAGATAACACATCAAGGACAATTTTGGCAATGCTTAGTTATGGTTCCTCAAGGTTCATCTATGCATGCTTTCAGGAATGTTTCATTTTCAAGAGATTAAAACAACAACAAAAAACAAACAAAAAAACCCAACTCAGGCTCAGTGGAGTCTCAGAGAAATATATTGTTGTGGATTGAAACACAATTTTGTTGTGTCCCCTCAAAATTTATATGTTGAAACCCTGACTCCTAGAGTGAGGGTATTTAGAGGTGTAGCCTTTGGGAGGTAATTAGTTTTAGAAAAAATCATGAAGGTGGGGCCCTCAGGGTGGGATCAGTGCCCATATAAGAGATTGAAGAGACCAGAGCTTGGTCTCCCTTTTTCTCTCTCATGCAGACACAGTGAGAGGGGGGCTGTCTGCATGCCAGGAAGAGAATCCTCCTGTTGGTTAATCCACTCTATCTGTGGTATTCAACTATGGCAGCCTGAGCTAAGAACATACCTAAAATTAAATATGCATATACTGAAGACAGTACTAGCTATCATTTATCAAGCACATGCTCTGTGCCAGGCTTTGTGCCAAGTGCTTTACCTGAATGAGTTTATTTAATCCCCCCACCTGTAGGGTAGGTATTATTATCTCCATTTGACATAGGAGGAAACTGTTGTCCAAGGAATTGATCACGTTTTGCTCTAGGTCACCTAGCTAGTTAGAGCAGAACTTCTATCTCTGGAGGGTAGACTGTTGAAGCAGCAGGTGTTGCCACAAAGTGGGCCCCATCATGCAAATACCCAGGGTGCGGAGGGTAGAGGTTGGAGTCCTCAGCCACAGGAGGGCGGTGTGGATCTTGGAGACAACTGGGGGGTCCAGTGGTATTCTTATGTATTTGCTGGTTTTCTCTCACTGAAATGACAGTAGGAACCTGGTGGATCTCGTTCATCACTATATCTGGACTCCCTGGTACCCAGTATGTACTCAATCATATTTGAGAAGCGAATACATGACTGGCATCTGAGACAATCAATGTTTATAACTTACATTCAGTTTATTTATTTATCCAGTGGTGTTGTGACTTTCATCAACAGGAAGCCTACCTGTTTGTTTGTTTATATTTTTTTAGTAGGTGCCACACCCAGCATGGAGCCCAATGTGGGGCTTAAACTCACAACCTTGAAATCGAGACCTGAGCTGAGATCAAGAGTCAAATGCTTAACTGACTGAGTTACCCAGGCATCCTGAAGCCTACCTGTTTTTAAATCAATGGTTTATAGGTGTATTTGAACACAGAGAAATGTTGCCACTTCTTGGTCACTAACAAGACCTACTGGAGGAGGCACTGGCATCACTAGCATGGTCACAGAACCAGGCAGTGTAGACACACATGTAGAACAAATCAGATGTTGGTTAAATGTCCATAAGCATTGTGGCCTGGCCACTGGGAATATGAAAAGAATCCAAACTCAAACTGGCAGTGAGGGACTAGACAAGGCTAATTGAAATCTTAATGAGAATACAGGTTTCCATTATGCCCCATCAGGTAGTAATGTTGAATGAAGTGTTGGAAGATTATCTCCTGAACCCAGGTAGCAAGGGCATTAAGATTAATGCCCTAGCTAAGATGAGGACTTGGGATCCCCTGTTGTCTGACTACAAGAAAGGTTCACAGGTTCACCACGGATGCAGGTAAGACTGCCCTGGGACAAATGCAGTCTTCTCTTGGACTCAGCTGCCTGGCCGGTCTTAATTCCATCAGCTTGAGAAGACCACTCAACTTGTTTTGGGGTGATGAAACTGTTCCTTCAATGGGTAGACTGTATTTCTAGACTGAGGAATGTTTTGAATTAGATGTTGAAGTAAATCAAACCATCATATTCGTACTTTAGTTCAGGAATACTGAACTGTAGTTCAGGAATACTTTTGAAATCATTGAGAAAATCTGGATGCACTTGGATTTCATTGTAATAAGGGAATTGGATGTATTGGAACAAAGACTAGCTTTGTGATCCCAATTTAAAATGTGTAATTAAGTAATTGATTCTAGACTTGTGATTTATATAAAGTACAAAAATTTGATTAAATTTATAGACAGTATTTGAATGTTTAAGTGAACTGGAGAGTCACAGTATTTATAGGTTTAATTTATTAAATTTATTACAGTTGTATTGTATAAGTACTTGGAAAGGCTTTGCTGCTTAGGGTAGGCATTTGAAGTAGTTCAGAAGAAAACTGATTATGTTAAATCTGTAACTGCAGTTTAACATATTTGAGGGTATTTAATTAACCACGATGTAAATGAGAGTGATTGTTTAAGGGAGTTTAGTCTGTTCAACTTGATATAATTGGTCATTAATGAAAGAAAAAGTGAAATTATTCTGGCTTTACTAGATGTGTAAGTAGACTAAGAATTGTAATTTGAATTTACAGGCCCAAGGAAAACTCAGTTTGAAAATCCACCATCCCTTTCTTGTTTTCAGTGCTCTAATGCCTTTGCACAGGAGGTTCTGGGGTCCCTGTGGCTTTATGAAATCAGTGGAGGGGCTGCCCCCTCAGCCTTGAGGATGAGCAATGAGATGTGCTGCTGCCTCTTTAGAAGGTACCAGAAACTTCTTAACCCGCTTAAAGGATCAATAGGAGATCTGGTTCTGCCTCTGGGGGCAAGTGCCCTGCCAGAAAGCCACACAGGCTCTTCCTAAAAAAAAGAGGGCCTAAGAGGCATGGGCCAGAGGTGGGATGAAACCAGACCACACTTGATAGAGCCCAAGATACCACCCCCTTACCCCCAAGTTTTTCTAACTTAAATTCGCCTTCAGCTACTAAGACTTATGAGTGAGTTCTTCCACAAGATTCTTATTAAGGTGAAATGGAAGATCTATTTCATACAGAGGAAATGATATTATCAAAGACTCAGAAATATGATTGAGCCTCTTCTGGGAAAGCTTCCCTCTTTTCCCAAGTTGAGATAGAAGCATCTTTTCCATATTCCCAAAGTGCAGCTGCTTTCACACATCCCTTCCCATTGTGTCTTGGGATCATTGGTTGTTAGGTTTCTCTTCCTTTCTAGACCAAAAGCCTCTCAAGGGCAAGAACTATGTCTTTTTTTTTTTTTTGTAGTCCCAGTACCTAGTCCAATCCCAGGTACTCAGCAAAAATAGTCCAGGCGTCAGAGACTATGCGCTTGTATGTACAATGGTCATGGTGAATCAACCCTCAGTACCTATTTCAATTTCCTTCTAGCAGCCTTCCTGTACTTCTTTTTTTTTTTAATTTTTATTTATTTATGATAGTTACAGAGAGAGAGAGAGAGAGAGAGAGAGAGAGAGAGAGAGGCAGACACATAGGCAGAGGGAGAAGCAGGCTCCATGCACCGGGAGCCTGATGTGGGATTCGATCCCAGGTCTCCAGGATCGGGCCCTGGGCCAAAGGCAAGCGCCAAACCGCTGAGCCACCCAGGGATCCCCCTTCCTGTACTTCTGAGGCCAAAAAGCCAAAGCTACATTCCCAGAATCCCACGCAACCAGTGTTCTGCATGTGGATTACATTGTACCAAATCAATGCACTCCCCTGAAGTGGGAAGAAAGATAAGAGTCATCTTCCCTACCTGCGTTGTTGATGTTGGCAAGCAAGTTGCCAGAAAGACAGGGTTTTACTCCCAAGGGTCCAGTCACTACTGTTAGGAATTTCCAGTACCTTTGTGGGGTGGTGGGGTGGCTCCTTGGTATCTGGATTGTGATGGGTGTTTTTGAACTTAACATTTCCGGTGACAATGTCTTGCACTCCACCCGCCCGATCGTGGCAGAGGTAGACTTTCCCTGGAGATCCACCAGAATATTCTTGCTCTGGGGGTCATTTCTGGAAGTCAGCCTGAAGAAGTCTTCTCCAGCCTCCCAATAATTCTTTAAGCCTTGGATTCCCTATATTAAATCTCTTTTCTACTGAAGATGACTGCAGGGATTTCTGTTTCCTGCCTCCAAATTCTGACTGACATAAAAGAAAGGAGAGAGAGACCAAGTTTGAAGGAAAATTTAAAGAAGGCTCAACAGGACTGGACAATATGATGTGGAGAACAAGGAAGATAAGGCCACAAGAGGTGCCTCGAAATGTAGCTGGAAACAAAAAGCACCACAAACCCAGATATGTGGGGTAGGTGGGTTGTTCAGTTTTAGACTGCATTCACCAGGCTAGTGGGTCATATAAATACAGTTGTCTATGGGAAGATCAGAGAATGAAATCAGCAAAACCCTGGAAAAATCTAGTAACTAACATTATGTGGGGGTAGATAAGCTCCCTGAAAAAGACATTGTAGAGAATAGAACCAAGAACCACTTCTTATTTATTTTTACACTGTTAAAATAGAAGTATAATACACAGTAAAGGGCGCACATCCTAGATACTCAGTTCAATGAATTTTTACAGAGAGGACACAATTGAGTAGATCAACATATAAAAACATTGTTGGCGCCCAGAAACCTCCTTCATATTTTCTTCCAGCCAAAAACCTTTCCAATGGTAATCATTATTCTTTTTTTTTTTAAGGTTTTATTTACTTACTCATGAGACACACACACACACACACACACACACACACACAGAGAGAGAGGGAGAGAGAGGCAGAGACACAGGCAGAGGGAGAAGCAGGCTCCATGCAGGGAGCCTGACATGGGACTCGATCCCAGTCTCCAGGATCATGCCCTGGGCTGAAGACAGCGCTATACCGCTGAGCCACCCGGGCTGCCCGGTAATCATTCTGATGGCTGTTGTCGAGGACTTTTTTCCCCTAGTTTTTGAACTTTCTTTAAGTGAGATCATACAGTATACATCCATTTGTGTCATATCTGTTTTTTTTTTTAAACTTAATATGGTTTTCGTGAGATTCACGTATGCTGAGCATTTCCCAACAGTTTGTTCGTTTTCCCTGCTGTATAGTACTCCATTACATGACTATCCCACGATTTATTTATGTATTCTATTCTCGGTGGCTATTTATCTTATTTTTAGTTTGGGGCTATTATGAATAGTGCTACAATGAACGTTGTCCTTGTAAATGTCTTTCGATGAACTTCTGTTGGGTATGTACCTAGGAGTGGAATTGTTGGGGAATAGCATTATGTGTTCAATAGACTTTGTCAAATGGTGGTTCTTCCAGTAAGATTTGGCCATACCACAAACCACCTGAAAACGTAGTTGCTTAACACAACGACTCATTGTTCCCTGAATCAGTGCAGTGGACTGGAGTCATCTGAGATGGTTCTTTTGTGCTCTGTGTATGTCAGCTGGATTCAGTCCTGCATTAGCAGTCAGCTGGTAGCTGATGGCTGGTGGCCTCATTCACTTGACTGGCAGTTGGCTGGTTGTCAGTACGAGCCAGGGGGCTAACTTAGCAATGGGGCGGCCTTAATCCAGCAAGCTGGTCTGGGTTCATTCACATGGTGATGGTGGCAGTTTGCCAGAAAGAGCAAAAGAGAGCAAACTCCAACACACCAGGTCTTTTCAAGCCTTTGCTGGTGTCACATTTGTTAATGTCCCACTGGCCAAAGGATGTCACATGGCCAAGCCAAGATTCAAGGAAGGGAGAAATAGACCTTTTGGAGGAAGAAACTGTAAAGTCAGTTGCAAATTGTATGTGTCAATTGCAAATGCATACAGAGATGGGTACAACGTGTGGCCACTTTTAAATTTGCCCCAACATTGCCCTGATTTATCCCCTACTGGCAGTGATGAGAGGTCAGTTGTCTATGTCCTCACCAATACTTGGGATTGTTAGTCTTTTCTGTTCTAACCATTCTGCTGGGTGAGTGGTGGCATTTTATTGTGTTTTTTAATTTTTACTTTCCTGATGGCTACTGATACCAAATACCTTCCTCATTTGAGCATTGGTTGTCCTTTTGGATGCACTTTTTTTGAAAGAGCATTTTGTCCATTTTAAATTAGATTATTTGCCTTCTCAATTTTTTTTCCATAGGACATACACATATATGCATGTAGATTCATTATTTATATATGCTCACATCTTATCACTTGTTCTTTCATTATTTTCATTATTAAATGGTATCTTGATAAACAGAAATTATTACTTTTAATAAAGTCCAATTTTCAAACTTTCTTACATTTTAGTGCCTTTAGTGTCCTGTTTAAGAACTCTTTGCCTACCAGGTAATGGGGTAGATTATCTTACAGTATCTGTATCATTTTACCTTTCTCCTTTAGGTCTATTGATCTACCTAGAATTGATTTTGGGATGCAGGTAGGGGATTAAGGATTTGTCCCATGTTGGTAAACTACCATTTATTGAAAAGACCACCTGTTTTTCATAACTCTGTTTAATTGCAGTGACCTATTTTATTTCCTTATTTAATTTACCTTTCCAATCTTGAGATCTGGTAGTATAAGTCTTCAACTTTTTTTCCTTCATCAAGCTTGTTTTTGCTTTTTTGATTCCCTTGCATCTCCATATAAATTTTAAAATCACTTTGTCAATTTCCAATTTATCAGCCACCTTCAGGCATTTTTCAAAATGGAGATTGCATTGAGCATTGAATCTAATCATTGATTTGAGTAGAATTAACCCTTAAAATACTTGGTCTTCTAATCCATGAACTTGGTATATTTTTTCATTTATTAAGGTCTATTTAAAATTCTCTCAGAATTGTTTTGTAGCATTCAGCAAAGAGAGCCCACACACCTTCTGTTTAATTTATTCCTATCTATTTGACAATTTTTGCTGTTATTGTAAGTGGTATTGTTTTTGAAACTTCATTTTCAAATACAGTGTTGGCCTCCAAGTTTTCTTATTGTTGTCCTGTTGAGGGTAATATGTCTTTTTTCTCTGTTGACTATCAGATTTTCCTCCCTTAGCTCTGGTTTTCAGTAGTCTTACTATGATATGCCTTGGTATGGTTTACTTTTGTATTTATCTTGCTTTGAGGTCATAGAACTTCTTGAATCTGTGACTTGGTGTCTTCTCTCAGTTTTGGGAAATAGTTTCTGTTCCATTCTTTCTCCTCTCTAGGATCTTTAATTACACATGCATTCAGTTTTCCACCATGTACCATTTATCTTTCACTCTTCTTATGCTTTGCTTCTCTGTGCTTCAATCTAGTTTTTTAACTGACTTATCTTCCAGTTCGTTGTCTCTTTTGCTTATAATCCATCATTAAATCCAGTTTTAGAGTTCTCAATTCAGTTACTGTACTTTTCAGTTCTAGAATTTCCATTTAATGCTTTTTAAAAATAGATTACAGTTCTTGGTGAAATCCTCCATATATTTATCTATTTCAATGACCATTTCAAACACAGTTATTTTAAAATCAGGGTCTGAGAAACTTAATATCTGGATCACATGTGTTTCTCTTTCTATTGTCTTGGCTTTCCCCGCCCTCCCTCTTAAATCTTAGTCACTGGTCATATTCTCTGGTATGCCTGGTAATTTGGATTGAATTATGGGAATTGTGTATAACAAATCATAGAAACTCTAGATGATGACTACCTTTCTACAGAGAGGATTTAATTTGATTTTGGCAAGCAGATCACCATGACCCAATTAGGAATTGAGCTGATTGGAGCTGAGTTTCAATATTCTTAAGTGCTTGTCTATTCCTGAATTATTGCACCTTTTCCTAGGTTATAGTCCTTTAGGGGTCTCCTGAAAGTTTGGAGTGCATGCCAGGACTCCTGAACTCCAAGTTTGTCTTCCTAGCATCATAGACCACTAAAGTCTCTGATGACCTTCTAGTCTGAGAAGTTGTTGCATGATTGCTAATTTTTTCTTCTTGGATTGTGTCTAATTAGTTTAGGGAAAGGTCAATGCCTTGAGGGGAAATTGCACAGGGAACGTAGGGCTCACTTCTCTGGGATGCTGGATCCTCACATCCTTTCAATGTGATAGCCTGGAATTCGACTTTTCATCTCCCTAGCCTGGTGAGACTTCTGCAGCCCTTGATCACTTATGTAAGTATGTATGTGTGTGTGTGTGTGTGTGTGTGTGTGTGTGTGTCCCTTTCTCTTTCTCTCTCTCCTCTATACTTCAGCAAATTCCCTGGGGAATAGCAGTGGTCACTCTCTGGTTCACTTTTGTGTGTTTTATTTCTCTTCAGGATCTTGACCATTTAAGCACTGGCTGTTTTGGTTACTCTCCATTGTTTTAGTAGCTATTTAATTTAGAGGCAGTGTTTTTATGGCTATTTTTCTGGGAGAGTTAGTCTGATACAAGCTACTCATTCACAGGTGCAAATAAAAGTTTCCCATTCTTTAATGTTTAAAGAAGAGTAATATGTTATCAGAAATACGTATTATGCTAAAAGAAAGTCCTTTCTTTCCTGTGCAAGCATGGAAGTCTTCTTGTGATTCTTATGTACTTTCTAAGTATCACTGCTTTATTTGACATTTGACCTCAAACAGATTCTCAGAGAGTTCTTGCCACAGCTGCTGTAACTTTCCATTAGTCTCAGAGGACCTGAAGTTCCTCAAACTGATCTCTGGGGAACAGAATGGTTATCCCCGGCTGCTTAGCAGCTGGGGGTGTGGCTATAGCAGCACTAGATGATTCTCGAAGAGTATGCAGGGATTAATCTTGAAAAATCCACTGAGATAAAATATGGGTTTCTGTCATCAAAAGCTCAATAAGAAAAACCAGCTTAAATAAATAATTCTCTGTTAAGGGATGGCCGTTGCCATGCCTAGGGAAACGGTTTCCATAGGAAACAATAATAAAAATAGCATTATTTTTAAACTGGGGAAAAATGACACTTTAGGTATCCAGATTTTAAAATAATATAACAGAGGAAATGTTTGAAGATTCAGCTATTTTGGTTTTAGAGAGCTCTTGCTACATTCATTAGATTATATTACCTGGAACTACAAAGTGGATCATACCTTCAGTGTCCACTGAATGCATTCTGGGAGGGTTGAAAGTGAGGAATGTCAGTGGGTGGTGATCTATCCTACTCTTGGGAACAATTAAAGCGACAATCATTTTAGTGTCTTATTTTACAGTCATAATTCTAGATATAAATTTTCCCCCAATTATATAATCTAAACTATCCTTAAAATTAAGCTCCCTAAGAGATGGGAAAGGGGGCCCTGGGTGGCACAGTTTGTTAAATGTCTGACTTGGTCTCAGATCAGGTTGTGATCTCAGGGTCATGAGATCGAGCCCTGTGTTGGGCTCTGCGCTTGGCATGGAGTCTACTTGAAATTCTTTGTCTCTTCCCTCCCACTTGGGCATGCGCTCTCTCTTCTCTCTCCCTGTCTCAGATAAATAAGTAAATCTTTAAAAAAGAGAGACGGAGAAGAACTAGTTCTTCGTATTGTGCATGTACTTGAAAGAGGTATTGAAACATCTTCAGCCTTTTTTTGGGTGAAAATGTAAAACTCTGGAACTACGACCAAATGTTCCTTTTTCTTCTTTTTTTCTGGTCTAATGAGGGCTTCTTTTCTTAAGTTGTTGAAGTATCTTTCAGCAGACTGAGTTACCAACGGTCATAAACTTTCTTCTCATAAGAGCTAATTTGCTTTTGATAAAAGCAAATGACTCTTTCTGATTTTCCCTTGATATCTTTGGCTTATTTTCTGTAGGTATCCAGAAATTATTCTGCACCTAAGAAACCCTTTCTAAAAGCATAGTCTCTCTTCTGATTATGGAGTTGGAGACATCTGATTGTGAGCAATGTGAAAACTGTTATTAATATTTTAAAAACTGATCTATTTTAACAATTACTTTCTGTTTTCTGGTGGAGCAATTCAGCCAGTTAGAGACAGAGTCTGAGGTTAGATGTGGGTGCTTAGAGAGTTCTAGGAGAATGTCCAAAGCGACTTTGCCATTGATGTTCATGCCCTGGCTCACAATGTGAACTCGGCAGCTTAAGTCCTCTTTTCTCAAACTTTAGGGACGCAAAGAACTTTAGAATTTTTGAATCCTATTTAACAGATGACAATTAAAGGTGAATTTAGCTAACATAGGACAGAGCTGTATTCAGAAAGTTCTCCAGCTTGTATTCGGTTTGCCTCAGATGATGCCTGCCCTAGTAGCCAGTCCACACAGCACTCAGAGATACCTATCCAAAGGCAGGAGGCTATGATCCTTTACTGAAGTCGCCATCACCAGGTTACCCTTGCCAAGCTGGCTAGCGATGAACATCTGCTTTGCCGTCTGTGCATGTGAGCACGCCCAGTTCTGTGTGCTACTGCTACGGAATCCTAGTGTTGGGAAGGAAGTAAAGATGATGGCAATAAACAGATGGCGGTGCCAGTGAAGCCTTGCTCATGAGAGCCAGCTTGAAAAAGAGCTGGGAAGGAATAACACAAAGAAAGAAAGGTAGAAAAAACAGATGTCGTTCTGATTTTATGTCAAAGGAATCTCAACTTGTTAAAATTCTTCTTATCCTTCCAACTCAAAGTTTAAGACTATCTCTTCTCAGAAATTTTCTGGTTGCCCAGCCACGGGTGGACACCCAGCCCCTCTCCTATAGCATCTGATATTCCGCTTTTAAGTGTTGATCGGACTGTATGTGCCTGGGTGTATTATTAGGGTGTGGGGTCCTCAGTGGGAGATGTAATGTTTAAGGTCACTTTGTGCCCCATGTAGTGGCCAAGAAGTGGACTTGCATCAAGTAGTTTGCGTGATCTCAAGCAAATAACCCAACTTTTCTCAGCCTCAGTCTCCTCATCTGTAGACAGGGAATAATGATAGAAGCTACCTAATTGAGATTGTGTCAAAATGGAATTAAATAATTCAAGTAAAATATGTGGTATGCTGCTTGGCCCATGATACTCAAATACATATATTGATAAATGTGTGTGTGGATATATATATATATATATATTTATTTATTTATATATTTTATATGTATATAAAACCTCATAACAGTGACAATATGTTATCCTGGAGCTACCTGGCTAAGATGGAAGAATAAACATCAGTGCCTGGCACACTTTCTAAACACATGCCTTTCCCCTGCCTCTCTCCTGTCTTTATTTAGTTTTTACTGTGCCCTCATCCCAAGGGAACCTGGCTAAGAGGTATGGAATCTAGACAAGAAAGCATGTTCCTCAAGGTCATATCAGTTTAGAAGCACTTTCTCGTCAGGTTATGGAACCTTTCTAATAACAAAGTGTGCTGGTTGCTGCCAGCACCTTTGTTTTTCTAGAGAGGCTACTAAGTGATTTCATTGTCAAGGCCTTTGGTTTACAAGAGCATCTTTCCCATTAAGCAAAGACTCCTGGCTAATTGACAGATTACACTAGAGTGGGTCCAGAAACATCATAGGTACCTTGCAGAATACAGCAGCTTGGTACGTGTTGCTAAGGTACTCTTTTCTGGGTTTCTAGGGTAACTGGCATCTCAGCATCTCAGGGTTTGTATTCAGGCTATTCCTGGTATGATAATGACAGTCTGCTTCTATACCTGAAGATCTGTAATTCTTCTCACTATTCATGGCTTTGCCGCCTTCCTTCCTCACTGCCAATTCTTTCCACAAACACTTACAATTGGTCTCACCACTCCTGCAAACGGCTCTCTGAGGACAGCATGATCTTCTGGCTTCCAAATGCAATGTTGTCCTGCCAGGGTCTGGGCAGCTCTTTGTGGTCTTGAACTCCAGTTAGGACCCTGTTCCTTCTAAAATCTTGCCCTCCATTGGCTTCTTTGGAATACACTCTGGGTTGTGGGGCACCTGGCTGGCTCAGTTGGTAAAGCGCCTGCCTTCAACTCAGGTCATGATCCTGGGGTCCTGGGAATGAGCCCCACATCAGGCTCCCTGCTCAGCAGGGAGTCTGCTTCTCCTTCTCCCTCTGCCTCCTCCCTTTCCTTCTGCCACCTACCACCCCCACCCCCCACCCCCACAATACCCCGGTTGTGCTCTCTGCTCTTGTTCTCAAATAAATAAATAAAATCTTTAAAGAACTAGAATATACTCTGGGTTTTTCTCCTCTCTGACCAATCTTTCTTTGTTGCCTTTGCTTGCTTCTAACTACTGTCCCTTAAATATCAGCATTCCCCAAGGTTCTGCCCTGAGCTACATTCTTTTCTTGCTCTATATATTTATTCTCACTTGAATTCATCCACTCACATACTTGTTAAAATAATGGACCAGTGCAGAAAAGCCTAACGGAGAAAGTTTTTAAAAAACCACACAAAATATCAGAGATAACATTTGTCATCTTTCTACCTATATTTATGCATTTAGTTCATGGTTTTATAAAAATTGGATCATTCTATACACATGTCTGCTTTTTTTAACTAGACATTACAGTTTGAATATTATAGGTCAACACAGGATTTTTACCATCATTTTAAGTGTTCTGTGTTGCATTAGTTTGCTAGTTCTGCCATTACAAAGTACCACAGACTGGGTGGTTTAAACAATAGAAATTGATTTTCTCACAAGTCTGGAGGCAAAAAGTTTGAGGTCAAGGTGTCAGCAGAGTTGGTTTCTTCTGAGGTCTCTCTCCTCAGCTTGTAGACAGCTGTCTTCTCTGCATTCTCGTGTGATCTTCCTCTTTGTATGTCTTTGAAAATGGATTACAGCCTACTGTCTTTGAAAACCCTACCTCTAAATACAGTCACATTCTGAGGTACAGGGAATTGGGACTCCAACAAATGAACTTTGGGGGTAGGGGACACCCTTTAGCCCATCACACATCTGTTTTAAAAAATAATTCTTCATTAATGCCATTTTTCCCCAAATATTTTTTTAAAATTTTTATTTATTTATGATAGTCACAGAGAGAGAGAGAGAGAGAGAGAGAGAGGCAGAGACATAGGCAGAGAGAGAAGCAGGCTCCATGCACCAGGGGCCCGACGTGGGATTCGATCCTGGGTCTCCAGGATCACGCCCTGGGCCAAAGCAGGTGCTACACCGCTGCGCCACCCAGGGATCCCTTCCCCAAATATTTTAACAAGGCCCCGTTTGTCTTTCATCTCTGGTTTTGGAATTTTTGTTTTATCCCATTGGTTGAGAATGAGTCGAGTTTCTGTAAAGGTCTAGACCATATGTTGGCTTGCTCATGAAACCGTCCACAAGTAGTTATTCCTTTATCTGGGGCCCTATGCTCTATTGTGTGCACCATCATTGTGGCGACTCTCTGCCCTGTGGAAGTGTGCTTAGTTATCTTGTGGTTACTATACTTAACATCAGAGACTAGATCTTGTGCATCTCTGCTTCCCCGTCGTATATAGCACATGCCTGGGACTCTGAGGATGATGGAGGAGATATAGTCACTGACAATCCTGAAATTCTTGGCTACCCAATACTTTCAAGGTTAACCTTACATTTTTCATATCATTTAGACTCCTTTCATCTCCTTTTTTTCTTGTTTTCCCCTTCCATAGTTTTTTTTTTTTTTTCTGCCTACAGGAAATTTTTAAAATTCTGCCTCGAACTCATTGAACATCTGTGTTGATCTACAGAGTTAGATTGATTTCACTGTTAAGATTCCCAACCTAAGAAAATGGATTTTTTTTACCCACTTTCCCCATTTGTTTGGGGGATAGTAAATATTTATCATATAAAAGCTGGTTGAGATCAAGTACCATGTTAGGTTTTTCTTATGGTAATGATTTTACATGTGTAGAGAGCTGTCATGGGGGTTCAACAACATTAATGTGTAACTTAGCACTGGACCTTATTTACATTGTTCTGGTAAACTAAACATGCCTTTCTTCTTTTTTGGTATTTCTTTTAACCTGTTTTTGGCAGCTCCCATTTTTTGCCTAAACTTTAATTATTAACCCTGTGAATAAAATGTTGTTCTCTATCTAAGTATGTGGATGCTGACTTCCCTCATCAAAGAGGAAGAGGCCAGGAAGAGACTCATTAACTATAGAAAGGAAATGTCAAAAAGGAAATCCTTTGCATTTGGTGGTTTCCGGAGGATAGATTTTTACCTGAGAACATATATTATTTGGAAATTATTTTATGCATTTCTAAACAAATTGGGGAAGAAGAGAAAAAGCAATCCTGTTATTCCAAAAAATAATTAAGAAACATTGCACAGATACAAAAAAGCTTAGATAATAATATAATAAAAATAACCTCCTCTGTATGAACTATACAGTTTAAACTCTTGATCCTCTTTTTCTTTTCTTCATTTCTTCCCTTGCTTAAAAAAAGATACACTGATTCATTTTTGCTTTTGTTTCTCTTGTCTTCATGGATGTATCTTGCAAGAATTTGCTCTGGCCAAGTTCAAAAAGGGTGTTGACTGTGTTCTCCTCTAGGATTTTGATGGAATCTTTTCTCACATTTAGATTTTTCATCCATTTTGAGTTTATCTTTGTGTATGGTATAAAAGAATGGTCTAGTATCTTCATCAAGATAAGAAGCTTCTGCACAGCAAAAGAAACAGTCAACAAAACTAAAAGACAACCTACAGAATGGGAGAAGATATTTGCAAATGACCTATCAGATAAAGGGCTAGTATCCAAGATCTATAAAGAACTTATTAAACTCAATAGCAAAGAAACAAGCAATCCAATCATGAAATGGACAAAAGACATAAACAGAAATCTCACAGAGGAAGACATACATGTGGCCAACAAGCACATGAGAAAATGCTCCGCATCACTGGCCATCAGAGAAATACAAATCAAAACCACAATGAGATCCCACCTCACACCAGTGAGAATGGGGAAAATTAACAAGACAAGAAACAACAAATGTTGGAGAGGATGTGGAGAAAGGGGAACCCTCTTGCACTGTTGGTGGGAATGTGAACTGGTGCAGCCACTCTGGAAAACTGTGTGGAGGTTCCTCAAAGAGTTAAAAATAGATCTGCCCTATGACCCAGCAATTGCACTGTTGGGGATTTATCCCAAAGATACAGATGCAGTGAAACGCTGGGACACCTGCACCCCGATGTTTATAGCAGCAATGTCCACAATAGCCAAAGTGTGGAAGGAGCCTCGGTGTCCATCGAAAGATGAATGGATAAAGAAGATGTGGTTTATGTATACAATGGAAAATTACTCAGCCATTAGAAATGACAAATACCCACCATTTGCTTCGATGTGGATGGAACTGGAGGGTATTATGCTGAGTGAAGTAAGTCGATTGGAGAAGGACAAACATCATATGGTCTCATTCATTTGGGGACTATAAAAATTAGTGAAAGGCAATAAAGGGGAAAGGAGAGAAAATGAACGAATATATCAGTGAGGGTGACAAAACATGAGAGACACCTAACTCTGGGAAACAAGCAAGGGGTAGTGGAAAGGGAGGTGGGCAGGGGGTTGAGGTGACTGGGTGACGGGCACTGAGGGGGACACTTGATGGGATGAGCACTGGGTGTTAACGCTATATGTTGGCAAATTGAACTCCAAGTAAAATTTTTTTTAAAAAATCCAGAGTATATGAAGAATTCCTACAACTCAACAACAAAAAGACAAGCAGCCGAATTAAAAAATGGACAAGAGACTTGACTAGACATTTCTCCAAAGAAGATCTAAAAATGCTCAGTAAACACATGAAAAAGATCATGAACAACATCATTCATCATTAAGAAATGCTAGTCAAAACCATAGTGAGACAGCACTTCACATCTACTATAATGGCTATTATTTTTTTAAAACAGGAAAATAAATGTCAGTGAAGATGTGGAGAAATTGAAATTCTTGTATGTTGCTGGTGGGATTGTAAAATGGTGTCACTGCTGTAGAAAATAGTTTTTAGTGGTTCCTCAAAATGGACATAGACCAGCAATTCCACTTTTAGGTATATATCCAGTAATTGTGTGCAAGGTCTGGAACACATGCTTGTGTGTCATTGTTCATTACAGCATTCATTATTCACATAACCAAAAGGTGGAATAGCCCCAGTGTTTAGCCACTACCTTGACCTAATTGACATTTAAAGAACACCACACCTTAGAACTGCAGAAACAAATTCTTTTCCAGTGTACTTGGGGTCATGACATACTGACCATATGCTGGGAAAAAACCCCAAGTTTTAATAAATTGAAAAGAACTGAAAGCTTACAGAATATGTTCTCTGACCACACAAAAAAACCAATTAGGAATCAATAACAATAAGAAGCATAAATTGAACAACTCATTTCTTAATAAAACAAGGATATATTTAAAATATCATAAAGGGAGACAGAACATGAGAGACTCCTAACTTTGGGAAACGAACTAGGGGTGGTGGAAGGCGAGGTGGGCGGGGGGTGGGGATGACTGGGTGACGGGCACTGAGGTGGGCACTTGATGGGATGAGCACTGGGTGTTTTTCTATATGTTGGCAAATTGAACACCAATAAAAGATAAATTTATAAAAATTAAAAAAAATCACAAGGAAAAATAGAAAATACTTAAAGTTCTGATAATGAAAATATAACATATTGAAATTTGTCAGGTGCAGTTAAGGTGGTTTTTAGAGGAGGAATTTATAGCTTTAAATATTTATATTAGAAGAGAAAAAAGCTGTAAAATCAATCTAAGATTCTGACTTAAGAATCTAGAAATAAATAAGCAAATTAAACCTAAAGTAAATAGATGAAAGATAATTACAAAGATAAGAGCAGATACAAATGAAATAGGAAACAAACCCTGGCTTAAATTAGCAAGGCAAAATTTGGTTTTCTGAAAAAAATTAATAAAATTTATAAACACCTAGCAAGACTGATTGAGAAAATTGCCAAAATTTACAATAAATAACCTTACAGACATTAAATGGGTAACAGGAGACTATTATGAGCAACTCTATGCCAATATACCAAATAACTTAAATGAAAAAGAAAAATTCCTTGAAAAGCATAACTTGCCTGAATGGAAACAAGAGAAATAGAAACTAAAGAATCATCTTACATCTTTTGAAGATATTGAATTTGCTATCATAATCTTTCCCTCAAATAGAATTTCAGGACCAAGAATTGACTAATAAATTCTATCAAATATTTCTTTTTATCTATTTTTTAAAAGAGATTTTATTTCTTTTTTTTTAATTTTAGATTTTAGAGAGAAGGAGTGAGAGTGCAAGCATGAGGCGGGAGTTGCGGGGGGGCAAGGAGGGAGGGGCATAGGCAGAGGTAGAGAGAGCATCTCCAGCAGGCTCCACACTCAGTGCAGAGCCCAACACAGGGCTCAATCCCACGACCCTGAGATCATGATCAAGCCAAAATCAAGATTCAGATGCTTAACTGACTGAGCCACCCAGGCACCCGACTATCTAAACACTTAAATGAGAAGTAATAGCAGCCTGACAAAACCCTTTTGGAAAAAAAATAGATGAGTCAACAATTGCTATTTTGTTTGATAAGGCCAGGAGAAGAATCCCCAAACCAAACCTGACAAAGACATAAGAGCACTGGGTGTTATGCTATATGTTGGCAAATTGAACTGCAATAAAAAAAATAAATTAAAAAAAAAAGAAAAAACCTCCCTAACAAATTTAAAAAAAGAATAAATAATTGAAAATCACTAACCAATAACCCTCATGAACATAGATAAATTTTTTCCCACAAAATGTTGTTAATTGAAATCCAACAATATATGAAAAAGGTAATACATTTTGAACAAGTGAGGATTATCTCAGAAATGTATATTTTTTTGCAATCAGTGATTGGTCACTGTAATTATCATCATATTAACAGAATCAAGGAGAAAACTCTCTCAATAGGTACAGAAAGAACATCTTACAAAATTCAGCATTTATGCATACATAAACTCATCAAAACAGAAATAGAAGGAAATCACCTCAATGAAATATTTGATGCTGTCTCCTAAGGTTAAAAACAATGCAAGGATGTCCAATCTTTCCTTTCTTTCTTTTCTTTTTTTCTTTCTTTCTTTCTTTCTTTCTTTCTTTCTTTCTTTCTTTCTTTCTTTCTTTTCTTTCTTTCTTTCTTTCTTTTCTTTCTTTCTTTCTTTCTTCTTTCTTTCTTCTTTCTTTTGACTAAAACAAAAGAGAAAAATCTGTAAATAATTATTCAATTCTAGTTTGCTGGTTTGCTTTTCGTGGTGTCATGGGCTAGCATAAGCTTTCAGAACCACTAGCCTTGAGGAAATGAATAAATATATTGAGGAGAATGGTTCGGGCTTCAAAAGGAAAATAGAAAAGCATACAATACAGCCCAGAGTTCTTAATTAGAATTGCATGCATCAGTTTAAAAACATAGTTTTTAACATTGAGAAAAAATAAATGTACATGCCTATGTGTGCCTATGTTTTTATAGAGATGGCAATATAGGTATACAAGCACATAGATATTTTCCACTGAAAAGGAACTAGAACCCCTTGGAGAACTAATAGATTGTAGGAGCAAGACAGGGAAAGGACAGGATGAGCCTGGGACTGCTAATTGAGTCAGTTTAGTGGGAAAGCAAGGAATGATTGGGTCACGTCACATTATTCAGGACTTAGCTTGAAGGGGCCAAATCTGGAACAATCTGATTATCAAAATAACTATTGATAATAAGCCATTGAGTAATATAAACATATAGGAGGCCATTCTGATACAAATAAATGAGTGAACAGGTACATAAATGTGGAAGAAGGGAAAGTCCTTCCTTACTGTAAGTTACCAAGAGAAAAAGGGAGAAAAAGGGAGACAGGGGAGAGGGGAGAAAGATAGGGAGGGCAAAGAGAGGAAAAGAGGGAGAGTGGGAGAGAGAGAGAGAAGAAAAGAAGGAAGGTAGGAAGAATAAAATTAGGAAATCATCAATTGGTAAAATTAGTGGGTGAGTGTTCGATGAAGAACAAAATTTTGCATTCTTTGTAATTATTAACTTACGAAGGAAAAGTAGTAACTTTATATTGGAAGAATATGGTGGAACTATTTTACCTAATGATCAAAATGAACCTCACCAATGTTGAGACGAAGCAACATCATTTGACTCGATGTTGAGAAGGGCACAAGATCACATCACTGATAAGTCTACTAAAATGCATAACCTGATTTTTTCAGCATATCTTATAAATAGGCTAAATAGAAAGGTTGAAATAATGCTGCTTATTAAAAAAACCCAATAACTTAGGGGCTCCTGAGTGGCTTAGTCGGTTAAGCATCTGCCTTCAAGTCAGATCAGGATCTCAGGGTCCTAGGATGGAGCCCCACTTTGGGCTCCCTACTCAGTGGGGAGTCTGCTTTTCCCTCTGCCTCTCCCCACCTCCTCCCTCATGCTCTCTCTCTCTCTTTATTTCTCTCTCTCTCAAATAAAGAAAAAAACAGCAGACCCACAAAAAACCAATAACTTATATTCATGTCATACCAGAAAAGATGTAAGAGAGCTAAAGCATAACTTACGATGTTATGTTGTGAAATGATTTTAAACCTAGAAATAAGTCTGTACTAGAACAAATTAAAATGCCTCTTAGGGTGAAATATTATCACAGGAACAACAGAAAGTTATAAAAATGAAAATTTCTGTAAATATATTTGCTTTTTTTATCTCATCAATGTACCTATAATTAAGAATATCTTTGATATTTTTACACCTAAAACAGGAATAAACTTCAGATTTTACAAATATATTGTTATGTGGATGTTTTTGGTAGAACAAAGACATACTTTTTTTTCCCCCCTGAATTAGGGGGAATTGACCTATTGACCACAGAAATCCAGATGAGTAGAAGTCGATGCTTTCATAAAGGTCTCACTTGCCTTTTGAAAGAAAACAATATAAATAGTAAAAATATCTGAGAAAAGGGAAAATAATAAAAATACAATTAATACTTGCACATACATTTATTATTTACAAGGCATTTCTGAATATTTTTTTGATCTCGCAGCCAACCTTTGACATAGGTAGGTTTCAGTTTTTCACTCCAATGAGATTTTTGTTCCCCAGAAATGCCAAGGATGCCAAGAGAAGTATGTTTTGGGATTTGGTTTCCACATATTCAGAGAATAAATAGAAGTCCAGCAAGTTGTTGTGCTGGCCAGCTTTACTTCAGAAATAACATTAGACATTTGTGAAAATCCATTCTTTGCAGAGGAGACAAGAAATTTCTGAAATCCACTTTAGATGCTTTTGGAATTCTTTCTGACTAAGCAGCATTTTCAGTTGAGGGAGGTGTTTGTTTTGCTCTCGTCCTCTGAGGAGCAGATGGGCGTTGGCTGCAGATGTAGGTGTTCTGAACACCAGGGCCAGGCTCTCATGGTTGGAACCCCTTGCAGAATACTGAGCTTTATTCTCCTGAGTCCTCCAGCAGGTGTTTCATCTTGGCAGTGTAGAACTGCTGTTTCTCATCGCTGATGGGAAGCTTCTTTCACCATCATGTTTACCGTTCTGTTGCATGTTTTATGAGTCATAAGCAAAGGAGTTTTGGAGACTGTCCTTCACAATTTTTGCTGCTTTAAAACTGAGTGCATACTCTTCTGCTTCTCAATTAACAAGGGTCTGTATTTTGAGTGTCTGTTTTGGCTTGGGCTTGAGGCACGTTCCAGCTTTATCCAGCACCTGTAGCTGGAAGCAGTATGAACATGCTTCTTCAAAATCGCATGAGGAGGGGCCTGGCTGGCTCATTTGGTAGAGCACGGGACTCTTGGTCTCAGGGTGGTAGTCCAAACCCCACATAGGGCATGGAACCTACTTACTTGAAAAAAAATTGTGTGATGAACCGTAGGCCCAGAAGACGCAGCGGGCCTGAATGCGGCAGGTGTCTGGTAGTTTCAACTATGTTGCCTGTGTGCACAAGCTGAGGGTCCTAACTTGAGTTTTATTGTGAAGAAACACCAGACAAACCCAAATTGGATGACACTGTATAAAAATAGATGGTCTGTACTCTTCTGAAATGTCAATATCAAGTAGAAAAAACAGGAAGTAATGTGGCTGGTCCACATGGCAGAAGACTCCAGAGATCTAGGCACAAAGTGCCATGTATGAGCCTGGGCTGGATCCCGAATGGGGACAAATTAGCTATAAAGAACATGATTAGGACAGTTGAAGAAAATGGAGCGTGGACTGTATCTGTGTTTGCCTATAATTATATGAGCCTGGAGAAGGATATATTTTGTTAACCATGATTACTTGGGAAAGAGTGGGGGTTGGGAATGAAGGGAAAAAATACTACAATTTAAAAAAAGCATACATGAGTGAAATAAGTCAATCGGAAAAGGACAAACATTATATGGTCTCATTCATTTGGGGAATATAAAAATTAGTGAAAGGGAATAAAAGGAGAGAAAATGAGTGAAAATATCAGTGAGGGTGACAAAACATGAGAGACACCTAACTCTGGGAAATGAACAAGGGGTAGTGGAAAGGGAGGTGGGTGGGGGGTTGGGGTGACTGGGTGATGGGCACTGAGGGGGGCACTTGGCAGGATGAGCACTGGGTGTTATGCTAAATGTTGGCAAATTGAACTCCAATAAAAATAATTTTTAAAAAATAAAAAAGCATACAGGATGCAAACAACATGCATGGTATGATTCCATTTTTGTTAAATGATATATGTGTATGTCTGGGAAATGAATTATATAATTATATAAGGATGGTCAACAAAATGTTAACGACTATCTTAAGGTGATAGGAATTTGAACAATGTTTACATTTTTTCCTATTTCTGTGAATATAATTTTTCTTTTTTGCAATATAATTTTTTCAGTCACAGGTATTATTTTTATGAAATCAAAAGTAATTTTTTTAGTGTTAAAAGGCAGGAAAAACTCACTTGGGGAAAATTACAAGAAAATCTTAATTTTTTTCTGTTTCATCCACTTTCTTCCTATAGCCCCAACTTTGTTACTTAAAACACCTTACATGTTTTGACCTAGGATGTTCCCAGATGTGCTGAGCATGTGTAAAGATGTGAGCCTACTCTTTGCATTGGAAGGAATTAGGGTGTTTGATTTTCCGGAGAATTCTGTTTGATACAGGAATTTCAGCAGTTACTTCCTGCCATCCTAGAGCTCTCAGAAGAAACCCCTTTCTGGTGACTTCAAAGTTCTCCTTAAAAGACCGTGTCCCTTTGACCTCTATGTACTTTGACCACACTGGGTGCACTTTCATCCTGACCTCAAAAGGTATATAAATTATATAATGTCCTGGATCTGAATATCTTCCCCTTTCACCATACATAAGACTGTTCTTCCTCTTGGCTGCCTGGAGGTATTGTAAGAGTTATTGAGGTGGGTTTGTGGAATGCTTTGAGCTGCTCAGATGAAAGGAACGAAGCTCTAATTTTGTTAATAACATAACCTTGTTGTCAGTGGGGCCCACCAAGTCAGGTGAAAACAGGGAAAGACCCGTCAGAATCAAAGATACTTCCAACAATCAAGGGAGACCCAGCTTGGTGCTTTGATGCCCATGCGGTGCAGACTATGTCAGCTTTAGTAGGGTGGTCAGATGTGAAGAAGGCAGAGTAATGCTTCCAGAAGGAGCTCTCAACCAGTAACGGGTGGGTTGGTAGATAAAGATTGGCTTCCTCACCCCACTGGCGGGGAACTGTGAGGTGGGTTCTGCACTACTTCCCAGTGCCCCCTGGAAGGTATGAGCTTCAGTCACCTCTGGTGGTAACTTGCTTCATCATGCATGCTCTAGTAGCTTTTTTCCTTCTATTTCACCTCACTGTCCCAGGTGTTTTCTGGAATCCCTTCCTAAGTAAACTACTTACTCTTGAATCTTGTCAGTTCCAGTACAGCTAGAATTGTCACGTGTTTCCTCCACCAGTCTCACTGCCCTGAGATCCTAGCCCCCTCGTTGCTGCCTATGCAAATTGCCAGCCCCCTCGTTTCTGCCTATCCAAATTGCCAGAGCTCCCAGCCCCACTCTGAGCCAAGTCTACTCAGCTGGCAGCTCAACAGACGTAGCACTGTCTCCATTGTGTGGCAGGCTGGAGTAGAAAGGGTTGGAATCACACGTACATGCCTGGCTGAAGAATCCTGATTCAGTTACTTACTAGCTATGAACCCCTGGGCACATCACTCCACTTCTCTGAGCTTGTGGAATATTGATAAGAATCCTTGCCCTGTCTGGTTGTCCTCTGGCTCTAGTGAGCTACACATATAAAGAACCAGGATATTGCCTAATACAAGAAGATACTCCAGAAAAGATAGTTATTTTCATCTTATCTTGAAGAAATTCATTATTTACTCTCTATGTGTCTCCATCTTGTTTCCAAACTGAGCTATAGCTTCTCTAACAGATTCAGCATATGTATGCTTCATATTCATATTTATCACACTGTCTTGTCCATGAAAGGCACTAAATAATTGTTATCAGTTTTCTAAAGCTTTAAATCAGAGGATGAACTCTTTCAATTCAAGATTCGCTTATGGATTATTTGCTATTGTGAGGAATTCTCAAAGAATTTTTAGCAGGCCATTGTTTTTCTTGGCCTCAGTTTTCATGTATGCAAAACAAATGTTCAGGTCTATAATTCTAGATGCACTGAGGTCCTTCTAGCACTACAGTGTGGAATCTAAGCATTCCTCGAAGGCCAGTACTATAGGTTACTCTTCTTTCTGACCCGTCACCACTTAATATAATTGTGGTCACAGATTAAGTGCCTTCCCAGTGCATGCGGAGTCCATTCCAGTCATCTCACTGATCCCGTTTCCTCCCAGCCTTCCTTCCCTCTTACCATCCCTCACTCTATTCCAGCCAGACCATCTTTTCTTAGTACCCCTAGAATCTTCCAGACTTGATCTGCCTTGAGGCCTTTGTACTTGCTATTTCTTATCACTTGGTTCTCTGCTCGTGTCCCCTCTCTCAATTCTCTCTATTCCACGACCCTGCTTTTTTTCTTGTAAATGCTCTCTGAAATTGCCATCATCTAGCATTTCTTTGCTTCTGTTGTTTGCTTTTTATTTCCATTTATTGTTTGTTTTGTCCACCCCTCCCTCTAGTCCTCAAATATAAATGTCTGTTTTTGGATCTTTGTCTATCCCTGCCACTTAAATAGTACTTAAAACACATCTGGCACAAAGTAGGCCCCTAAATAAACAACTGTGAAATGAATGAATGAGTAAACTCATGCCTTACAGAGTAGTTTTTAGATGGTGAGCTAAAATCTGTTGCTGTCATGCCAGGTTCTAGTGAATTTCTTTAGGTGTGTGTCCTAAGGGAATCTATTGCTCTAGGTGTAAGTAAACATGCAGTGGGAAGAAAGAAGGACTTTCTAGGGAGACGAGGGAAAGCAATCATACCAGCTTATCTAGAAACTTATTTGCAATAGGAAACTCAGATATAATTCAAGAAGTAATAATTTCTTTTTATTATAGAAAATTTCAAACATAAACATAAGTAGATATAGATAAGACTAGCATAATGGATCCTCTTGTACCCTGTGATAGACAGATACTAGAGTGGCCCCCTCATCCTGGTGTCTATACCCTGTATATAATCCTCTCCCCTGAGTGTTTGCAAAACCTGTGACTTGCTGGAAACCAATAGAATATGGCAGTTTGATGTCACCCCTATGTGATCACCCCTATGTGTAAGATTCCACCTTGCTGACAAACTTATTTCGGGGACTCTTCTTGCTGGCTTGATGAAATCAGTGGCCATGTTGGGAAAGGACATGTGACAAGGAGCTCCAGGAGCTGAGGGCGATCTCCAGTTGACAGCTAGCAAAAAGCCAGAGTCTTCAGTCCTACAGCTGCAAGGAAATAAAATCTGCCAATGACCTGGGTGAGCAAGGAAGCTGATGCTTTTCCAGTTGAGCCTCCAAATAAAACACAGCCTCGCCAACCCCTTGAGGGTAGCTTAAGACCCTAAGCAGAGGACCCTGCTTAGGTGGGTGAGGTGCCTGGACACCTGACCCATAAAAAGTATGAGACAATAAATTGGTGTTGTTTTGAGCTGCTAAATCTGTAGTAATTTGCGGCAATTGATAACGAATTAAGATATATCACCCAATGTAAATGATTTTCTATAGTTTGCCGGTATTGATTCATCTATACGTTCGTCCGTGGTTTTGGGCATGGGTGGGATGGAGTATTTTAAAGCACATGCGCATACTTTAGTATCTCTAACAGAAAAGGAGTTTTTAAAAGTATAACAGTGAAAAATTAAGGCTTCCTTGACAACCAAAATAGGAGTCTTTTTAAAGCCCAGGAAGTCGATGGATCTAGTCTATTAGCTGGACACGGGAAGAAAGGGTACATTCTATAAACTGAGTAAGAAGAACATCCCCTTGATCCGATGAGCTAAAGAACAGGTACACATATGAGACCTTTCACTTGAAACGTCTAAGCCTTGCCAGTCGTTGTCGTTGTTGCTGTTTTAAGTAGTGCAGTCACAAGGTACTTGATCCTATAATATGCTCATCTGTCCTACAAAATCCAAAATCGTTCAAATCCAATCCTGATTGTATGTTGCAAATCCGACCCGTTCCGTTCCCCTAACCTGCGCCGGAAGGGACCCTTGTCAATTTCCACGTTTTTCATGACTCTTCATCGTTCCATGCCCTACGATAACTGGCATCCCTACCACCCTTCCCTTACCACAGGCAGCTCCTTCCAACTGGCCCCAGTTCCTCTCCTCTCTTGGAGACACCAAGCTCCTCTGCCTTTGACACTGAAGCGCTTCGTAAAGGAAACTCCCAGGGCTCTGGGGTCCGTCCCATCTCCACCACCAGGGCGCACTGCGATCTCTGGCAAGTAGAGCATTCTTTAAACTGGACACAATAGTGCCTCGCAGGGTTGCGGTCAAGATTAGATAAAGAACGTGTGTCACGGGTCAAGAGCCCAGCCCCTCGCAGGCACCGCCGCTCCTCACCCTTCCCTTTGTTAGTCCCCAGCTCGTCTCCCGGCACCAGAACGCCCAGCACCACGCCGCACCCGCTTTCGTCGCGGGGCATGCCGGGATTTGTAGTTTCTTTGCTCCCCAAGCCGTGCTCGCTCTCGGAGTCAGTCGGCGAGAGGAAGAACTACACATCCCAGTGGGCAGTGAAAGGAAAGCGGGGCTCGGAAAATCGAGCGTCCCCGCCCGGCTGCCTCCGCTTTCCGCTGCCCACGGGTTGTGCCCACCGGGCGCGGGCTCCGACCCCGCGGCAAAGTCGGGGAGGGCGCGAGCCGGGCGCGCGTCGGCCGGGCCGGTCGGGCGGGGCCCCCGGGCAGGGGAGGCGCGGGCTGGAGAGGACAGCGGCCGTCCCTCTGCGGCCGTGGGAGCTCGCGGGGGGGAAAGGGGAGAAATAAAGCGAGTACATCGCGAGCGGCCGTGTCGGAGAAGTGAGAAAGAAAGGGCTGGGAGGCAGCAAGCCCCGCGCAGCGCGGCCGCCGCGGGCTTGTCCTCGGGGCCGCAGGGGACCCAGAGCGCTCTGCGCTCCCTGCGGGACACCTGGCCCCGGAGCCAGGCCCGCCTCGTAGGGTGTCTCCCCATCCCGTCGCCGGGCACCCCGCCCCCGCCGGGGGAGGAAGAGCAAGAGCCGGCGCAGGCCCGGGAGGGTCACCTCTCCGGGGGCGCGGGCTCCTCGGGTCCCCGGGAGCCGCTGGCATGGACCTGCCGCCGCGTGCGTGTGTGTGTGTGGGTGTGTGTGCGCACGCCGAGGCGGCGGCCGCAGTCCGCGAGCGGGGCCGGGGAGCGCCCAGCGCCCGCCCGCCTGTCCGCCCGGGGGTCGTGCCGGGCCCGCCCGAGGGCACTGGGGCGGGCGAGGAGGAGGAGCCGGAGGAGGAGCCCGGCTGCTGGGCGCGGGCCGCCGCCCCCCGGGCCGGGAGGAGGCGGGCCCGCTCGGAGCGCCGCGCGCGCGCCGGGGCTGAGCCTCGCAAACAAGTGTCTGTGGCGCTCGCCCCGCGGCGGCCCTCCCTGCGCCCGGCCCGGCCCCTATGGGGCGGGAAGCCCCGAGCGAGCCGCCGCCGCGACCCCCGGCCCCCCGGCCCCCGCGGCCCCGGCAGCCCCGCGCGGGGGCCGCGGGCTGGGCTCGGCTGCCAGGCGCGCCGGCGCGGGGTGGCCGCGCGAGCAGCGCCCGGGCTGTCGCCGAGCCCGCTCCTGACAGAAGAACGTGCTCGGTTTCCCCACCCACCCCTGGGAGGGGTTGCCGGTGCCGCGAGCTGCCTCCCAGTTTCCATCGCTCTCTCCTGGGGAGGATCCACCGCCGGGAGGAAGGATTAGAATAAACCTGGCCGCGGCGCCCCAGTGGCTCGCGGGGAAGCCGGCGCGGGGGTCGCCGCCTCGTGTCCCCTCGGGGCGCAGCAGCAGCAGCGGCGGCGGCAGCGGCAGCGGCAGCGGCGGCAGCAGCGCTCGGGGGCCGGCGGGCCGGGGCGGCGGGGCCGCGCGAGGGGGCGGGCGCGCGGCGCACCGGGGGCCCCGGAGCCCCGGGCGCGCGGGCTGGAAGCGACTGAGGACCGCCGCCGCGGGCTGCGGGCGAGCCCCGTCCCTCCCGGAGGGGGTCCGGGCTATGACAGCGGGGCTCCCGCGAGGGTTAACCTGGGTGTCCTCGGCGAAGTTGTCGCCGAGCCGGCAGCCGGCGTAGGGGCCGCGGCGCCGCGGCTCAGGGGGCGGCCGGGCGGCCGGCGGCGGTCGTGGCTCGGCGGGGCCCGCGCGGCCGGGGGGCTCCGGGGGGCGTGCGCCCCCAGCCGGCTGCGCTCGCGGATGCCTCCCGGCGGCGGCGGGCCCATGAAAGACTGCGAGTACAGTCAGATCAGCACCCACAGCTCCTCCCCCATGGAGTCGCCCCACAAGAAGAAGAAAATCGCGGCCCGGAGGAAATGGGAGGTTTTCCCGGGCAGAAACAAGTTCTTCTGCAACGGCAGGATCATGATGGCCCGGCAGACGGGCGTCTTCTACCTGACTCTCGTCCTCATTCTGGTCACTAGCGGACTCTTCTTCGCCTTCGAGTAAGTGGCGGCGAAAGCTCCGCGGCGCCCTGCTCCCCTCGCCCCCCCGACCCCCGCCCCCGCCCCCCGCCCCTCCTCTCGCTACTTTCGTTTTCCAGAAGCCGTCCCTGCCGGATCTGCACGCTGTTACATAATGCGAGCCCGCCTGCCCCTGTTGCGCTCCCGAGGGTCTGTCGGCGCTCGGGCCCGCGGAGGGGACGCGGCCCGGGGTCGGCTGGGGAGCGGCGAGGGGGCAGGGCGCGCGGGGAGGGCGTGGCGGCCTGGCGGCTCCCGGGCGGGGCGGGGCGGGGCGGCGCCGCGCCTCGCAGGTGCAGTCGGAGCCCCGCCGGCCAGCCCCGGGGCAGCCCTCGCGCGGGAAGGGAGGGGAGGCTGGAGCCCCCGCGGGCGTCAGGGCAGTGGGCCTCCCTTCTGGCTCGCGAGCCGGGGCCCATCGCGGGCCGCTCATCCGCCGGCTCTTCTAGGTGCCTTCGCTGAGCGGTGGAGAATCTTGGTTGTTTCAAAGTGGAGGCTGCCCAAGGGGGCCTGGAAGGATGATTTCAATGTTTCGTTCTCCTTAGATGCTCGCCTTTGATCCACAGTTTTCCGAGTTACCATAACGTGGTCTCCAAACTCTTCGCTTTTAAAAAAAGTTCCGATCAAAAATGTTGAAGATACACACTTTCTCCTCCCTCCTCCCTCCCCCCCCCCCCCCCCACGGCCCCGCGCAATGTTCGGGAACAGGTGAAACGAGACTTTTTTTTTTTTTTTTTTTTTTGCCCAGTTCAGGAAAAGTCGGACACTGCATGGTAACTTCGGTTTCCAGAAACAGCACTTTGGGACTTTAGGGCTTTGATTTGAAAAAAAAAAAAAAGAAAAAAGAAAAAAGAAAAGGTGCATGCTGGTCTTCTCCGTTTTCAGGAAAATCAGGTTGGCCACTAGCGACTGTCCTCCTGCCAACTAATGAAAGATCTTCTTATTTATTAATAGATTAGATAAAGTACTTTAACCACATTCCAGAATCAATTTCAATTGCTTTTATTGGGTCCAACATTTGCAATGCAGCTTCTTATGTAATTCTTGGTGTCCTATACACAATAAAAGTTGTAGCCACCCCCCCCACACACACACACACTTAAAAGGAGACAATACCGTTATTGGGGAGTGCTTTGTGTTTCCTTACCTGGCTTAATGATGGGGCATGATACCCATTCAGTCTCCATCTTCCGTTGCATAGGGTTAATTAAACCTTTGTGTTTATTTACTTTTGTCTTTGATAAGTATTAATAGGCTCTGATTTTGTGCCCAGTGTCTGGTATTACGAATGCTATCTCTATCAGAAACGAATGCTCTCTTGACAATGTAATACTTTTCATGTAAAGCCCTGTGACTCTGGGGGGAAACATTTTTTTCTCTGGCATTGTGCTATGATGCACGGTTTTAGCAGGATTGAGTTAGACCAGGTGAGGAGAGAGATCTCACAGGTGAGCCACGCACCTCCCCCAGGCCTCACACACAACCCCTTCCTTTCTGACTATGTAAATTTCCCAGGTCTCTCCCAGAAGTTGAACTTTGGGGCACATTTGCAGCTAGGGTAGAACCTGTTGGGGACCTTGGGGATGGGAGGGGGAGGTGTGCAAAGGCTTTGGGAATGGCAGGAGAAATGCTCTGTTCCTCTGTTAATCCCCTTGTCCCCCTCCAGAGCCAGCCACTCATCCTTACAGACTCGGGTCTGAGTCATAATAGATTCAGGCACTGGAGTGACAATGCTCTGTGGTTGAACACAAATACCATCCTTCTAATGGTGGCTTTCCCTAGAGGTGGTCTTCTAGATAGATAGTATTCACTATGTTCCTAAAGGTAAAAAAATTTTTGAACTGATCTATATTGGCATTTTTGCTCTTTTTAGCACTTTTAATGGTGGGGAAAATAGGTTAATTTTGTGAGCTTCAGCCACAGGTGTTTCCTGCAGGATGATGAATGTTTCATTTTCTGCGTACACTCCAATCCCCACTGTATGGTTAGAGATCCCCACTAGTTATACTTACTATCTTTCATTTTCTTTATTCAAGTACTGCTTTTAAGCAAACCATCATAAATTCATTTTTACCTTTTAAGCTCTGTGTGTGTTTCTTCAAGAGTTCCCCAAAGTCCTCACTAGAAGATTGTTAGGGATCTTTCTCTGCGTCAGCATTATGCTAACGGATGGCTGTAGGAATAAACATGTGTGCTGGGATTTTATTAGCTACTATTGATAGCTTCATTTTTAGATAGGCTGTGTGTGTGTATGTGTGTGTGTGTGTGTGTGTGTGTGTGTGGTCTCCATGAGTGTTGTTTCAATTAGGCAATTTGAAATTTCAAGAAAATAGGCCAATCCTAGCCTGATGCCTCGGTTGGGAAAAATCATAGGGCTGTGTTCAAACTATAGAATATTATGGTTTGGCTAAGAATAGTGTCACTATGTTGCTTTTAAGTTCTTTATCATTGCTAATGACAAAGTGAAATTAAATAACTTTGGCCAAATTAATTTGATAGACTCAGAGAAGCAATTAGTTCCATGCATAGGAGATGAAATGCCAGCAGCCTAAAAGAGATCAGGAGAAAATGCCAGTTTTGTCTGCTCACTGCCAGGCCTGCCTTCCTTCTAAGCTCTTTCTTTAGTTATTTATTGGACACATACTATAGTGTTTGCCTATTTGGATTAATTTCATGTCCAGATAACTTTAATATTAGTAGAATTCATGTTCAAACATTAGAGTCCATGTTTCCCCATAGAGTTACAAAAGGCAAGTGCAACATTTGAAAAGAAGACACAGGACTTCGCTTCAGACTTCCTTTTCCTGCAGTTCTTCCCCCACCCCACTTCTCATTCCCAACCTTGAACAGAGGACAAAGAAGTTCCTACTGGAGAAAATGACCTATTGGAGCACAGCAACAGGTGTTGATAGTGCCTCCGACCCCTGAGAAAAAGGCAGGGTGTGTGTGTGGGGTGATTATTCCCACAGTGCAGGTGAGGTGACAGGCATCGAGAGATGAAAAGACCACTGAGGGTCACATACTAATTAGTGGCCTGGCTTCTGACTACAAAGCCATTGCCCTTTCTGATCCATGGTGCCATTCTCCCTGCAAGTATAGAAGAGTGCTTACAGGAATGGGCTTGGGAAGGACAGATCCCAGGGTTCTAACTAGAAGTATGACCCTGGGCACAGAATTTGACGTTTCTAAGCCTCAGTTTTCCCATCTGTTAAATGGGATCAATAATATCTACCTTAAAGTGGTACAAAGATCAAATGAAAAGGTATAGTTTGTACAATGTCTCATCCAAAGTAAGTACTCAATTAACAGCACATATTTTTAGAGCAAACCTTAGAAGTAGCCTCCAAACCACTACCTTTTCTGAGAGCCTTTGAAGAAGGGAGTGAGTTAGTAAGTATAACAGTGATAGTATATTGGGCTGAAAATAATGCAGAACTGTGTAGTTTGCAGTTGAAATGAAGATTTCTATATGAGTCTGAGGAGTGACTCCACTCTTGCCCCTTCAGAGGGGGAGTCCTGCAGAGATGTCCAGGACCCCCACTTGTCCAGACCTGGGCAGGAGCACGGAGGAAGCATCCAAGAAGCAGGGACTGGATTTCACTTCTGTTTCCAGAGCTACCATCTTAGAACTGTGAAGACGGTAAAGAAAACTACTAGAAGCAACCTGATGCAACTCCACTCATTTTCAAGTAGGGCCAGGCTATGTATTTTGAGGCATCTCGTATTCAGCATACGTACTGATAGAGTGTCAGCATTTTGTAGCTGTATTCAGGATGGAAGGAAGCTGTGGCAGTGCTGTTGAGAGACCTGTCACTGCTCCTTGCAGTTACTGAGGGCCTGGCCCACCTGAGACTCAAAGCAACATCCTCATTCTCACATCCCCAGAAGATCAATTTGAAAAGATCAGTGAACATTATAAATTTCTTCATCTCTTCTTCTCTGACCCACACAAATGTACAGCCTGCTTATGTTTTGAGTTGAGATTTTGAAAATAAAAAGTCTTTGGTCCTGAACTATTGACATCTTGTAGTCTCTGATCACAGGGGCAGAAAGAAAGAGATGAACCAGGCATCCAGGTGAGGCTCGTGTTTCCAGAAGCCGCTGTGATGTGAGGGGAGACCTGCTCAGATCTAGGACTTGACGGTCTCCCATTTATGTGCTGTGGCCACAGATGTCATTGGGGTGGAAACACTTGGGAGTGTGGAAGCATTCCTAAATTTCTCATCACTGGAAGTCCATCGATTTTTTAAAAATATTAAATTCAATTAGCCAACATATAGTACATAGTTAGTTTCAGATGTAGTGTTCGATAATTTATCAGTTGTGTATAACACCCGGTGCTCAGTCACATCAGGTGCCCTCCTTAATCCTCATCACCACTGATGATTTTTTTTTAAAGCCACGTTTTTTCGTCTCCCCTCTCCTTCCCTTCTCCCTTCCTTTTCCTCTCCCTCCTTCCCTTTGTTTCTTCTTCCTCCTCCTCCTCTTCCTCCTTCTTTCTTTGGCTAATCCCCTTTGAAGTAGTTGATGACTGACTGGTAGTAGAACTGGGGTGATGTTTGCTTTGAAGATGGAACAAGGGACTGTCCCCCATAAACAAAGGTGCTATTTCCAATAATAATCTCTCCCTTATAAATTGGAAATCCTTTATTATTCAGTAGAAGATACTACCCTTATAATATATAAGGACCCTGTCTTTTCTCAACTGTCCTATTCAGAACTGCATCAAGTTATCCGCCATCTCAGGAAACATACGGGAAGTGCCCTGTCTTCTGGCCAGATGCTGGCCATGCTGTGCACTGTAGAACACCACGGGATTGATAGTAGATGACCATCAGGATGTTACCCTGAACATTTCCTATTAACCAAGTAGATGGTGTCAGGGACACTCTGTAACCCACTGTGGATCCACACAAGATTTTTTTTTTTCCTAAAGATTTTATTGATTTATTCATGAGAGTCACAGAGCGAGAGAGAGAGGCAGAGAGACAGGCAGAGGGAGAAGCAGGCTCCATGCAGGGAGCCTGACGTGGGACTCGATCCTGGATGTCCAGGATTACTCCCTGGGCCGAAGGCGGCGCCAAACCGCTGAGCCACCCGGGCTGCCCCCACACAAGAATTTTAAGTGGCTTCAAAACCTTATTATTGAGCTCTTGACCTGAGGGTGCTAATCCTTTCATTTGTGTGCAAGATCAACACATGTAAGTTCCGTGAGGATAGGGAATGCGTTAGTTTTGTTCACAATTGTACTCTAGGACTTAAAATAGTATCTGGTACATAGCTGGCTCTCAGTAAATATTTGCTGTTTATGGAATAATGGTAATATTGAAACTAAAAAATAACTTCCTTGTGCTTTAGTTCTTCATCATGTAAAGTCTTCAACATTAATAACATAATAATGCCTTCTAGAACACATTTGGCTTAGAATTTTTGATTATTAGTTGTAATTCTTCTGATTTTAGAAGCAGGTCTCATCCTTTTTCAAATTCATTAATTGAAGCAGAGGAAATAAAAGGTTTTCTTAGTTACTTAGAAAACTAGTGACAGAGTTGGGATATTTACTTGGCTAACTAAGACTTTTTCCTAGGTTTTCTTTTCTTTCTTTTCTTTTCTTTTCTTTTCTTTTCTTTTCTTTTCTTTTCTTTTCTTTTCTTTTTTTTTTTTTTTAACTAAATGCTGTAAGCAAATAAAGCACTCTGTGATATATAAGAATGTTACCCTCTACTACCAGTACCTGGAATAATTTCACATTTCATGGGTTCTTGACTTTGGATACTTGAATTTACTTAATAAAACTCTTAAGGATCCTGTTGACTCTCAGCTAGTGGGAAGTGATAGGAAGTCACACAGAAAGGACGCCTGTAGGTTTCTATAATAGGGTAATGATGGTCAATTATTTAGTGGGCCATGTCTACAAAACCTGGAGATTTTTCCTTTGCAGAGCAATGTTGCACGTAATTTATTCATTGCAGAGTTACTGTGTCTTAGCAAGAGAATTCAAATTAAGTGTTTTAAGGAAGTGTATTCATTTTTTTTTTTTTTTTTTTGCAGCTGAGGTTGTTAGGAAAGGGAGAACATTGGTGGTTAATAGATATTTCACTTTTTTTTTAAGATTTTATTTATTTATTCATGAGAGACAGAGAGAGGGAGGCAGAGGTAGAAGCAGGCTCCATGCAGGGAGCCCAATATGGGACTTGATCCCAGGACCCCAAGATCACTACCTGAGCTACAGGCAGACGATCAACCACTGAGCCACCCAGGTGTCCCTCATTAGATACTCCTAATTAGTTACATCCAGGACTTTGGATCTGATAAAAAGTTGATTCAGGTAAGGATTGGGGACCATTTTAATGCTTTCCTTTAGTTCTTTCCTAACTATAAACGTTGATATCAATTCAAACTAATTTTTATAAACTGGATGATCTACCTCCTCAATTTCTGCTCTTTAAAAACTGTAATATTAGACTCCTAAGAAGATTCTATGTAACATGTATGCAAGTTTTGAAATAAAATACTGTAAAGAGTACTTGTGAAACTACCACTCAACTCAAGAACCACACTGATACCAGGGCTTTTGAATCTACTCACACCCTCTGGGTTTCATCTCCCTGCCTCTTCCTGAGGTCATCACCACCTGAGCTTTCATCAGTGTTAATGCCTTGCCTCTTTTTCCTCAAGGTCTTTTATTTATTTATTTATTTATTTATTTATTTATTTATTTATTTATTTTTCCTCAAGGTCTTTTAATGTGTGCATTCCCAAACAATAGTTTGTTTAGTTTGGCTTATTTTTTTTATCTAAAAAAATGTGAACAAATTTCTTTTGTATGTGTAAAGAAATTTTTATAGATATTAAAAACTCTCCATCTCTGTTCTTTTCCCTCCCTCTCTCTGGACCATTAAAGAGTAAATTACAGACATTGTGTCCTTTTCTTTTTTTTCTTTTTTTTTATTTTTTTTTCATTGTGTCCTTTTCTACCCACATTTTTCAGCATTTAATTCTTAAGAAAATTTTTCTTCTGTAAATAGTATCCTTAACCCTTGAACAACACAGGTTTGAGCTGTGCTGGTTCACTTAAGTATGATTTTTTTTTCACAGTACGGTACTATAAATGTATTTGTTCTTCCTATGGTTTTCTTAGTAGCATTTTCTTTCCTTTAGCTTACTTGACTGCAATAGTACAGTGTATAATACATATAGCTTACAAAACATGTGTTAATGGACTATTTATGTTATCCATAAGGCTGCTGGTCAACAGGAGGCTATGCAAGTAGTTAAATTTTGAGGATGTTGAAAGTTATACACCAGTTTTCAGCTGTGTAGGGATAAAGTGGGGTTGGCACTCCAATCCCCATTTTGTTCAAGAGTCAGCTATAATAGTATCAATTTCAGTAAATTTAATGTGGCTACAACAGTCCATATTCAAATTTTATTGTTAAGTTTAAGTTTATGATTTTGGCATTTGTTTTGTGTTTATGTAATATGTATTATTTCTCTTTTCTCCTTCTAGCCTTCATTTAGATGAACTGCATATTTTGAATATTCCATTTTATTTCCTTTAAAATTTTCAGCTATATTTCTTTGTATTTTTTTTAGTAGTTATGTAGGAGATAAGAATATGTCTCTTTACCCTGTCATGGTCAACCTCCAAATAGTAATACTATACTTCACAAATAATGTAGGAAACCTAAAACATTATAATTCTACTTACTTCTCCCACCCTTTGTGACTCTATTGTCATTGGTGTGTGTATAAACCCAGTAATGTTACTACTTTAAAGTTGTCAGTAGTATGTAACAGAAACATAAATAAATATATATATATGAAGCAAATATATTTTAAAGTAAAACATATAAAATCTAAAAAAACATACATTTATACATATATAAAATAGAGATAATTTTAAATAGAATTTTATATTTACATATCATTTCTAGTACTATTTATTTCTTCCATCTACATCATTTCCCTTTGGCCTAAAGTAATTCTTTTAGCATTTCCTGATGCAGATCTGCTGGTTACAGTTTCTTTGAGATTTTGCTTCTTCTGAAAATGTTTGCCTTCATTTTTAAAGGACAGAAGATATTTTCACTGGATATAGAATTCTAGTTTGATAGTTGTTTGAATCAGAGCTTTAAGAGATTGGCTCATTGTCTTCTAATCTCTTGTTTCTGATGAGAAGTTAGCCTTTATTTTTAATGTTTTCCCCTGTGAGTTTTTTCCCAGGTGATTTTCTCTTTATCTTTTTTTTTTTTGTGTGTGTGTATCTTGTTTGGTTTCAACTACACATGCCAAGGTGTAGTTTTTTTTTTTTTTTTTTTTTTTCTACTGATATGGCTCAGGGTTTGCTAAGACTTCTGGGATCTGTGGGTTGATATCTTTCATTAGTTTTATAAAATTTTTTATCCAGTATTTCTTCAGATATTTATTTTGTGCCTTTCTTGTCCTATGTTTTTATTAATACTCTTTGTGTGTGTGTGTGTGTGTGTGTGTGTGTGTGTGTGTGTGTTCCAGTTTGAATAATTCCTATTGGTCTGACTTTATGTTTACTGATCCTTTCCTCTGCTGTGTCTTGTTTATGTTAAACCATCTGTGTTGTCTTTTTTTTTTATTTTGAGTGTTTCTACATTTAAAAAAATAGTTTTTTATATAGTCTAAGAAATAACTTCTATTCTCCTGAAATTCTCCATCCATTCATGTCCATATTTTCCACTGGATCGATCTATCTATGTATTTATGTATCTATGTATCTATCTATTTTTCTGGTAGTTATTCTGAATTCCTTGCCTAATGATTCCAACAGCTTTATCATCTCTGGGTCTACTTCTTTTGGCTATTTCTTCTCTTGACTATGGGTTATATTTTCTCCCGTCTTTGTGAGTCTCATAATTTTTGATTGCATGCCAGATATAGTGTGTAAAAGAGTTGTAGAGGACACAGCAATTTAAAAGGGCATGCCTTTTATCAGGCCACCAGTGTGTGGGCTCAGTCAATCTAGTTTTTTATTAAAATGGGTGTGGTCTTCCCTGAAGCTTTAGTTAGATCTGTTTCATCATTGAGCTCAAATGTTTCGAGGGCAGAGACTTTCCCTTCAGCAGGAATTGGGATCTGAATTATTTTTTTTTGAGGGGGGGGGAGTCTGAATTCTTAAGATTTCTTTATACTTCATAGGCCAGCATCAGCTTACCCAACTGTGAAAGATTTGTCAGCCAGTCCATTAGCATTTTGGGTTACTTGGGAGTTTGCTTTTAGTACTGTATGAACCTTCTTCATCTCAGCACATCTCTCTTTGTCTAGCAGTCTGGTCTCAGCGTTCAGAGTGCTGCTGCAATGCTTAGGGTGAGGGCCTGAAGTGCATAAGGGAGGTTTTCTCAGTTTTTATGCTCTGACCCCTGCCTTACCCTTGAGAAGATCCTTTCCTTCTCAAAACCAGGGCAGTTGCCTCTCAACTCTCCTGCCCTACCCCCAGCCTTTGGTGTATTCTTGCTGTGTTTTTGGTGAGGATCAGTGGGAAGGAGTTGGCTGGTACTCTGTGTCCCAGGCTCCCTGGAATTCGTATCTGTAGGGTCAACTATATGGCTGTTAAACTTGCTAGAAATTTACTTGTTTTCTCCTTACTCCTGGATATGGTGGGTTTCTGTTCTTCCTGCCATTTTCCTAGGAATGAGAGCAGATATTGTCTTTTTTTTTCTCTTGGGAAGGGCTCAACACATTTAAAATTATTTGTATCCTCAGCTCCATGATATATTTTTAAAAATTGCTTTGTAGCTAATCTGGTTTGTTCTCATTGTTAGAGTGGGAGTGATTTCTCTTACAACTTTCAACTTGCAAATTTTTGAACTTACTATTGTGTTTCTCAGGTTCATATATTTTGTTGCATTTATATATGTAATTAGCTTTCATTTGGTTTGTATAAATATATTCAATTTATTCCTCATACTATCTCTAATCTTTCTTTTTTGGATTTCTTGCTGATTCTTGTCATTTACCCTCGTTTTAAGGGATAGACTTCATAGGTTTTGATTTTTTCTTAAGTGTGTCCTGGCAATGACTATGACATTTGGGCTGAAATGCTTAGGCCTGAGCATGGTATTCAATTTATTATGCTATAAAAGCATGATGGTAAAGTAGTTTTCAAAAGATAAATCATAACTATCATCCAATCATTGAAGTTATATATAATTAAGAGCAAGGTTTATAGAAATATGTCCTTGTGATAAGTGAGATACTTTATCACAAATCTTCATCTGCCAGTTTAATTTGATCTAGTTTTTCACTGATTTTTTAAATAAAAGTTTAATTTTTTATTCCCCACTTAAAAATACTTTGAGTATGGAAGCTCTTTTCTGATCCCATGTCTAGCTTAGATACAAACTCTCAGAGTCCTTGTAATTAAGGTCCTGTTACTCACCTCTTGTCATGTGGCTGGCTTTAGTTGAAAGTCCTGATAGAAGAGATTTGTGATTGAACCAGTCAGCCCTCAGCTCTTGTAGACTCTTCAATCTGCCTGGTTCTCTACATGAGAGAGAAAATATCTTCCTCTGCCATGAGCAGTCCCAGAATGAAGAGAAAGGTGACAGCTGTGTGTGTGTGTGTGTGTGTGTGTGTGTGTGTATGTATGTGTGTGTATCCTTTTCCCTGACTCCATTCTCCTAATCTGTAGAAGTTGTGCTATCCTAATTTAGGCTTTTTTCCCCCCTCTGCCTTCTTGGTTCTTCACAGCTGGTTGCTAAGGTACCATTGGAATAGACTTCTCTGTATCCTTCTAGAGATTTTTGAGGTAGACTTTTAACTGTAATGAGACCTTTTCATCTTAGAACATTTTAAGCACATTTGGACAGAACACACCATTTTTAAAAATAGGAATACAATAATTTCCATACATGTTCTAACTGAATTTTTAAAAATGCTGACCTCAAAGTCCTTGGGAACTTGGTCTTGGTGTTGAGAGCCATCAGAATGTGACAAGGCTGGGCAAGGTGGTTGATAGAGGAAAGTGTAGCCAATGGCCCTCTGAGGCTGGATGTGGTTTGTCTTGAAGTAGTCCTATTAGTGGGGAATGGCTATCTAACTCGCTGGGGAAAAGATTTAAGCTCCCTAAATCTGGTAGCTTTTCAGGTGCTTCTCAAGATTATAGAGAAACAGCTTATTTTAACACAAAACACTGGAGTCTATTAAAGGTGTAAGTTCTACTTGCTGAGATGAGAAATTATTGCCTCTCCTTGTACAGATAGTAAAAATTAAATGGGTCCCCAAAATGTGTGTTCCTGACTACTTCCATGACAAAATCTAGTGTCCTTGTTTTTGTTTTTACCTTTCTCTCAGTGGCGGAGGAGATTATGACCACTTTCTCTTTACTTGAAACTTTTTCTTCCTTTAGCTTCTAGGATGTTCATCTTCTGCTTACCTTTTCCCTTTTCCTTTTTCTCCTGTACTGTATCTGCTCTTTCCTTCTTGCCCTGAATTCACTTTGCTTGTTCCTCTTCTGCCTTTCTTACTTTCTTGAGCAAGTTTGAATCATCATGGTGATCACTCTCACCTCTTCCAATGTGTCTTTCTCCCTTGCTTAGAGTCCCTGCCTTATTGTCTTAAATTACTCTTGCCCGTGGAGATCTCTTGTCCACGTGTCCTCTGATGTCCAGAAGGCAAGTCATTGAATCCCACAGGTGTTGTTACTGGACCCATCACTGGCAGTGAAGAGAAGTCCTCCCTCGTCCCTTGCACCGCAGCCCCAAGTGTCTTCTGTTTCAACACTTCTCATATACTTCAGCCCTTCATCCTTTACTGATCCTTTCCTTTCATGTCTCTTGTGCTGTATTCTTCCTCTTTGTTTCCATACTTGGTGTGGCAGTTTTGAATATCTTCATAAAATCTTTAACCCTCTTTCCATTTAAAAACAATGGAATATAACTCTTCACTCCTTGAATATAGGTCTGCCTTAGTGACTTAGTTCTAAAGAATAGCACACAGCAGAAGTGATGCTGTGTGATTTCTGAGACCACTTTAGACATGTGATGAAGCTTTCATCTGGTACACAAGTTTTCTCTCTCTCATGGGGCATGTACCTTTGGAGCTTTGAGCTACCATGTGAGAAATCTAGCTACATCACACAGAAACTCCCCATAGTATAGAGAGCACGTAGAGTGAGTCTGGACCATGTATGGAGAGGTGCCCGTGGATCCCGCAGCTCTTCCTGCCCCTGGCTATTTGAGTCTTCCTGGCACAGCAGCCAGACATGCAAGCGGATGAGCCTTCACATGATTCAATTTCCCCTCTTTCTCTAGTCTTTGAGCCACCCCAATGGAAGTGAAATGGGGCAGACATGAACTATTCCAGCCATGTTCTCTCCAGACTGCGTATTTGTGAACAAACAGTGTTGTTTTAAGCCACTACATTTTGGGGAGGTTTATTAGACTGGAAAACTTAACTACCAGAAATTCGCAAATGAAGTATTGAGACTGTTTTGGAGTATACAGCAATGAATGTGTAACTAACACTAAAGTTACAGTACTATAGCTTGAGACTTAAAAAAAAAATGGAAGCATCAAGGTTAGCTTTTCTACCTCACCACTCCCATACCAATGTGTCCTTGAGTAGGAGAGAAAGGAGTAGCAGCTCGATAATGCATCCACCTTTGTGCCAAGCCCTGGGTCTCCCTTGGGATGTTTTTCTTGGTAAAGTACTTTGAACTCAGTAGTGTAGGTCCTCATCAGCCCACCCATGGACCATAGTCCCAGCCTTCTTTCTCAAATTTTCCTCCATGCTGTGTTTGTTATATTTATAGTGATAGACGTACACTCATTGTGTGGAAAAGTAAATCCACACAGAATTACTGAAATCTGGTGTCTAAGACCTTCTTATTTTTCTCACAACTTACTAAGATTGATGACAATGGCTAAATTTTTTGATATCTCTATGCAGAGCCATCTCTCTGTTGATTTTGGAGAGATCTTCAATATTGTTGTGTACTAGAATGCTCATTCTTCCTGGGATATTGAGAGCAGGAACTTGGCTTACCTACCTGCCATCCTTTTGACCCACTGAAGCCTTTCTGGTAACAGCCTGTGGTTGCTTTGTGTCTGCAGAGCTAAGCTGTCCCAGAAGTGGGCAGCTAGACAACTAGTGACCCACAGTGATCTGATCTTTCAAGCTGGCCTCAGATTTATATAATCAATGCAGTTTATCATCTTAAATGGTACTATTTTGGGGTATTTTTAAATTTCCCATACACACATTCTTGATGACGATAAGGGCATTTTTTTAAACATATAAGCCAAAGTCAAGTTAAATTCTAGAGCTATATATAGTTTATTTGTCTTTCTGACCCAGGAGAAATTTTCTTTTTACTTGGATCTCACATTTACTGACTCAGTACAAACTTTCCTGCTTCTCTTTAAGATAGCAATCCATGCAAATCAAATGCCAGAATGGTCCTCACATACATTCAAGTGGTGCTTTGTACTCTATTTAGGAGATACTCTGTGTTTCTGTTTCTATTCTGTTAGCTTTATGCATATTTTGTGCAGATATTTCAAAAGGTATGGTCTTGTCTTTTATTTTTATTTATATATTTTTAAATATTTATTTATTAGAGAGAGAGTGTGTGCACAGGAGGAGGGGTAGAGGGAAAGAATCTTCGAGCCACTCTTCACTGAGCAAAGACAGGGGAGCCCAATGTATGGTTCTATCTCAGGACTCATGAGATCATGACTTGAGCCAAAACCAAGAGTCTGATGCTCAACTCACTGAGCTACCTAGGTGTCTCAAAAGATATGGTCTTGTCTTTTAAAGGTTAATAGATACTAAAAGTTAGAGAAGCCCACTCTTAGTCATAAAATTATAATTTAGTTGGGATAAACATTGAATAAGATTATATACAGGAATAATTTCTTCTTTGGCTCACGATAAAAAAATAAAGGTAAGAAGTATTATTTTTAAGCTACATGCCTTTATTGAGCTAGAAAACTATCAACATTCTACTTTTTATTTAAAAGTTGAAGTGGCCATGAAACAGAGTCCCATTCACTCATTACCAAACTCTCCCGTCTCTTGGCTGTGGATGGTTATAATGATACAAGAAATGGTGGATCTGTTCTCTAGAATTGGAGATTAATATTCTTCTACACTGTGAAGAGAATGTGAGATTTTTGGTTTTAGAGTGTTGAATGGACTTGACCCAGTCCCCCAGAGTTGACCCTAGTTGGTGTTTTCAAGGAAGATCTCAAGCTTTCCCGAATGCAAGCCCTGATCACACCTAATAGGGAGGTTTAAAGTGTAGAAATAAATGAAATTGTTCTCTGATCAACTTGTTCTCTCTTTCCTCTGGATAAGTTTTCTATTGCTGCCATAATGGATTACCTCACACTTAGTGACTTAAAGTCACAGACATTTATTATCTCACTATCCAGTAGATTAGAAGTTGGACATGGGTCCTCTGGAAGGAGCAAGACCTAGGGCCAGATCTCTAGTTATAGGTCATTTTCTGAGAGATACTTCGTTGGAAGCTGATGGATGCCAGCATTCTAGTAGCAGGAGGAACAAATGCTTCTGTCCTAAAATAATAGACAGTGAAGTGGAGGCAGGAGGGGGTACACTTGATCTTAGCCAAAAGGATGAGAAGCGATGGGAGGAGGTGATCTGTATGGCTGATGACCATGTCCACTACAGTTACTGACAGTTGAATGCTGCAGATGGGTCAGCTGTCCAGTGGGCTGACCCAGGCTAGGGGTAGTGGTGGTGGTGGTGGTGGGGAACAAACCAACTGCGATGGTGAGGAGAGAGGGGGAATCCAGCCTGGTAGGCAGCTGGGATCAGGGTGGCCCCCATGACCTGAAGGTGTCTGGCAAGTCTCTAGTTCTGGAGAGCTACAGATTAGATCGTCCAGTGCAGGGAACCTGAAGTGACCAGGGCAGGGATGTGCTGCTGAGACTGGACACAATGTGAAAGGAGAGCAGGCTACCGGCAGGGGAGAGTCCCTGATTGTTAGGCTGTGACTGCTCTGTCCCCTCTGGGTCTGCATCTTATAGCCTGCCAAACCAGCCTGCAAGTGTGAGAAGAGGAGAAGACAAGGCTGGCATTCAAGCTGAACCTGACCTTTAACTCAATTTCCTTCTCATTGAGAGATGGACCTTTGTCACCCGAAGAAGAGGATTTTAAAATTGTCATTGTTTTTGTCCCCTTTCTTCACTGAAGACAGAATATGGGAGTAATTAGTGACTCTAGAAAAAAGCTTGAATAAGTACCTCTCTCTTCTGAATCAGGAAGAAAACTGTGGAGATGTTTCATAGGAACGCAGTAGATTGTATCAAATTAAAGTATTTTTTCTGTATTTTAGAACAAATATTGTCTTTTTTTTTTTTTGTTAGAGAGAGGCATTGTGTAGTCCTAATGATTCCTCTACCAGTAAGGTGCTTTCTGCAGCTACACTGACCAGAATGAGTCAGGGGAAAGAGCTCTGACTGTGTGTCTGTGCAGGAAACACAAAGAGCAGGTTTGGCAAGTTGCCTGCTTAGTTAGTTCCAGAATGTCCCTAGTAGGTTCATTCAGCCTCCAAAGAAAAGTGGTTTTACTTGAAGTGTCTGGTCCAATACATTGATCAAAATAATTAAGACATCTATGAACCTATGCAGTATTCTGGAGGGACACTGAGACATTTGTTCCCGACTGTTTGATCAGACTGTGCTTTCCTGATTACCACACTTAGACTGATAGGAAATGTCTTCCTTCTGAAGGAGGGGCTCCATCTTTTATTTCTTCAATATTTTATTTATTTATTTGAGAGAGACAGAGACAGCATGAATGGGAGAGGCAGAGGGAGAGAGAGGATCTCAAGCAGACTCTACACCGAGCATGGAGCTCAATGCAGGGCACGATTCCAGGACCCTGAGATCATAACATGAGCCAAAACCAAGAGTCAGACACTTAACCAACTGGGCCACCCAGGTGCCTCTGGGGGTGGGGGCATGCTCCATTTTATGCCTTTGGTCCATCTGTTTTTTCCCATCTTTCTTCATGAAATTTTCACTCCTTTTTTACTTTTGCTAATATTTCTGGTCTCTTTACTCAAGAAATATCTATTGAGTATTCACTGCATGCCCAACACAAGGTGCCATGTATTGAGGATTATGTGTACATCATGCGGCAGCTTAATGCTGTGTGCACTGAGGTGCTGTGGTCTGCTGTCAGGAGCAAGCTTAGTATTTTCTGAGCCCCTGAATAAGCACCATGCCATGAGATAAGAAATAAAGGTGTTTGCAGCATCTACAAGAAGTAATTGTACATATCTGCCTTTTCTTCAGCCAAGCGGAGACAGCTTCATAACATGTACCTTTTTCCCTTTTAAGATTCTTGTTTCAAAGGTACAAGAGCAGTTGTTGTTATTATCATTCACATGAAGAAAATGAACTCCCCAGGTTAGTGGGTCTGTGAAGAAGGAAGATGTGGAACTGGAAACTCTGCCTTCCACGCTCTTTTCACTACCAGAGCTGGGCTTTCCTGCTGGGCTCAAGCCATCCCAGACACTAACTCTCCACTGCATACTTTTCTTTGCACGACGCAGTGTTTTCGAGGCTGTGCCTGATGTTCCCCATTCTCTGTAGACCCGCTCCCGGGGCCCAGGCTGTCTGGAGGGCTCTGATCCTCCTGCCACACATGGTGCCTACAGTAGGCGCATGCTGAGAGTGGGCCTGAGACTGGTCAGAATACTTTGCAAAGGGACAAGGATGCTGCCATCTGGTGCAAGGGGAGTTTTGCTTGGAATCATTTGTATTGTCACCACCAGGGCTGGATTAAACCCTTTCAAAAGCCATAAACAAAGAAATTTTGTGGCCAGCCCCTTTCCCACCACCATATGTAAATTATATCCAAAAATAAACTGTAAATCACAAAACTTACCTTCTAACAATTGCAAAATTCTGAATAAGCTCACTGAAGCTGAACTTTTTCCTCAGTCTTCATGCCCTTGCTCTACTGATGTCCTGAACAATTGTGTGGTCTGCCCTGGGGGTAATTCATGGAGGTCCCCCCCTAGAGAGTGTTGGGAGAGAGCCAGTGTGCCAGCCACAGGCGTGAGCCCTTGTCTGTATTCCATCTAGCTGGGCATAGAACTGCTGCTGCCACCTCCAGTCGTGCGGTCACCACTGTGCTCTATGGAGGGCAGTCCTGGGGTGGACAACTGGGTAGCTCCCTACGCACCCCGCACTCTGAACAGCATCTTTTTTTTTTTAAGATTTTTTTATTAGAGAGAGAGAGGAGAGAGAGAGAGAGATTGAGTAGTGTGGGAGAGAAGAAGAGGGAGAGGGACAAGCAGACTCTGCCCTGAGTGTGGAGCACGATGCAGGACTCGATCTCATGACCGTGAGGTCATGACCTGAACTGAAATCAAGAGTTGGACACTTAACCAACTGAGCCACTCAGGTGCGCCCAAACAGCATCATTTTTAAACTTTGAGAGGGTGACCTACACCCAGCAGTACATCATGGAGATTCTAGGACATACATGCACACACTCATATCTACCCATACTTTTATGCACTCTCACTTCTTGAACCATGTACAGTGAGCTCTATTATTCTAGTCAACTCTATTGTTTTGTTCTAGAATATGGCACTTAAAAAATAATTGTCACCCACTGAATTGATTTAGTGACCCACAGCCTGAAAATTGGGAGCCACTGAGCTGTAGCCTGGCAGCCAGGACACCACTGCTGCCCACAGATGCCGGGTCCCCATACCTCCCCTCTCCATCCTTGTGTGTCCTCTGCCCACACCCCTCTGGTCACTTTCAGCCAGGCACCTATAAGATGTGCAACAACCTGTTTTTCCTGGTCTTACTCAAGCACACTATGTCATGTAGCCTTCTTGACACCCCAGTGGGGACACAGCTGTGCGACCCCAGCACTCCTTGTCTCCTGTCTCTGGGACTCACTGTGGGGCTTAGCTTGCTTTGCATGCTTTCCTTATTTGCTGGCTGTGAGCTCACTGAGCCCATGGCTTGTCCTGCTGCCCTTTGGTTCCTGTGCATCTGGGGCCAGTGTGTGGCATTCAGTGGGCACTGAATCAATGATTCTGGAACTGGATTGAAACAATGATGCCATTGAGTGGAAGGGCCAACCAAAACCTACTTTTCTGGCTGTGCACATCCTCATCCAGGTTCCCATTCATGAGTGTTTGCCAGGCACATGCTGAAGGTTTTCTACAAGAGGCAATGAAATAACCATTATCAGGAACCCAGTATTTAGACATAGAAGTTAAAGACAAATAGAAACACTGGCGCTTCAAATAATGGATTTCTAAGAACTTTTTTTGAGAAGTATGAAAATACGTAAAAATAGATGCTTCACAAAATAATGATTTTTTTTCATGATTAGTGTTGGCTCTAGTCAATCTTTTAGCAAACTGTATTGTAGAATTTTGTTAGCTCTACAGTAATCCCTTTATCTTACTTTTGATCATATAATGATAGAATGGGTAAAATTTCCCCCATTTGACAGGTGAGGAAACAGGCCCAGGAAGTCAGATGACTGACGGTCACACAGAAGCATACTGTCAAAGGCAGGGTGACAACGTGCATTTTCTGATGGCTGGTCAGGAGTTTCCCCACTGCATCATCCCTTCTTGATGTAAGGAAGGTAAGGTAGGTAGCAGGAGGGAGACTGATGTTCTCTATGCTCATAATCGTCAATACAACTTGTCTTCAATATGAAATTCTTCTGATTATTTCTTGTTTCAAGCTTTTATTTCTTCCTTGAAAAAAAGCTATGAGTAGAGTGCTGTTCCATCTCTCATTTGAAGATATTAGTATCCTCAGGCTGGTGTTGTGCATACACTATTGCTGTCTGGACTGGACTGGTTGCATTGTACAATAAAAAGTCATACTGAGGGCACTTGGGTGGCGCAGTTGGTCAGGCATCCCACTCATGATTCCAGCTTACATCTTGATCTCAGGGTCATGAGTTAGGCTCCATGCTGTGGGCATGGAGTTTACTTAAAAAAACAAAAAAAAAGTCATGCTAATCTTCACTGGAGTTCATAGATTTGGCCTTAGATCTTAGCACACCCAAGGAAACACAAACAGGATTCCCAATGAGCACTCTTGGATGGAAAAGGAGTTTTAGCATAATTTCTTTGGCTTGTCCCTTTGAGCACATACCATTTTGATGTGTCATAAGCCATAGTGAAAGTAAAAAACCTTCTAGGTGAGGAACCAGAGAATCCACTTGGTGAAACTTGTGATCATTTAGTTGGGTTAGAATGGAATTGTCACTGATTTTTTTTTCTCTCATTTTTGACCCTCACCCAGCCTGTGAGAGGGAAAAACAGCCCATTTCTTTGTTTCCTGTACCATGCACCTGCAGCTACTAGCCCCCAGAATTCCTGTGCTGTTGTTCTTTCCCTTAAGGAATAAAAAAGGGTGTAAGACCGGCCTGAGAACTCTGCCTTTATTTGTCACTTTTCTGTGGGGAGATGCATTCCCAATTTCAAATAACGTAGGGGGCTGCGTGTTCACCAAAAAAAGAAAGCTCATCTCTTTGGAGCTGATTAGCTAAGCAGAGCTCATTAGCTTAGCTTAGTTTAGCAAGTATGATCTCATTAGCTAATGTGACACCATAACATATACACTGTCAACCACCAGTGGGGGAGGACGAAAGGCGGCCGAGGGAGGTGGCATGCCCATCGCAGATGTGCAAATCTCCATGGTCCTTAGCTCCTGCCAGCCCAGCACCAACATGCGATGTGCCCGGACAGGTGCCCTGGACAGCCGACACAGAGCAGAGCTCGGCGTGAGAACATTTCCCAGTGTGGCCTGCCTATGAGATCTTTAGAGCATGTCATCTGTAAAAGTCATATTCAGTGAAAGTGCCAAATGGGCATTTTCTAAAAAAAAAAAAAAAAAAGTGTATGTCCTCCTGTCCTAATCAGTAAGGCCATTATTCAGTGTTTGTTGCTTTGTGAAGAAGACTCCCCAGAGCTGACAAGCCACAGTGGATATTTATGAGTTGCTTTATTGAGAGTCTCTACCCTGTTTCCCTCAAAAGTGCAACTGTCTGGTCCTCAGTTTTCTCCCCTAAAAATGGGACAATAGTAGCTTCTAGCGGTTTCCTGGCAGCGATCCAAGAAGGGAAGGCACCTGGAGCGTTTAGCACTGTGCTTGGCTCACAGACACCCTCTGGAAGTTGGATCCTTTTCTTTGGTTAGTGAGCTGGCTTTTAAATACACTTTGTATCTTAGCATATTTTAGATTTACAGAAAAGTGGTGCAAATAATATTAAGTAACTTTCTGGTTTGTGTGTTTTTATTTCTGTTCTTCCTCATACGCTCTTTAGCCCTTGATGGATTTACACATCAGGAGTTAAGAGTTAATGAATGAATTACTGTGCGCTACTGACATTTCAGAAAATAAGGTGCACAAGCAAATTAGAAGCAGTGGGTGCAAAACCAATTCTCCCAAGTCAGGCAATGCTGAGCGTTCTTACACATATGCCTTCAGAAGTGGCGGAGTCCAGCCTTGGTAAGGCTGAATCTCCTGTTTTATTTATTTATTTTTCTGGCTCATTAAAAAATAGACTTTAAGTGGTTCAGAAGTGTGAGGTGTCTGAATCTAGGAACGTGTAACAAGGAGAGAGACCTATCTGGGAACATTTTTGCATCATTGCGATCCAGTGTAAAACCTTCCCCAAGTAGACTCAAAAAATTCTTTTGTGATGTTTTTTTCGGGGGGGAATGTGGAAATTTGATCAGTAAATCGATAGTCTTGATGGTAATAATGATGATGAAGAGGAGGAAAGTACATTGTGTTGTTAATAACCATAATACATACATGTTTGCTCAGGGAACTGAATTTTGACCAATAATTTACTCAAACATAAATGATTATTATTATTTTTATTTTAAGTAAGCTCCACACCCAGCATACAGCCCAGTGCAGGGCTTAAATTCATGACCCCAAGATTAAGACCTGAGCTGAGATCAGGAGCTGGATGCCTAACCGACTGAGCCACCCAGGTGGCACAATGATTGTTTTTAATAACAGCCTGGCATTGCTTTCACTGAACAAGTTAGCACTGTAGTTCATGATCAGCCTTATAAATGAAACAGTGTACAAGCAAAGACATTTTGCCATGATTCTGTAATAAGTCAGTGTTAAGGAGAGGGGTGCACACTGCTCCATGAAGATGAAGTCTCAGATAGGGTATCAGTTGAGAATTCTGGATAACTGTACCCCAGCTCAACCCCCACTCTGACCACCCCATCTTTTCCTCTTTGCTCCCCCTTCTTTTTTTTTAAGGTTTTATTTATTTATTTTAGAGAGTGAGAGCAAGAGGGATCACAGAGGAAGAGGAAGAAGCAGACTCCCTGCTGAGCAGAGAGCCTGACACAGGGCTCCATCCCAGGACCCCATGATTGTGACCTGAGCTGAAGGCCCACGCTTAACCCACTGAGCCACCCAGGTGCCTCTTTGCTCCCCCTTCTGATTGGGATAATATCATCCTTGGGATCTTTTGTTGAGCTAAGCCTTATCTTTTTGAGATCACACTCTTTTAAATATTAATTCCCAAGGGGAGAGGTAATGCATTAAGTTTGTATCACACCAGCTCCAGAGTGTGCATTAGCTTATCACTTTCTCACAAGGCCTGAGGCTTTAAACAGGAAGCTGTGTTTGGGGATGATGAGGGAAAGTACAGAGACTGAGATCCAGGAGGGAAAGCACTGAGATGCATAGGGAGGAGAAAGAAGCTTGAAGGGATTCCCAGGTCACAGGGACCCATGTGTCTGTTCAGCTTTTCCTGAATCAGTGAGGGTTCATAGGTATTGTATAAGTGGGACCATAGTTGTCATGTTGAGTTTATGAAGGTGACAGTCTAGGACATTAATGAATTAATTCATATTCCTTCAGTTGAGTATGATTTCAGAAAAATTTCCTCCAAGAATTACATGGAATTTGGCTTGCTGAGTTAGGAGAGGGCATATTTCCAGACTCAAGGAATATCTCTTCAATCCAGGGTTTCCCCAGCAAAGTCCTGAATGCTCCATCACCAACTCATATGGTACCTTTGTGCAAATTTGAGAAAGGCATTCTTCCTTCAAGATGGTTTATCTCCAGCTGTCAGATAATTGTAATTATATAACTTTTTATTAAAACAAAGGTATTTCTCTCTGCTGGAAAATTATCAAAATAAAGACATAATTCCATGATGTTTACAATGTAAATAGTGCCCCTTACTTGTAATGCCCTTGCTCAGTGCACAAACTGTGCAACTGAACATGCAGCCCTGCTTCCTATTTCTCTAGTCCTTTTCTCTCCCCTTTTCTCTGGCAATGCTCAGTCCCTACTGAGTTAACTGCCTGAAGTGCAGAAGGGCCTGTGCCTGTCTGCAAGTCAGAAAGGGAGGCAGGGAGAAAGGATATAGAGTCCTGCTTGTCAGATATCTGGGTATCAGGCATTAATGTATGCATTGGCTTTTCATTGTAGCAGTGCTGTTCTCAACCTTGGATTAGCAATGCCCTGGATGTATAATAGTATTTCCATAAATGTGATATGTGCTCATTATGGGCCAGGAATTTTGATATCTATCATTAGTCCTTATAATAAGTGGCCCTATAATGTAGGCAGTTTTTGTAGCTCAGGGTGGGTACCTGACAGAACTAGGATGTAAACTCAGACCACAGGGCTGCACAGCTGTCCTCATCCCCTGCGGAACTCAGTGACTCTCCCTTCCCCTCCAGCCAGCTCCGCAAGTCTAGGCTGCTCTGAAGCCCTCCTCTGGCACTGGGGTGCTTTGCCTTCCCCTGTCCTGTATTGCCTGTGTGTACAGACAGCAGTCCAGAGATGATCTCCGGATCAGGAACCTTCCACTTTATCGGCATTATGTGGATAAAGGTCCAACCTTTTTATATTCTTCCTAAGTTTTACTGGCCTTCCTTAAGCCAAAATTGCCTGGACGCCAAGAAACCTCCCAGCAAGACCCCATAAGGAAAGTTAACTCTTCATGTTCTCATTGTGAAACGAAATTCCTCAATAATTGTTTTAGACTGCTCAGACCGAGTCATTTTTCCTCTGAGAAGACATAGTTTCCATCTCAGCCCTAAACTACAAGGAAAGGTGGGCTTCTTTGAGACCGTTAGTGCTTTGGCCACGTGATTATGATGAAATTGGTGTGCCTTCACCCTTGAGCAAAGCAGAACTGGGTACTTCGGTATTCATTTAATTATAGTTTGATGGGACAGGCACTTCTTGTTTGCCTGTCCCTATGTGCATATTTATTTCAGGTTGATTAGGATGACGTGTGAACTGAGAGCTAAATAAACTTTGGTTGGGTGGGCCACCTGGCTAAATAAACTCATCGCTCGAATCTCAGGAATCAAATAATCAGGAAGCAGGTTGTTTTTATGTGAGTCCTCTATGCTCTTGCAAGTACTGTCATGTTGCTAGGAAATATGAAGCTCTTTGTTTGAGAAACGATAAAGGTCAAATGTGGAAATAGGCCCAAGAAGGAGTCAGATGTAGTAATGATGACAAATCTTTAGGAAGTCGTATTGTTGGCTGGATGTGATAGGTGGGGCATATCTCTGTTTTATACATTGGTTGTCGCTAGGATTAGGTTGCTGTGGATAATGGAAACCCCCAAATAACAATGGGTTCATCAAGAGAAGAGTTTGTATTTCTCCCACAGAAAATGTCAGAGGTTGGCAGCGCAGGCTGGCAGAGTGGCCCTCCCTGCTCTTCCTTCCTTATCCCTTAGAGTGTGACTTGTATTCTTGTGATCAAGGTGACAGCCAGAGTGCTGGCTCTTGTATCCAAGTCTAGGCAAAAGGATGAGAAAGAGAAGAAGGGGCCGAAAGGAGGCCCTACCTGCCTCCTTAAGAGCTGTTGCCTGGCATCCCCCTTGTGTCTCCTGTGCCAGGTCATAGTCCTACCTTGCTGCAAAGGCAATTGGGAAATGAGTCTTTGCTTTGTGCTTCTGCGTGACCCGTTAAACCTTCTACTATTACATAAGAGGAAGCAAACAGTTCCTGAGGAGCAGCTAGCACTCTGCCTCTGCATCCCCGGAGAAGTGGGGTGTTGAATCTACCCAGAGGGTGGGGGTGCCGCCATCTGAGGCTGGGCTTGGTGGGACATGGTGGCGACGGGGCTCTGCGGCACCCAGGTGACAGCTCATCAGGGACTGGGTTCTGGGAGCTCTGATTGGACCTGCCTTCCAGAGGCGAGAGGCAGCAGGTCATCCCACATGGGGGCTCATGCAGCCAGCGCTGCTCCCTCCGGCTCCTTCCTATAGAAAGCAGGGCAGGTTGTGTCCTCTGAGGCAGCCTGCTCTCTTCTGGGGAGGCGTTGGGCATGGAGCAAATGTGTCCCTCAGTAGATACTTCGTGGGCACCAGAGGGTCCAACACTTGAGGACCGTGGGGCAAAGAATCCTGCACACTACTGCCCGCATGTGGCTCCTGGGCAGGGGGGTTGCAACTCCACAGGGCAGCAAACTGGACGTGTGAATGTATTGCCTGTGTGTTTTCCTTCTTGCGTCCCTTTTCTTCACCTTGACCCTGGTGCCACGAGGGTTGCCCTGGGGCTTTCCCAGGGCAGATATCCTAGGAGGCATTCGAGTGCCTGTTGAAAGTCAGGGCTCCCCAAGCACATCTCAGAGCCTAGGAGCCTGCTCCTACTCACTTGCCCACCAGCATCTGGCCTCCTGCTCTTCATTTCTATGTGGGGATACTCCAGGTCCCAAAAGGCAGCCAACCTGCAACCACGAAATGTATGGTACTTACTCTCTAATCACCCCCCATGGAAGGTGGGGGAGACAAGCAGGGATAGAATGCGCCCCAACATTTTAGTGCCGTTGGGGCAGAGGGGATGCTTGTCTGGTGAAATTGGCTGGATTTGTTGTGGTGTGTTTTGCTTGAAAAAATTCTGAATAAAAAGATAAGATTTTATGTATAAAAGCTTGCAGCTCTTCAAGCCAGAAATAATTTTGAAAAATAAAACAAACAACTCATCACAAACTCCGTTATCGGGGCCCTGAGGAAGAACAGGCTCTTACGTCACAGCTAATGCAAGCTGATGAGCAAGAGTTGACGTTGGGCTCATCCGGCTCTTCTGGAAGCCCTGAGGGATTTTGCAGATGAAGCAAGTGGTGGCTGTACTGTTTCCTGCTTTTAGGTATTTGAATCTGTCTTTAACACTGCAGTCATCCATCCACTGGGAGAAAGGGCCCAGGCCAGTGGCCTGCCCACCACAGTCGATAAAGATTCCCTGGGAAGCTTTTTAATATTTTAATATTTGGGGTCCCACTTTAGATGTGGTGAATCAGAATTCCAGGCTTGGTTTGGGTGATTGGAGGGTGGTAAAGCTCAGAAGATTCTATTTATTAAAAGCTAGCAAAAGAGGAAAAGAAACCAATATCCAAAGGTTATATATTGTATGATGCCATTTAATACGTGGGATTCTTAAAATGCCAACATTAAAAAGCTAGAGACCAGATACCTGGTTCCCAGGGGTTAGGGCAGTACCAGTTCCTTCGTGCTGCTGGGACAGTTCTGTATCTTGGTTAATCTGTATATGTGATATAATATCATAAAATTATACACAAGGTACATCAAATAAAGGAATGCATGGAAAAAATGGGGCAGTGTGAGTAAGGCCTGTAGTTTAGTTCATTGCAATGTGCCAACCGACTTCTTTTAGCTTTGTGTGGTGTCAGCTATTGGGGCAAGTTGAGTGATGGGTGCATTCTTACATAGAAAGATCTGTGCAAAGAAGATTAAGGTTAGAAAATAAAAAAAGGAAAGATGAGAGAAGTAAAAAGGTTGAATACTCTCTGCATTATTTTTACTTTGTTTTTAGTCCATAACTATTTCAAAATACAAAGTTAAGAAGAACTTTCCAGGGGCAGGGGTACCTGGGTGGCTCAGTGGTTGAACATCTGCCTTCGGCTCAGGTCATGATCTGAAGGTCCTGGGATCGAATCCCGCATCAGGCTCCCCACAGAGAGCTTGTTTCTCCCTCTGCCTATATCTCTGCCTCTCTTTCTGTGTCTCTCATGAATAAATAAAATCTTTAAAAAAAGAACTTTCTAGGGATACCTGTGTGTCACAGTTGATTAAGCATCCAACTCTTGGTTTTGGCTCAGGTTGTGATCTCAGAGTCCTGAGGTCAAGCCCCATGTGGTCCTCTACACTCAGTGGGGAGTCTGCCTGAGATTCTCTCTCTCCCTCTGCCCCTCCTGCTCATGCTATCTCTCTCTCAAATAAATAAATCTTTAAAAAAGAGAACTTTTGAAGTGCCTCTGATTTACAACTAGTGGTTGAAACTGGTCTTTGCACATGTGTGCAGTTGGTAACTGTTAGGGGCTTGAGTGGAACTGGGCAGGGGCCCAGGAAGGTTAGCCTTGGATCTGAAGTGTGTGGAGCATTTATGAGTGACTGTGTGATGAAGCACACTTTGGAATGGGAATTGTCTCAGCTTGGGGATTCAGGTAGAAATGCCAGTACAGCTGCCAGGACTCTGGTAAACCGGAGAAGGAAGAGCACCACAGCTCATCGGGGGAGGGGAGAGGGTCCAAGGAGATACACAGTTCAGAGTCAGAGCACAACATGTCAAAATCTAGACATAAAGTTCTGTGAATAACCTTAAAAGAGAACACCAGTATGCGTCAAGGCTTGAAAAATAAGATCTATGGGGAAGAAGAAGGGCAAGAGATATAACAGTTTTTAGATATATGTATTTTAGACAGCCAGTGGGGTTGGCTATTTGGGATCATCACCAAAGTGAATGGTGGTTGGCTCCCACTTCTAAATGACAGATTGAAGTGGGACTTGAGGAATACAGCCTTGGGAGGGAAGGTGACAATGAATGAGGGAGAGAGATAAGCCCTTTCAAATGCTGAGAACAGAGCCTGGTATAGAGTGGAGATGCATTAAGTATTTGTAGAAGCAATGGCGACACGGGATCCTAGTGGGAGATTATTCTCCTGGTCAGGTCAAGACTTCATCTTTAGGGGCACCTGGGTGGCTCAGTGGTTGAGCATCTGCCTTTGGCTCAGGAAGTGATCCCAGGGTCCTGGGATTGAGTCCTGCAACAGGCTTCCAGCAGGGAGTTTGCTTTTTCCTCTGCCTGTGTCTCTGCCTCTCTCTCTGTGTCTCTCATGAATAAATAAAATCTTTAAAAAAAATACTCCATCTTTATGACCTCGCACATGTGGAGGACCTCTCTGAACTACGGAGGTTTTGCTTATGAAATGCCACTAAAGATTGACAGGTATCATATCGAGAAAGCTGATGAACACGCCTCTCCTCCTGTTATTCGGTGTCTTGTGGGTGCCTGCAGGCTCTCTGATTCTGTTTTACCAGTACTCAGTGGTGTGATGTCACTGCCTTCGACAATTTGCCTCAGGAAGGGGAATTTCTTATTTCATGGTTTTAAAATTACCTGAAGCCACAGACAGCATTCTTTCAGAATGATGGTTTTTTTTTCTTTTTTAGGTATCTCTCTTTTAGAGGGTTTTTTTAAGTCAGAAGGCAGCCAAAAATTTCTCACATTCAGACACTTAGTGGGAAGGATGTGTGGGTGCTGAAGAGCTTTCTACACTGCATTTTCTAAAATGTCTTTTTCTGTCTAAAGCATGTCTCCATGGAACCTCAAAACTCTTTTGTACCCACAATTTATTCTTTCTTTTGTCCAGAAATTTTATTCCTATACCCAGGGTTCCACCAGTACCTCATGGGCACTCTTCTTGCCACAGGCTACAGGTTTTCTATTAAATGCCACTGTATTCATTCCTCTCCAGAAAGGCAAGCAAGTGCTGGCAGTGTGGAATGGCCTCACAAAGGTTATCCAATGCATTTCTTTCCACACTTATTTACTATTCATAGAAGTTAATGCATCACTCACATTGCAGTGTCACAAATAGGTTTCACTGTGACTTCCTGCCAGTTACTTGGGAACTTGCCCTAACTCAGTGACTGCCTTGAGAATTTGCTCTGTATTTTATGTAGATGTAGGTGATACTGAGTTTGGGGCATAAAATCTACAAGAGATTCTGGATGTGTTTGTATTTTCGCTTCCTTCAAAAATTACGTATTAATTCATTGATTCATGTATTCTGCAAATATACATTGAGTATCACTACATTAGGTGTTGGAAATTAACTGGCAACCAAAATAGACAAGGTTCCTGCACTCGTGGGGATTATGGTTTGAGGGTTTTGTTAGTTTGGGTCTTTGGGGAAGCAGAGGCAAAGGAATCAGATGTGCAAGGATTTTATTAGGGGAAATGCCCTAAGATGGAAGAAAGTGAGGAAGTTGGAGACTTGGGGAGAGCCTTTAGACAATGCAGGTCCAACCCCCGGTGAAGGTGAGAGGGAGAGAAGTTTGTGTAGAAGCATCCCATGTGGTCTAGGGAGGTTTGGTGAAGCTGTTGGGGAGTCCTTGAGTCAAATTTGGAGGACAAAGTCAGAGTGCCTGAGACAAAGTCAGAGGATTGGGTCTGTGTTAGCACTTTTGCTGTGTTCAGTCATTGGCTAGGCCGCCCTCTAGCAGCCATGGCTTCCAACGTGCACACATATTGAGATGGATCTCCAAGGGGGCTGCTGGGGCTTGCCATGGTCCATTATGCTCCCTGTAGGAGGAAGCGTGGGAAGCACATTCTCCTGTCTGACATAAGAGTGGGGATAGGTGAAAATATTAACCAGAAAATCATATGAGCAACTGTAAAATTAGAGTGACAAAGAACTCTAAGAGAAGCCAAGTATACAGTATTAGGGGAGTATAGTGAGCCTATCTCCTCTGCCTGCGGGGGACAGGCCAGGGCAGAGGAGTGAGGTCTGAGGAGTGGAGAACAATTAAGTAGGCAAATCTGGGGAGGAGGGGAGGCTGTCCTGGTGGCTCTGAAAGAAGGTGGGCATGCAGGCCTTTTACATCGGCAGCAGGCGGCCCTCAGATGGGGGGGTAGAACACAGTCAGAAGTGTGCTTTGGAATGGTGACCTTGGTTTCAGGTTGGGAAGCTGACCAGAGGGGCAGGAGTTCAGGGACAGAATTAGGAGCCTGTTGAGGAAAACCCAGTGGCATATGGACCAGGTGTGGCAGTGGAGATGGTTAAGAAGTGGACAGTGTGAGACACCTTGGAGAAAACAGCTGACTGTGCTTAGACTGGATATCAGGGTGGGGGTGAAGGATGGGAGGGGTCACGGATGACTCCTGGGTTCCTAGTTTGCAGCTGAATAGGGAAGGGGTGGGGGAGGGAGGAGGGAGAGAGAACCAGTGTGAACTTGCTTGGGCTTGTTGAGAAGGAGATGCTTCTTTCTGACTTTGTGGGTTCTCTGTGTATTACAGGTGGGCATTGCATCTAAAGAGGGAGTTTAGATGAAGGAGAGGCTTCCGGGGGGCATGGAGAGGCTGGGAGGAGGAGGACATCACAGATTCTGAGAAGTGGCAGAGAGGGAGGAGGAGGGATTGGAGTGGCTGCTGTCGAGACACATGAAAGAGAGTGTTTTGGGGCAGATGGTAGACAGGTTTGTCATTCAAAAGGACTGTGGAATTTGGTGACATGGAGGCTGTTGGTGATCTTGACTGGAGCTGTTATTGCAGAACAGTGGTGGGGACACCAGATTGGAGTAAGCTGAGCAGGAAGCAACCAACTCTTTAAAAGTTTGGCATGAAGGAAGGAACAGGTCAGCAGCTGGAAGGCAGGTATGAGTAGACACCTAAGTAAATTTGCAAGAATCTGGTTGACTCTAAGAGAAAAGTCAGTTGTTCAGGGTTCCTGAGTAGGCAGGAGGGGTGGCCTTGGAATGGGGGGGTCATTTCTCCACGTGGGCTGTGACTCCACGTGGCCTCTGGGGAAACGAGGGCAAAGGTAAATATGGAATGGTAAATATGGAAGTCCAGAATGTAGCCAACGGTGGTCAATTTTACTTTAAAATTCCCAGTGTTCTCATTTGGCTTCTCTGAATTTTGACCTGGATAGTGATATCATTTCATATTTAGTACCACCGACCCCCTGCATATGAGGAAACTATCCCAGGCTTTTTTGGGACTTCCATAAGTAAACAGTATTTCTCAAAGCATTTAACATCGGTGATAATGTGTTCGACAAAACTAAACTCCATAGCTGGATCTTTAAACACTTTACCAAGGAAGGGAGGACATAAAAAAAAGGAGAAAAAAAGAATGTAGTCAACCATGTCAGATGATTGATCAGAGCAAGAGGCCCATGGGCCATGAGGATGTGAGGATGATTCTACCCAAGCCCTGTTTGTAGACTCTGTGATGTCAGAGAATACTCAGTGTCCATACTGTTCAGTTGGTGGTATTTCTTTCTGAGTTCAAGTGACAGCATTATGAAATTCTTTACCGAATTCTTTCCATTGTTAATGTCCTATTTGGGAAGACCCTGTTCAAGTCTGCATTCCTCTGGTTCAGGTTTGCAGCTTGTTCACAAATCTCTGAACCTCCTGACCGAATCCTGAATTCTTTTCATTCTTCTTATCAGAACCACATGTTTTCTAGATGTTTCGATAACATTCGATTGGCTTCCCATTGCTTCCCAACCAAACTTTTGTTTGGTTCTCTAGTTACAGCAGTAAAATCACTCTTACAGCGGTTCAAGGGCCATCCTTCCAGAGGATAACAGGAGGGTGTTGGCAGAGAAGGTGGGGTGCTGGGCTGGCCCCACCTACTGTCAAGAGAACTATACCAGTAATAGTGTGGACTCATCCAGATCTTCAATTAATATACCATTCAATGAATTACTACTTTTTTAATTTTTAAAAAATTTTAACTAAAAATTTTTTTTAAAAAAGATTTTATTTATTCATGAGAGACAAAAAGAGAGAGGCAGAGACACAGGCAGAGGGAGAAGCAGGCTCCCTGGGGGAAGCCCCATGTGAGACTTGATCCCAGGATCCGGGGATCACAACCTGAGCCAAAGGCAGATGCTCAACCACTGAGCCACCCAGGGATCCCATTATTTTTTTTAGTCCTTCAGTGTTCTGGTCTCTGCTAGTCTCTAGATAGCTTTAAGAAATATTAGTAAGTAACGCTGTCGTTATAATTCATTGATACTGTCTTTATTACCAGTTTGTCAAAGAACTTTGCAAAGGATAGGGAAGAATTAAAAAACAATCACTATGCTCAGATGAACTGACAGAGGCAAGAAGAGAAAAGCTTATGAGACAAGAGCTCAGAAATATGATGTCCATTTTTACAAATCCTAAAATGCTTTAGAGTAGATTAAAAGTTGGTGGCACCCTTCTCTGGTGAGGGGAACTCCCATGGGAGCTTTCCCCGTGGTGCAGAGCAGTGCTAGCTTGGGGATGGGATGGTGTAGGCAAATGTAGCTGCTCCTCCTTCTCTTCCTACACAATTACTCTCAGGTTTCTATTCTTCTGTGTTTTCTGAAGTTTCTTGGGTGGACTCCAGAGCTCACCCAGGGCAGTTTTTGTCCATGGATAGCTGTGTGAATATTGATCTTTGTGGAGGACAGATGCTGGGGTCTCCTATGTTACCATTTTGTGACATCACTCTGTATGCATGTGCTTTAAGATGGCATTTTTTTCAAGGCACCTGGGTGGCTCAGTGGTTGGGCGTCTGCTTTTGGCTCAGGGCGTGATCCTGGGGTCCTGGGATTGAGTCCCGCATCCGGCTCCCCACAGGGAGCCTGCTTCTCCCTCTGCCTATGTCTCTGCCTCTCTCATGAATAAATAAGTAAAATCTTTAAAAAAAAAAGATGTTGTATTTTCATTTGTTTGCTTCAAAATATTATCTATTTAAAAAAAAGTTGGTGGCAGAAAGACTCCAAGGGAGGTACAATTTTCTAACCTGAGAAATTACCAAGACAACATATTCTCTCACTCAGCATTTGTGAGGGGCCAGGCTGGTAGGCAGTCCCAGCCCCCAGGGAGCCTGCATCTGTGTGCCACAAAGCTGTGGGTGCAAGGGCTGAAAATGTCAGGCCCTACCAGGGTGAATGACGTTGTGGTTAAAAGGAAGTGCATTTTGCTATTGCAATCACTCTTCCCCTCTTTAACGTTAAAAACAGTCTTGTTTCCTTGGGGGAGGTTTTTTTCTTTCTATATACTTAGGCACATTTTCAGTTTTTCAAAACTGTTTATCTTTCTTGGATCACTCAAAGGTACTGTGAGGAGTCAGGTCAGTGCTTCGTACAGTGAACCTATATAAAGCCTTAAAGTAGGTCACTCTTGTATATCAGTACAGTGCTGCCTGCCTTTTCTGTTATGGAAATCATTGATCCAGAAGGACTCAAGAGGACTTTTAAGGAGTGTTCCTTCTATTTTCAAAGGTCCTATGAGTTAAATAATTTCACTTGGATGGGAGATGGTGTGATAGGAGAGGGGAAGGGTTTGGGGAAGGAACTTTCAAATGAGCTTATATGAGCCTCGTGCACAGTTCTTGGACTATTGCTAGGGAAGCAGTTCTTGCCTGCCAGGATTTTGACTAGAAAACCAAGGCATATGATGTGATGAGCATTGGGTGTTATACGCAACTGATCCATTATTGAACACTACATCTGAAACTGATGATGTACTATATATGTTGGCTAATTGAATTTAAATTTAAAAAGTGCAGAGACTAAGAAAAAAATAAAACCAATGAAAGAAAAACTAAAACCTGTTCTGAGCTACATGCAAAGTGGGGTGTGCCATCTAGCGAACTTGCAGCAGGTCATTTGCTTGTGGCCAGGACCATTTGTTTAAGGATCTTCAGACAGAAGTACATATTTCTGGCCACAGTGAGATGGTGGAGTCCAGCTATACCAGGTGACAGGACTATTCAGATTGATTTATTCATTGAGCATCTATTATTATCATAATTATGACTTTTACTACCACTGTCTCCACTGGGACTAACTGGAAACAATGTATGGTTACCTCCATTTGGTAAATGAGAACACCCTGGATCACAGGCACACAGGAGCTCATCCAAAGTTTCTTGGGCTTGTGAGGGGCAGTATCAGGAATCCCATTATAGATTCTTCTCTCTCCAAAATGCCATACTTGTGGTGCCAGGTTCCAGGGAACAAAACAAGTGCTGGCTCCCAGTGGACCAGTGTGAGGGTAGCAGAGGTGGATGGAAATGCAGACAGATGAACAATGCAGTGAGAACTGTAGAGAGCTGAAATAAGGATGAGCTGGCAAATGGTAGAGGTGGTCTCCAAGGAGGAGGTGACACGCAAGGGAAGGTATGGAGTCAAACTTTGGAAACTGGGGTATAGTGTCAAAGGAAATGAGAGAGTCTCCTGATCCAAGAGGCTGATGAGGAAGCCTTAGTCAGGAAGGTCCCCTACCAAGTGGAGACCACAGCCTCCCAAAAGTGTGCTTTTGGGAGTGTGCATTTCTGGAATGTTATTCCACATTGAGATAGGACTACTTTTTCTGGTAGTGAGTTGAACCACTGGTCTTTCTTTTCAAAGATGACACTGAAACATGATTCAAAATTGGTATCTGTGCTGAGTGAATCTAGTTATAAATGCCCCAGATATAAGCTGGGTTCCCAAAGTAAGTCTGGAAAGATAAATAAAACTGGATTTTCTTAAAGTTATTCTTAAAGTATTGTAGGCAACTCTGGTTTCATGGAGGCTCACAGAAGTGTGGATCATAGGAATAAGTTGTATTTGTTTTTGTACCTAAGTATGCATTTGAACCATCTCTTTTAAGTTTATTTTGCTCAGAGTTTATGACAATGGAATTTGTGGTTCTCTAATTCATACTGACAGCTGGTAGCTAGGAAGATGATAAGGTTTGAGAGGAAATGGAGCAAGAGGGCTAAAGAGCTAACATTTTTCTGTGGCTAACCCTCCAATCATATGTAAGGCTGATTTGAATGAATTTCTAGGCAGTAATGTCTTTATATGTATATTTTCCATTTGAATTTCTGTGAATTGTCTGAGGTTTTTGCTTTTTTTTTTTTTTTAAGATTTTATTTATTTATTCATGAGAGACACAGAGAGAGGCAGAGACACAGGCAGAGAGGAAGCAGGCTCCATGCAGGGAGCCCAACGTGGGACTCGATCCAGGGACTCCAGGATCAGGCCCTGGGCTGAAGGTGGCGCTAAACTGCTGAGCCACCCGGGCTGCCCTGTTTTTGCTCTTTTTAAAAGAATCTTTCAACTTGATTTAAAAAATTATAAGAGTAATTCATGCGGTGCTAAAAATTCAAACAGTACAGAGGCTATTAAGTGAAAACTGGCTCACCTGCTGTTTGCCGCTCTGCCAGCAGTTGTAACCATGACCAGTACCATAGTGTCTTCCAGCAACCTCTATGTAAGCGAGTGTATGGGTGTATCTATAGAAAAGTATGTGTGTGTATATATTATGCAGATGAGATCATGCCATGTATACTGTACCTTGTTTTTGTCAACTAATAATATACCTTTGGTATCTTAATGTATTACCACATACAGAGAACCTCTCTCTTTTTAGGGGCTGCGTAGTGTTCCATAGTGTGAGTGGGCCATGATTTATTCAGCCAGGATGAACTTTTTGGCTTCTAGGTTTTAGCTACTATTAACTAGGCAGCAGTAAACATTCTTGTACATACATGTTGACACAAATGTGTGACTTTATCTGTAGGGCTGTATCAGATGACTTCAGCTGCAAGTTACAGAAAACGAAGACTTGCATAGCTTATATGACAAAGGCATTATCTCTACAGGAGAAGCCCAAGGTCAGGCAGGCTCCAGGATGTGCTGGCTTATGAACTCACTGAGGTCTCGAGACCACAGGCCCTTTCCTCCCTTGGACTCACTCTCCGTGTGGTCCCAGACTGGCTGCCCTGATTCCCAGACCTGATGGGCACATCAGACCTGATGACATCCAGAGGAAGAGGGAGACCATTCCTTTCAGCATGTCCTTCCCAGAAGATGCCCCAGCCTGTCACATTACCCATTCTGAAACCACTCATGGACCAGTGGCAGAATGTATATGGAGAGGTCAAGTTTCATACTTGCTAAAAGGATAAAGTCCCACAAATGGGGTTACTGGGTCAGCAGTTTTAAAGCTAAACTTTAAAATTGGCAGTTTATTCCCAGATCGCCTTCTGGGGATGTAGTACCAGTTTATACTGCTGTAGGCATGAATGGGAAAGAAGGAGCATCCAGCGATTGTTCTGGAAGTGATTTGGAGACCGACTGTGTTGTACTTTGCTTTTTGGGCCGGGTTTATGAAGCGTGGCACAGGTGTGCGTGTGCTTGTTTAGAAACGATGACTGAGGCAGTGGGGAATAAGGTAGGTTTAAAAAAATGTGGGACTTGCCCCCGTGGGTGGGCAAGACTTACTCATATTTTGAGGGCAGAATGAGGCTTTTAAATGATTAAATTACATCATGACTTTGAGTGTGCCTTTTTCACTCCGCAGTGAAAAACAAGAGAACTGGGTCCTGCTTTCCCCCACCTACCCTACCTTCCAGCCTAGAACCGTTTAGTGTTCCAGAAACATTTTAGTGAGTGCATGTATTGCCAAAATTCTTCAGAGAGATGTTTCCAAGTAATTTAGCAGAGACACCCCACATGTATCGTCCAAGATGAAAGTTCTAGGGGAGGCCTTCAGTGATCAGATTATTTCCGTGGACTATTGAGGAATTTGAGTAGTTGAATTAGAAGATGCTAGAATGTCATACACAGTGTAGTCCTCGTGCTAAATTTAAAGTGTTCTCATGAGTATGAAGACCATTTTGTGGTTCAGGAGGCTTGGAACAGGGCTGGAAATTCAACTATATCTCTGCTTAGGGGCTGAGGGCTCCCCAGGTGGGTAAAAATAAAGGGCTTTGTTTTTCTGGTTCCTTCCTTCTGGAAAATCCTCTGATCTTTGGTCTCATTGATAATGTGGTACTTTTGTTACAACTGGTCAACTGACCAACCTATCCTGATAAATTATTTTTAACTAAAGTCTGTAGTGTATATTAGGGCTCACCCTTTGTGGTGTACAGGTCTGTGGGTTGTGATAAATGCATAGTGTCACACACCCACCATTATAGTATCCTCCTGTAGTGATTGCTGCTCTTGTTGTAGAGCCGAGGCTAGAAATTAAGACTTTATACCAACAACTCGAGTCCAAAAGTTAAATCAAGATACAAACAACTGCCTGCTTAGTGAACTGTGAATTATTAGAGTACTGTGTGCTTTGAGAGCCTTGATGGAAAGGTATGAAAAGAATAATAATAAGTAACATTTGGGTATGTGTTTGACATAATTATCTCATCTGAGAATTCATTTAGCATTCATTGAGCTCCTTGTAGGTTTCAGGGGCCTCATAAAGCACCTTGTGGGGGCTGGTAATTTATTTCCACTGTGAAGGTAAGGAAATTGATGAGAACCAGGAATACCTTGAACCCATGCGTCTGGTTCGGTACAGAGCCCTTTCCAACGGGTCACACTGCAGCCTTGTAGGAAGAGTGTTTTTCAGGCACGTAGAGACTCCCTTCCGGGTATAGTTCATTCAGCTTTCTTAATTAAAGGGATAACTATAGCATAGTAAGGTGAGATGAGGGTGGAACCCAGATGACTCCATGTTGTGAAGATAAATGACATCAGTCCAGTGTTACCAGCAGAGACAATGCAAACTTTTTTCTCTGCCTGATGTTTCCCATACCTGTTCTATGAATATTCCAGACTTTTAAAGACTCCATCTTGATTTCTGGATTCTGTGCCTACATCCCACCCATCCCAAATCTAAATGAATTAGAGGGGATCAGTTTATCCTTGTGATAAATGATAAACTCATTTATCATCTGCTGCAGTGTTACCCAGAGAGGCAGTTAGCTTGGATCATGTGGTGGGAAGATGATTAATGGAAGGTTACTAGACATTTTTTTAAAGATTTAATTAATTAATTAATTTAGAGCACGTGAGCAGGAAGAGGGGCAGAGGGAGAAAGAGAGAGAATCTCAAGCAGACTCTGCACTGAGCTTGGGGCCTGATGCAGGGCTTAATCTTATGACCATGAGACCATGACCTAAGCCGAAATCAAGAGTTGGATGCTTAACTGACTGAGCCACTCCGGCGCCCTGACGATTACCAGTGTTAATAAAAGCCAAGTTAACTGAAAATGTCTCACGAGTCATTCATGTTTGGGTATACTATAAATTCCATTTCATTTCATGATTTTTAAAGATATCTTAGGTTTTTAGGGCACTCCCCTTCCTCTCCATTGTCAGAACAGGCAGGGTAAGCTCTTCTCATAATAACCAGGAGCAGGAAAAGAGTATGTGTAAGGCATTTGCATAGACTTACTCTATGTTATTTTGTATTTTTATTGTGAACCTTTTTATTCTGTGTTTTGCAAATTTCCTTGCAAAACAGAGTAGCTCTTGGGGCGCTTGGGTGGCTCAGTAGTTGAGCATCTGCCTTCGACTCAGGTCGTGATCCTGGGGTCCTGGGATAGAGGCCTGCATCAGGCTCCTGTCTGCTTCTTCCTCTACCTATGTCTCTGCCTCTCTCTCTCTTTCTTTGTCTCTCAAGAATAAACAAAATCTTTAAAAAACAAACAAACAAGTGGGTCGCTTTGGCAGCACATATACTAAAAAACAAACAAACAAACAAACAAACAACAACCAGTGTAACTTTTTTCAAATATGACTACCCTGTGGCCTTATGTATGCAGGAGCCCAGATCTGTGTAGTTATAGGAAAAACAGCCTAAATGTGTGTACCTTATTTACTTCCCCTCTTTTAATAAAGCAGTTAATACACTATTTTGTATGCATTCTACTTTTCAGTTGATAAGGAAAATGTTTTCCAAGGCCAAACAACTAGACTGTGAGATTATATGTTTGTCGGGAGACACACATACCTTCCCTCAAGGCAGCTGGTACTTGAATGGGTAGAATTTATTGCAATTGACATTCCTTAGTCTAATAAGGTCCTGAATATGGCATTGACCTTGAATTCTACTGACTTTTCCTGTGACTTTACGCCTTAATTTTTCTATTTAAAAACAGGTTAAATAAAGCCCACTGACGAGCATGGATTTTAATGGAGAAACTAATAGTGATACTTAAGTTTTAGAAGCTTTTCATTTTAAATGTAGGAGGACTTTTGAAATTCTATCTCCTTTTATTGAAAGTTTGTGATAATTTATGTAGGGTCTGGGAAGACCTAGTTTTTTCTTTTTTCCTAGACATTGTAAATGAAACAGGATCAACATGATCCATGGAGAAGTATATGAAATCTTTAAAAGAGCAAACTATTTTCAAACCCCTGAAGCTTGTTTACCCTTTGAAATTGAAAGTAATAAACCTGATAATATTTTTAAAATCTCACAATTAAAGCTTCATTTTTATTTAATCCAAATTGGTGAGGCTTTACTAAGTATATTGAAGGATTTTCTCGGTATGAATTTTTTTTTTTTTTTTGCAAATATAACATCTAGATTGGATCAGGATGGGTATTCTGACCTCCAGATGTTTGAAGGCTGATGAGACTTTAAAACATTCACTTGTTACATCTGAGGTTCTTTGACACAAGATAGTGGCAAAGTCTCTTTTGCAAATCAGGAGAAAGCCTCCCAATCTGCACGTTAACTCTAGAGAAATGTAGCTTGTAAGTTGCTGAGCTCATCTAAACTCTTGCTACACTTAATGCCATGTGTGGGATTGTAGGATGGCATCACCCAGGCCCCAACTTCCACCTGCAGATGGAGAATCTGGGCTGAATAAGACCCTCAGGCAGTCTGGTGCAGGGAAAGTTGCAGAGCACTGGTCCAGGCACCTCATTCGTGCTTTGTGTAGACGCTGCAGAAAACACAGCCCGGCAGATACTTCAGCTCAGTTGGGTCTAAACTGGTTCCACCCAAAGCCCTGGCATATTTCACCTGACTTTTAACAGACACATGCCTTGTACTGAGAACACATACACCTCTTTTTCATAACAAACAACCCATTTCACTGAAATCATTTCTCTCTCGAGGTTTGAGAGGCAACCACTGTGGGACATATTTAAACTCACTTTGTTCTGTTTGAAAATATGTATGAAGGAATTCTGAACAGGGGAAAGAGCAAACCTCAGAGGGAAACAACCACTGACAGAATGTCAGGCCACGGAGGTAAGAGGTTTTGTTGATCATTAAGGATTTGTGTATTTGTTAAATAGGGAGACTCAGGGTACTGTGGGGATGTTGTCCAGCCCCAGCTAAGTAAACATTGAGTCTGCTGAGGTCAAACTCAAACATAATCATTGCCCTATTTTTTTTTCTACCACAGTTTTGAATCACAAGGGGGAAAAGAAAGCACTGAGAGGGAAAGAACAAGGGTCAGCAGGCTTTCTGGAGCTGCACCCATTCTGTCCACCAAAGATCTATGCCGAACACCTAATTAACAGAGTCAAAAAGCAAAATTGGTACTTCAGTTTGCTATGAACGAACAGCTGGTTAACAACCTTTCTGGTGGGCCTCACTAAATCTGCTGCCAGACCCCTGGCCCAGAAACACTGCATGCACAGTGATTTTTAGGAAAGAGGATACATTGGCAGGGGGTTTGATTAATTATTAAATATACAAACGTGAAACCAGGAGCCAGCCATCCTTGGAGATCTTTCTCACCTCCCACGCCCAGCTAATTACCATGTCTTATGAATTCCCCCAATAAATATCTCTCAAATATATGCCCATCTCTGCATTCTAGCCCCAGGCCTCAGTCCTAGACCCCAAACCCTGCTCTCTTAGCTCTCAATGGGGACCACTGCACAGTCTGGCCGGTGCCCCTAGCCCCCTCTACTTTCATTCTTCTTCTTTTTTTTTAAAGATTCCATTTATTCATGAAAGAACAGAGAGGCAGAGACATAGGCAGAGAGAGACACAGGCATCCTGCAGGGAGCCTGATGCGGGACTCAATCCCAGGACCCCCGGGATCACGACCTGAGCCAAAGGCAGACGCGCAACCACTGAGCCACCCAGGTACCCCCCACTTTCACTCTTTAATGCATGGCCACACTACAGCCAGAAGGATCTTTTTTACAGGAACTCTAGAATAAGATTTTAAACATCCCATTATTTTTATTGGGATTGCATTTGCATTTATAGATTAATTTAGAAAGAATCAACATCATTATGTTTCTGAACCTTCCTGCCTGTAGACTATTCAAGCTCTTCCTCTGCATCTTGCAGGTTAATTTAAATTCTCTTCCCATGCCTCTTGTCCAAGTCTTGATACATTTATTCTTAAGAATTTCACTCTGTTGTTCCTTTTATAAATGGAGGCCTTTTCTTCTAATACTTCTTCTAACTGGTTATTGTTTCTACACAAGCAAGTTACTGATTTCTACATAGGAATTTGCTCCTACCATCTTAGTGAATTCTTTTATGGTTTGAATAGTTTCTTAGTGGATTCTTTTGGGGGTTTTGGCTATATGAGAATATCATATACAAATAGTGACAGTTTTACTTCTTTTTTCTTTTTCTTTTTTTTTTTTTTTTTTAGAGAGAGAGAGAGAGAGACTGAGAGTGCACCTGGAGGGAGGGGCAGAGAGAGAAGGGGAGAGAATCTCAAGCAGGCGCCATACCTAGCATGGAGCCGGGGTGGGGGTGGGGGGCTCTATCTCATGACCCTGAGATCCTGACCTGAGCTGAAATCAAGAGTCGGACACTTAATTGAGCCACCTAGGTGCCCCTTTACCTCTTTTTTCTGATTTTTAAATCTCTACCTTCTTTCTCTTACTCGAATGTGTTAGCCAGTTCCTCAAAGAACCATAATAGTAGACATATCTTGTTCCTGAGTAGTGCAATGCTTCTAGAATTCCTATTTTAAATGCTGAGTTTTAGGTTTAGTTTGATCTGTTTTAACATGTTAGGGAATTACCCATCATGACTTCATTAATTAGCATTTTTACAGAAGGATCTTTTAAAATTCAGACTTGATTATGTCACTCCCTGCTTCTCATTGCTCTGAAGAAGAAACTCTTCTCTCCTGTGTCCTAAGGTCCTGGGCTGTCTGTCTGGCCCCTCGTCCTCACCAGCCTCAAATGAAGCTGCATTTTGCTTCCTGGCTCCAGCCACACTGGCTGCTAGAGCATGTCAGGCCCCTTCCAAACTTAACATGCTGGACACCAGCACTTTCTCTCTGTTCATCACTCTGCCTCTCACTCCACTCCAAATTTCTTTTCCCTGGACAGCCCCTACTATCTTTCTGAGCTCATCTCAATAGTCACTCTCATGGAAGGCTCCTTGACCCCTTGACCATAGTGGATCCCTGCCTAGTGCCCTGCTTCTTCCTAAAGAGCAAAGTCAGATTGTCAGGTGCCATGGCAGTGAGTCCCAAGTGGCCAGATTAGGGACAGAAGGTCCAAAGGAGGCCATCATACTAGTTCATGGTTAAATGATGAGAGCCAGGCATCAGGTGATGATCCTGGGGTTGGGAAGTAGGGAAGAGATGCAAAAAAATATTGTGGAGGTAAAAGCTCTATGGCTTGACTGCTGAGTGAAGGCAGGGGGTGAGGGATGGGAAAATGACCGCTAGGGGCTCTTCTTGGGTGATTTGATGGTACCATTGACTGAGATGGGGATTCCAGAAAGAAAAGTAGGTTTGAAGGAAAAAGCAATGAGTTTGTTTTGGGACATTCATTTAGCAGAAAACGAAGAGGATGGGAAGCTAGAAACCATGTAACAAGGAGGGAGTGGCAATCTTACAGAGTCCTATCTTACAGAGGTGGAGAGCGAGAAGAGGATTGATATGGGTTCCTGTGTTTGGCAACTTGGGAGTCATTGGTACCTTGAGCAAGAGCATTTTTAGTGGAATTGGGAACATCACTGGAGGAGGGTGATGAATAAAAGCTGGGCGTGAGGGGTAGGAAGTGGTGGCATCCACTGTAGACTTCCTGTTTGTGAACAGGGAGGAGGAGGAGGAGGTAGAAAGGCAACTGGGGGAGCTCTTTCCTGATAGCCTTCATCTTCTGGGTGTCATAGAGGCCAAGTAAGAAGAGATGGGAGGGTTGAGAGTTCAAGGTTGAGAACTGTTACTTCATGAAATAGGAACCTGTGTCCAAGGGTGAGGCAGGATTCCTGAGCCTCTGGGACACCATTCATGTTTTAGAGAATCTGCTCCCTGCCCTGTGGTTTTCACCAGCAGAGCATCAGAGCATTGGGCTGGTGTGTTGATGGGGATGGTTGGCTTAGATTCATTCAGGATAGAAGATTTGGCAGGGAAAATGCAGGATCTGGAGGCTGGAAAGCCAGAGAGAATGTCAAGAGATAAACCAGTGATGAACGATAGGGCCCAGGCTGGCTGAGGGAAATGAGACCAGGGGTCCCCAGGCATGGGGAGGACGCATGTTGACGTATTATAGTGAGAACTGCCTTGGATTATACTGCAGAGGTAGCATATCTGCCAGCGTCATTAATCCTGCAGGAGTAAGAATCAGAAATATGACATGAAATCGACCCCCCTTCCATTAGAAGGTGGTAACAATTCTGAATCAGGATTCCATTTATGACTTGGGCCCCTAAGGACACTGCATGGTGGGGCTCTAGGCTTCATCTTTTCTCGGTAATGGCATAAAGGCCTCTGGCCTTGCCAGCTCTTCTGTCATAGGAATCTGCTAGGGGGAGTGGACTGGATTTGCAAAGCAGGGTAGTGTTTTTCTAAACTAGTGATCTGTGAACTGGTATCAGTCTAAAATTAGCCTGTGAAAAGATAAGCTTTAATATGTGTCATTAGGTGGAATGACAAGTAATTGAGGGTGAAATTTCCCATTTTTACAAAAAAGTCTCTGTGCAAATCAGGCACTCCTACGTAAAAGGGTGCTGTGACTGTCTCAGCTGCTCTTTACAGCGTGCCCTCTGCAGCTGATGGCCGTGGCCCCATGGGTGAGCGTGGGAAGTGCAGGCTTGCTGAGGCCTGAGACCAGATCTTCTGCATGTTCACTAGCAACCTTCCCCTATATGTTGGGTGGCCACTGAAGTTAGTCATAGCACATTCTTAGTCACATGGTGTTCTGTGGAAGTGTATCTGCTGCTTCTCCTCACATCAAGTCTCATCTCCTTACTTAGTTCTACGTGAACAGTTAGAGGTCTCGCTCCCAGCCCTTGCTACTCTTTGTGGCTCTGAGCCCCTTGCAATGATCTCACTTGAGTGACATTTATAGCTATGTACCTGGTTGACAGGAACAGTGACTCATAGTTTTCTGCATTCAGTACCTCTAATTCTTTCCCATCCAGAGGTGATGAGATTGTGTGTGTGTGCTTGGGAGAGGGGTGGGGAGAGGTGGGTGACTGTTATTATCAAAATGACTGGAATCCAAATGTGAGTCTGAGTCATCTCAGCTTGTGTGGATGGTGGTGGGCAGGAGAAAGGAATGGTCTGGGGTTGACTAATGCCTTGAGGAAGTTTCTGAGGATGATCCTCCTTGGATCTGTATGATGAGCATCCAGGTACAGGTATCAAGACTTCCAGCTCCCCATTTTCTAGACTGGGAGATGTAATCTATTACAGTGTCATGAAACAATTTAATAGGCTGCTGGTCAGAATTTAGAATAGAATAGAGAATAGATTACATTTCCTTTGGTAAGGTTAATTATTGTTCTGTAAAATTTCTGTTTCAGTTGTGTATGTGTGTGGGCATTTTAGACTGTGATATAAAAATGCATTTATTGCTATAGGTAATGGTACAAAAAGTTTGAAAACCATTGCTCTAGATGGATGGTAAATCTTTAATGAACTCTTTTGGTAAGAATTGAGGACTACTCGTTCTTGTATTTCCTTACCCCTAGCAGTGTGTAGCATAGATATTAGGTGCTTGATAGCTATTTGTGGAAGCCAGGCAGTCAGGAAGGAAGGAAAGAAGGAGGGCAAGAGGGACGGATGGAAGGAAGAAAATGTTGGAAGGATGGAGGAAAGGAAGGAAGAAAGGAGGAAGGGAGGGGAATGGGAGAAAGGAAAAAGGGAGGAGAGAGGGAGGGGGTGAGGACTGGAATAAGGCAGATCTGGAGATTATACTTCATTCCTCAATATTATCCAGGATCCCAGCAAACATTTCTCTTCTCCCCCCCCTTTAAAAGATTTTATTTATTTATTCATGAGACACACACACACAGAAAAAGAGAGAGAGAGAGAGAGAGAGAGGCAAAGACACAGGCAGAGCGAGAAGCAGGCTCTCTGCAAGGAGCCTAACATGGAACTTGATCCCGGGACTCCAGGATCACACCCTGGGCCAAAGGCAGGCGCCAAACCTCTGAGCCACCCAGAGATGCCCTCTTCTCCCTTTTCAAAACAGCTTCCTGAATGATCCAGAAAGTGAGTTACCCCTAAGATAGATAGAGGTAACCATCTTCAAACCAAAACCCAAAGATCAGAATAGTAGAGAATCATAATGGGTAAAGGAGAATGTCTGAGAAAATGTTCTTCTTAACAGTTTATGTTATCCCTGCTCAAGAGATCTTTATGGGGTAATATGGTGCATTAGACTTCTGTTGCTGCTGCACCAAATTACTGCAGATTGAGTGGTTTAAAACAGCACAAATTATTATCTTACAGTTCTAGAGGTCAGAAGTCCAAAACGGGTCTTGCTGGGCTAAAATTAAGATGTTGGCAGGCTTCATTACTTCTGGAACTCCTAAAAGAGAATGTTTCTTTGACCTTTCCAGTGTCTAGAGGCTGTCCTTGGCTTGTAGTCCCTTTCTGTATTTTCAGAGCCAGCAACATTAGTCTGAGTTCTTCTCATGCTGCCTTCTCTCTGCTTCTCTCTTCTGGTTTTTTCTTCCACTTTTAAGGACCTTTGAAATTACATGGGGCCCACTGGGTAATCCAGGATAATCTCCCTATTTTAACGTCAGCTGATTAGCAACCTTAATTGCATCTGCAGTCTTCATTCCCCATTGCCATGTAATCTAACAGATTCACAGGTTTTGGGGATTAGGACATGGACATCTTGCAGGGGCCATCATTCTGTCTACCACATATGGTTTATTCTAAGATTGCCGATCATTGGTAGCCCCTGCCAAAGTTTTGGTGTTTGTATAGAGTATAGTTGGACAGGGCGTGTGTGCTGTGACTATCTCATGGATGTGATAAATAGTTTCATTCATACAGAGCTGGGTAGTTGTCCCAGGAGAAAGACTGATCTGACAGCTGGTTTGGCAGGGTTAATTGGACAGCCAGGTTGTGATACGCTCTTGTGTGGTACTTTTGCAGAGCTGTTGTCATGTTGCTGATCTACTTGATGAAGTTGTCTGTAAATAGCAGCTGTCTTCAGCTGGCTCACCTACTCCCATCTACCAGATTATAAATGGAACACAGGGTGAAAAGAGTGTGAGCATGGGTAGTAGTGACTGAGTGCCTGCATCAGGCTCTGTGTAGTATTATTTGAATTTAATCTGCAGAACGGCTGTCCGAGGGAGGTGTCATTACTATTTCTGTTTAAAGATGAAGCAAGCAACACTCGAGGGCAAGCAATTCATCCAATAGATGACTCAGCTGCTGGTCTAAGAGGCAGATCCTGGATCCTAGCCCTGACAGGAACCACGCAGAGGGGGAAGATCAGTGCCGGGCCCCTAGTACTGGACGAGAATCTTTGTTGAGTCAGCTGTCTACAAGGATGGTAGTACCAGAATCCACATCCAGTGCAAGGTCATGGATCAGTGATAGGAAAGAGTGAACAAGCTGCTCTGTGGATGAGAATTCTGCTCATGACCAGGGATTAATGGCCTTGGTATATCTGTTGGGATTAGGGAGCAGGTTTCTATATTATCACTAGTATGAATGATGTTGAAATCTCTTAACTATTAAGGGTATTCAGGGTTGCTTCAGCTCCTAAGGAAATTTAGTCTGAACTGCTGGTCACATAAACTAATAATTTACCTGACACATTCCTTTTGGCTTTTTAAAGAAATGTTGCTTAATTGCCCCCCCATTCCTGGGCTCTTGGAAATGCTCAGCAAGTAATAATCCACTAAAGTAGAGGGCCTCATAAGTTGGCCTCATAAAAAGGCCATGGGAAGGAGCAGCGTTTAGTTGCAGCTGCTTCCTCTTTTTTTTTTTTTTTTAAATCATCCAATCCATGATCCTTATTTTACTTTATTTTTTTTTTAAGATTTTATTTATTTACTTGACAGAGAGAGAACACAAGCAGGGGGAGCAGCAGAGGGAGCGGGAGAAACAGATTCCCTGCTAAGCAGGGAGCCCATCACAGGACTTGATCCCAGGACCCCAGAATCATGACCTGAGCCAAAGGCGGATGCTTTAACTCTGGCACTCTCACTTGCAGCTTCTTAGGTTTTTTTTTGGTGAAATTTGTGTAAGATGCAGTGTGAGGCCTCTAATGCTGCATATATTTAATTTTTTAAGTAAGTAGAAAAACATGTCAGACAAACAAAAGAACCTCACCTTTTACTCATCTTAGCATCTCCAGTACTTGACAGAGTAGATGCTCAACAATTGTGTTTAATGAGTAATCACATTATTCAGTCCTTTATTAGTAAGATGTCATTTGAGTAAGAGGCTGTGTGGAACAAAAGAGAACAGGATAGAGTCCTTACTTCAGAGAACTTCCTGTCTAGCAAATGTATTTGCCCAATGCTTTTTTCTAAGGATGTTAGTAGTTGCATAGCAGGTGTAAAGCTTATGGAAGAGTTCCTGAGTTGGCTGAGCTTCACCTGCATTGCTGCAAAAGCTCCTGAGCAATTTATTTTCTTTGTCTGGGAGCCTTCCAATAGGAGGTGGTTTCCTGGATAATTCCCATTATAATTTAATTTAAAATTTGACTTCCTATGAGATAGAATAAAAGGTGTTAAGATTGCATGGAAGCAGACTTGTTTTGTACTAGGTATCTAATTAGAGCTATTTCCACATGATTTTATGAATGGGAAAATGGCTTTCATGCCACTGAAGCCACTGATGTGAGCCAACTGTTTCAACCTATGGTGACTACTCAAATGATACAGAATAATGTAGTAGGAAAAGTAGTTTTTCTGTGCTTCTTGAAGTTGACATTTAAGCATGTGCAATTTTGGGGAACCATTTTTATGTTTTTGGATCCAGATGGTTGTTCCAAAAGGAGCACTGTCCCTGCTGATCAAGTGGGAAGTAAAGAAAAAAGTTTCCTTCTGCATTAAAATCCACTTTGGAGGATAGCCCTACTGTTGCTGTCATGGGGCTGGAGCATCTCACCTCCCAAGATGCAGTGTGTCTGTTTCTAATGAAGATTTTAAATGCCCTGTGGTCATTTTCTTTGAAAACCTTGTCATGTGCCTTGGCAGATGGCAGGTTTGTGTTTGGGCATGAAATCTAGCACACTGCTGGCAAGATCACTTTATTTCTTGAGAGTTATTTGGGTAATAAGAATTTATAATTGAATTAAGTTGGCCCTCATAACTAATAATTTTATGTGGGCACATGGTTGCAAGCTAAATACCCAAAACCGTTATGTGTCTTTCCTGATACTTGAAAGGAGGCTAGTTTTCTTTGAATAATTATCTCTTGGATAATGCTTTTTATTTGCCCAAACGCAGAAACTCATAGATGTTCTCTGAATACAGGAAGAAAAAGTTCAAAAGCCATGACTAAGGCAAGAATCTTTGGGCTCTGAGAGGTTGGCCTGGCTGAGATATTCAGGAACAGCTGTCTAACTACAGACTCTGGGGCAAACCACTTAACCCTCCTTGGAACTGTTTTGTTTTGGTTTTGAGGGTCGGGGATCGGGGAGCGGAGCGGACCAGGTGAGCACCGGTTCTAAAGATTCTCTGCGTGACTGTGCCACTTGGAAGGACAGGCTTTGTTAACAGGAGCTGGACAGAGTGGCTGGCGTGTGCAAATGCGTGTACAGATGCCCCCGCTTGTGATTCAGAGCACAGCTGGTGGCCCTCAGTGACCTTGACAAGTGTCCTTTTTCAGTGGAGATGTTAACAAACTGTGACATGACATGTGCTGTGGAAATGGAGGGTGCTTTGATGTCTTCCAGTTGGCCGGCTTACATCTTTCCTGAGGGAGCACTGGACTTTTGGGCAAAGGAAACAGCAGTGACGAGGGAAAACCAGATCCACTCCTCTGCACACATGCACTCTGTTCCCAGTAATTACATCAGTCTGTGACCGAACCAAGGGGTGCCCGTCATAAATAGCCGTAAGTCCAGGTGATGCCAAGGACAATGCTGTGGCATGTGGTTTTTGACATTGCCAAGAGATAAACCAAAAGATTATAACAAAACAAAACAAAACAAAACAAACCTGGGCAGCTCAGTCATTGAGTGTCTGCCTTTGGCTCAGGTCCTGGGATCAAGTCCTGCATCGGGCTCCCCATGGGAAGCCTGCCTCGCCCTCTACCCTATGTCTCTGCCTCTCTCTGGGTCTCTCATAAATAAATAAAATATTTTTTAAAAATTAAAAAAAAATCAGCTCTGAGATTTCATAGCCTCCAATAACAAAAATAAAATAGGAAAGAGGGCAGCCCCGGTGGCTCAAGAGTTTGGTGCCACCTTCAGCCCGGGCATGATCCTGGAGACCCGGGATCGAGTGCCATGTCGGGCTCCCTGCATGGAGCCTGCTCCTCCCTCAGCCTGTGTCTCTGCCTCTCTCTCTCTCTCTCTCTCTCTCTCTCTCTCTCTCTCTGTGTCTCATGAATAAATAAATAAATTCTTAAAAAAAAGGAAAGAAAAGCAGTCTTATAGCTACTATGTAATTAATTGCCAATAATCTAAGAGTAAGGGAAACTCACTTATAAATTATATATTCACATAAAATAGTTCTACTGCATTTTGAGTTCAAGGTCAGGGAGCTCTTCTGATGTTCTGAACAGACTGAGGCCAGGGAGCAGGGAATCAGGGCTGGCCTATTCCTCGCCCCCAGCCGGTGGTGTATCTTACCAGCCCCATCCATGGCTGGAGTGGCCCTTGCACTCTCCTTTCTTACGCTCCCTAAGTCCCTGTGAGAACTTCATGTGATGGAATGATTTCAACTTGGTGGTGACCTCCTACTAGTTCCTCCTGTAATGTTTCCAGGTGCCCTTAAATATTGTATTTGGGTCACTGAAGACACAACTCTATGAATCATTTAGGCCACAGTAATAGCTGCAATCGCATTTTCTTTTACTATCTATCCTCTGGGTGCTTTCAAAATGAATCTTTCACCCAATTATATCTGGTTTATCAAATTGTGGCCAGTGTGGATTGGGCCACGTGAAGACGAGCACTTACCAAGCTTTACCTTGTAAGGAGGAGCCAGGTTAAAGAAGAAAGGTGACTCGGGTATCCTCCCTCATTTGTAGTGTGCACAGGGCGAGCCATTTGCCTAATGAAACTGGGCCTGCCCCATGATGGAGAGAATCCTTGCGTGACATGTTTTTTAATAGCCTTGTCTGGGTTGGCCACCATCTCGGGAGAAGGGACCTGCTCAGGGCTTTCATTCCTGCACTGCCCAGAGAGCCTTTAGAAAATGAGCTTTCCGGGTTTCTCCTATCCTTGCACAGAGACATACTGCAAGCTGTTCGCCTCTCACTGAGCGCAGAGGACAACTACCACCATGCTTGTAGAAGTTCGTGTTCACGCAGGAAGGAATTGCCCTATCAGGTCCTCGGGGGTTACAGATGCTTATCCCACTTAATCATCGTGTCGACCTCAAGATGAGACAGATGGGGAAGCTGAGGCTCTGGGATGTCACCAGGGAGTAATAGGCAGGCCTGGGGTTTGCCTCCATATGCCCCACCTGGGGGGAGCCTGCCTCCTAGTCCAGGGAGATTAGGTAAGCATGTGCATTGGGAAGAAGGCAAGAGTAAGAGGGTACCATGAGGAAAATGCTAGCACATGTGGAGGTGTGGGGAAAGGAGTGGAGGGAAGGTATATTTCAGAAAGTTTTCATGGAGTAGATGACCTGGGGTGAATGTTGAAGAAAGGCTGAGATGTAGACAAATATATACTTTCTTTCTTTTCTTAGAGAGAGTAGGTATGAGTGTCAGGAAGTGAGGGGGAAGAGGTAGGGGGAGAGAGTCCCCAGAGGCTCCATGCTCAGCACGGAGCCTGACACAGGGCTTGATCTCATGACCCTGAGATCATGACTTGAACTGAAATCAAGAGTTGGATGCTTACCTGGCTGTGTTACCCAGGTGCCCCAAATATGTACTTTCTTGACCAATGTCTGTCTCTGGCATAAGACTCTAAGCTGAATAGGGCAGGGGCTTCTCTTTTCCCCCATCTGTTCTTTTTTTCCTTTCTGTCCTGCACCCCAAAGGTCTGGCAGAGTGGTAGAAAGTCTGGCTCACAGTGGATGTGTGCTCAGTGTGTACTGTTTGAATGGACGGTTGGACTAGACGTGGATTGGAGGTATCCGAGGCAGTGAGAATAGCGTGAGTGTGAAGAAGTGGGCCAGGGTCTTGGGTAAGGAGAGGGCAAGGAGAGGGCAAGGAGAGGGCAAGGAGTAGCAGCCAATGAGGCAGGACAGGCAGATGGACGGGCAGTATGGGAGGCCCGTGGATGCCAGGCAAAGGGGCTGGGGTAGAGGCCTGGTGTTAGCTGTGGGGCCTTGGCTAACTTAGTGATTCTGCTCCTCCAGATCTTCCTTGTTTGTAAAATGGAGATGAAAGAAGGTACAACCTTCTGAGATCGTTTGGAAGATTAGTTTAAGACCTGTCAAGTGTTTCGCATTGTCCTGACACACAGTAACGCAAGTGCTGGATGCCACCTAGCTATTACTATTCTTAATGGCCCTCAGGACAGTGTGGCTTTCCTGTAAGGAAGGATGAGATTGGGCTGAGCTCCAGGTAAATTCATCTGGTGGCAGTAGGATGGTTTGGAGTGGAGGCAGAGACTCCCCGGGAGATGCGAGGAGGAGTTAGTGGGTTCTGGAGCTCCCAGGTGAGTAGTTGTGAGGACTTGAGCTGGAGGTCATGGGAAGAACGTCATGGTGGGCCCAGATGCCAGGCACCTCATGAAGGCTGGGTCTACAGGACTCCGTGACTCACTAAAGGGGAGGGTGAAAGTTTGCATCTGAGCTCCGAAAGGCATAATGATCCAATGATTCATGGAAAGAGGGGAGCCAGGCAGGTTTGCTTTGGAAAGATGATGGGTTCGGTTTGGGTTGTGTTGATTCCATGGTGCCTGTGGAATTTCCAGATGTAGAAGTTCCAGTGAGTTAGGAGACCCCATACTAGAACTCTTGGCGGGGGCGGGGGGGCAAGTCAGGCAGGTGAGTCTACAGGGAAATCACCTGCACAAAGCCATCTAGAGGGGGTGCAGAGACGGGGGCTAAGGATGAAGCTCGCAAGGAGGGGCTGGAGTGGCAGGTGGTGGGGATGCGGGAAACAGGTCTTTCCCATAATTGCTGTGGCCTAAAAGAGGGTTGGTGAATCTGGGGCACTGTATCAGGAGTCCCACCAAGTGCCTTTGTGGCAGGGTCATTGACTTCCAGGCACTGGAAGCTTGACGCTGGACAGCACCTTTTCATTTTTAGATGGTAGTGGCGGAGGCAATGCTGGAATCACAAATTAGGTTAATGGATGTATGTCCTTCCTTAAGGAGGCCATGTCCCCTCCAGAGGATACCTAGATTCTCTTTATATAGTGGTGTCGTGAAAATGAACGGCGTGCTCTGTGCTGTGCTTGTGAGCATCCTGGACAGGCTCATCTGTTCTTGCCCCAGTCCTGAATGGGCTTTCTTTAAAGTGAGATTTAGGTTCTTAATCATCTTAAAAGGAAGATGATCAGCCCTCTTCCCGGGAAAATTCCTGCACGTGCCTGTGGACAGCTCTCAGTCCGGTCCGTTCAGGGGTTTATGGATCCCCTGAAGCCCTCGGGTTAAGAATTCTTCCCTTAAAGGCTTAGCCTCAGCACTTTCCTCTTATTAATAAAATGACCTTCTACTTCAAGGTAAAATCCATTCAAATCTGTATTACTGAAGAAGGCTACTAGGTCTTCTTGGTAACTATATTGTTGATTGCTGTAGGATAATAAATTTGTGTATTTAAAACAGAGAAATGACCCTGTGAATGCTATGATTCATTCTTTCCCATATGAAATTATGGGGTCATATAGGTCATAATTTTGCAGAAGGGAAAGCACAAGTTGATTAAATTTCAAGACGTTCTTGTTTCCATTGGATGGAAAAGTAAAATAAATACATGCAGGTCTGTTTTCTCTTTATTTTATCATTTGTTTGATTTTCTAAATAGGGATTAAGCTAGTTAAAAGTTGTGTGTACCGAACTGTCATTTTTAAAATTGTGGTGAAATGTAATAACAAAATTTACCATTTTAACCATTTTTAGGTGTACAGTTCAGGATCTCGTGACATTAAGGATCTTGTGTAGTTTTAATTCATCCCATTGTGAAAAATTTCTAAATCTTCAAAACAAAATGAGAAAGTTGAAAAGATTGTAAGAAAGTATTTACCTGGAAAGATACAATTCGTGAACTGAATTCTAAGGGGTCACAGACTGGGGCTTCCCATTTAACAATGCTTTATGCAAAGATCTCATAGATTTCAGAAGTAGAATTTGTTTTTTGTTTTTTTTTAAAGACATTGTTAAATTTATTTATTTATTTTTAATTTTATTCATTTATTCATGAGAAACACAGAGAGAGAGGGAGAAAGAGAGAGAGACAGAGAGAGAATGAGAGAGAGAGGCAGAGGGAGAAGCAGGCTCCATGTAGGACCGACGTGGGACTCGATCCCGGGTGTGCAGGATCACACCCTGGGCTGAAGGCAGTGCTAACCCGCTGAGCCACCCGGGCTGCCCTAGAATTTGTTTTTAATGGAGTGATGATTTTTATTTTGCTAGAGGACTAAGGAAATCTCCAAGGTAGACAAATTAAGAGAATTTTCGAGATCATAAGATTAAAATCTGGATTTTGAGTTGCATTTGTGAAGTATGGAAGATCATTGAAACTCAAAACAAGTGTCAGGTATAGACAGAGCTCTGCATTTTTCATTAGCTGAAGTTAACATATTTTCACAGGTATCTACAGTACAACACAATACTAAAATCTCATGTGAATTTGCAAATGTGAGGGTCACCATAGTAACATCTATATTAGCCTTTACATTTAACATTATTGGTAAAATATGCTTATGCCTTTGTAATAAGACTTTCTCAGGGAATAAAAAAGATATTTTTCTTTCTATTATACCACAGGATGTTCCTCCCTTGTCCCAGGCATTGTTTTTGAAATTCAAAAGTCTGGATGTCATATTAAAAGCAGCCAAAATATTAGTGTTGGTGTCAGGAAGTTAGAATACTATTTCCAAAAGCAGTTTGAGCCAAAGCTATGGAATTTATGGATGTACTTGGCTACAGGGGATAGTAAGGAAAGCTTTGGACAAATATATCTTATAAGTAATAAATTCAGGGTATTGTCCAGGCCGTGATGAGTTCCAAGGGCTGAATTCATCCAGAATTGAGCATTCATGCTGAGTTAGCCGCTTCACTGCCTAAAGAATCATATTGCCAAACAAAGAGTCTTTGTGGCAGTGAGTGCGAGGGTCGTTGGGTGACTTTAACACTCAGTCACTTAGGGTTGGGACATTTCCCTGTCCAGAGGAACTATCATTCCCCTCCACCATCTCAGACAGCCATTTACATTGCTTATTTCCTAATAAAATATTTCCATTCTTCATTCTCAAAACATCTGAAGGCCCTTCAGAAACTGACTACAATTGCAGAGGGCTTGGAAATATTTTTGAGAACTTGATGACGATACAGATTTCTGATGATTAGAGGAGGAATGATTTTCGTCCTGGTGGGTATTGATTGATGGCCCTAAATTAGAGCAATACACCATTTATGCACAGGCAGTGAGAGGTGTGTGGGGTCCCAAGATGGGACACTGGGGCTCCAGGAAGAGCTGAGGGTGCCGACTAAGCAAGCATGTCCTAGGGGCATCTCTCAGAGTTTCACCACTCAGAAAGTGCTGCTTGCTAGACTAAGCCTTGTGGAAGCAACAGGAAAAGTGAAAGCAGGAGCCTGTCTTGGTCCTCCCAAGGAGCCGTTTTGAAGACAAGGTATACATGCATGAGCAATAATGACAGTGAACCTCTATGGGATCGAATGGAGCCATGTAAGAAGGGGAGGAGCAGGAATCCACTTGGGGGTCATTAGGTCTTTTTAGAAAGGCAAGAGGAGTAGTGGTTAGGGGCATGAATTTTGCAGACAGGCTGCCTGGGTTCAAATCCCAGCTCTACCACTTAACCAGTTGTATGATATCAGGTGACCTACTTGCCCTCTCTGTGCCTCAGTTTCCCATATTTAAAATGGAGATGGTAAGGGGTGCCCAGGTGGCTCTGTCAGTTAAGCATCCGACTCTTGGTTTTTGGTTCAGATCATGATCTCATGGGTTGTGAGATAGAGCCCCACGTCTGGCTCTGCGCTCAGCAGGGCGTCAACTTGAAGACTCTCTCCCTCTGCCCCACCTCCCACTAGCTCTCTCTCTCTCTCTCTCTGTCTCATAAACAAACAAATCTTTAAAAAAATAAGAAATGAAGTGGAGATAATGATAGGACCTGCTTAAGAGTGATGTTGTGGGATTAGGTAATACACGTAAAGTACCTGGCTCACAGTATGTGGTATTATAAATGTTTGCTGTAATTATAGTTATACTGTAACATCATGTTTATCAGGAAATCCTGATCACTTACCTAAGAGCCCCTATTGCTAGGAGTGTGTTTACCTTATTGGACTTCAGAGTTCAGAAGCTTCTTCCAGAGAACCTCTGCAAAGCTTGGCGCCAAGTGGATTGAGGGGCCCCAAGAGACCTGTCACTGAGGGTTCATTCCCCAAACACTGCATTTGCCAAATATGAGTTATTTTGTTCCTTGAGGGTTAGTTTCTTGCACCTCACATTTGCACAGAGGAAGAGCTGCCCAAGCAGGCAGTGTGCATCAGAGTAAGGCAGCTGGTGCTCTCCCTTCCATCTTTCCTGTCCCTCTCCATGGGCCGTGTGATGTGGTGGCTAACTGAGAGTGTAGCTTCTGGAGTTACATTGACTACTAGCTGTGTGACACAAGGTGAGTCATCTAACTCCGATAAGCTTTCATTTCCTTATCTGTGCAAAGGGGCTGATATGGATATTTGCCTCATGAAATGTGACGATTAAAAAAGATAAGGCTTAAAAAGATGTCACCATTGGGGTAAACAGAGTGAAGTATACATGGGAACTCTCTTTACTATTTTTGCAACTTCCTGTGCATCTATAATTATTATTTTTTAAAAAGTGAAAATAAAAGCCTGCAAAGAGCTAGCATTGTTCTTGGCCCACAAATGCTAAGAAATTATGTGGTTCAAATTTATGGGGTATGGAGGCACTCTACAAATATTTTATATGCACAATTGATTTCATTCTCAGGACACCCCTATGAGATAGGTCCTAGGGTTATCCCCATTTTACAGAGAGGGGATCTGAGTCATTTATCCAAAGTTACCCAGTAAGTAAGTACCAGAGTTTATCGGTTTGCTGCAGGGTCCATGCTTTAACCAGGGTGCTATGTGCCTCTCCTAGCGAGAGCCCAGGATGGTGAGCTTTTCTGGTGACGATAGAGCCCTCCATCTCAGCGGCTACTGGTTTTCGTTAGTGTAATTCTTGAAGGGGAAGAGAGTCTTCGTCCATGTCCTAGAATTTGTGCACGGAAGATGAGTCTGTTTGTACATTTACATATAACACCAAATTTGGCGGATTTATTAATACCCTGAAAGACAGGAACATTGAAAATGATGCATTAGAAACTTCCATCAGAACGGCAGAGGCTTGACAGCGACTGCACACTCTCATGTCCTACGTGAGAAGACTGCCATGGTCATAGACGTATGTGCTTGGGAAGCTCTGGGCATCTCTCTGGATGCTGGGTGCAGGACTCTCATGGTTCCTTGAAACAAGTGGGCTTCGGTGTATTAGTAGCAGCATAACAAGGCCAGACCAGGGAGTTATCTACTCGCTGGCCATTTATCAGACCCTTCTCAGAGCATGGTGTTCACTCTTGCTCTTAAAAAAAGGGAGGTGAAATTGTCTGGGGAAGAGCCATAGCAGTGGCTGGAGGCTGCTGTTCTAAGCCTCGCGGCCGGATGATCATGGGCCTGCTCTTACTCTAGGGGTGTGAGGACTTCTTTTTCAGTTCATGGCTTGAGTTTTCCTTTAAAAGAAAAAAGTTTTTCATTAGATTTGGAGCATCTTCGTGTTGGCAGCACTGCCCCATAAGTTGTAGTTATCTTGAAGTTTGTCCTCAGAAAGAGCCTCCCTGTCTCTCAGGGCTGGTTCTCGGGCTGCTCTATCTGCAGATGTGCACTGTAGTCAGGAGTCTCCAGCAGCCTCCATGGTGGTCATCGCTGCCCAGGTCTGAGCGTGATTACTCTCACCGTCTCCGCTTTGTATATGAGGACAGGGGTTCCTGGGTGCACTGCAGGGCTTTCCCCACATCTCCATGTGGCCTTTCTAGTGGTTCAACTCTGGAACACACTCCATTCCCAGCTCCAGAGAGTGATGGCTCTTGGTGATCGATTCCCCTGCACGCACATACCTGTGATGGGACATTTCACCCCCTCTGCTGCTGTCTTGCCCCCAGGCCTGTACCATCATTACCTCCTCATGGGTCTCCCCGCTCCCCCAGCCCTCCTCCAACCTTCTTCTCAACACAGTGACGACTGAGCTTTACAAGCAGAAGTCAGGTCATGCCACCGATGGCTGGAAGTCTTGCGTGAGCTTACCTGTATGACCTGCTGCGGTCGGGGGCCCCATCCATCTCCCCTTGCTTATTTACTCCAGTCACCCTGGCTTCCTAGGAGCTCCTCCAGCACCTGGCCACTCTCCCGCATGGCCTGGGCACTTGCTGTTCCCTTTGTGGGGATTTCTTTCCCGCCGATGTACATACGGCTGCCTCATTCCCTCTCTTCCTTCAGGTGTTTAGTCAAATGCCACCTTCGGGTTATGCTCAACTCCTGGACTGCCCTGTCTAAAGCGAAATCCCCCTTCCCTTCTTCTTCTTTTTTTTTTTTTTTTAAGATTTATTTGTTTTAGAGAGAGAAATGCGTGAGTGGAGGGAGGGGCAGAAGGAGAGGAAGAGAGGGAAGCAGACTCCCTGCTGAGCACAGACCCTGATGTAGGGCTCAACGTGGGGCTGGATCTCACCATCCTAAGATCATGACCTGAGCTGAGGCCAAGAGTCGAGCACTTAACCAACTGAGCCATCCACGCGCCCTGCCTCCTTTGTTTTAAATCCTTTCTTCTGAATACTATCTAATACATGTTTTACTTTTTAATCTTGCTTATAACTTCTTTCTTTCCATTAAAATGTATGCTTCTTGAGGGCAGAATTTTAAAATATGTTTTATTTTCTACTGGAATATTTAGTGTCAAGAATAGGGTCTAGGTAGAGGTGCCTGGGTGGCTCAGTTGGTTAAGCATCTACCTTTAGCTCAGGTCATGATCTAAGGGTCCTGGGATCCAGCCCTGTGTCAGGCTCCCTGCTCAGTGAGGAGTCTGCTTCTCCCTCTCCCTCTGTCCCTCCTCCCTGCTCATACTGTCTCTCAAATAAATAAACAAACAAATAAATAAATAAAATCTTTTTCTAAAAAATAATAGGGTCTAGGTATAATAGATGCTTAATAAATATTTACTGAATGAATGAATGATTAGTAATAATTTAAGTGTAAGTTCTCTGAAGGCAGGGCACACAGTCTGTCCTCAATAAAATATTTGGTACCCCCAAACTGCAAACAGTATGGAGTCTCCTGTTTTGGAAGTTGAGCTGTCTGCAGGGAGAGAAGTGGCTGTGTCACCTGTTGAGGTCTTTTCTGGCTCCAGAGTCTCCCACTATTTCACTGCTAACCCAGAGTGAACCTAACAGTTCCCCAGATTTCTGGCTCTGCCTCTTTTTTTGTATCTCTAACAGTTTCATGTCTGCAAGGAAGTCACTAGTGGAAATTGAAAAGAGGGGCCTAGCTCACCTTTTAGGAGGTGGAGGTCAAGGCAGAGATGGTAAAAATGGATGTAGCATTTGTCTGGCAGGATCAGTTGTGGCTTGAGTCCTTCCAGACCTTGCAAATCCTGCATTCCATCCCAGCAAGTTTCTGATCTTTGAGAAGAGAGCTCCTGAGCTTCAGGTTATTTCCAGGCAGACACCAAATACTTGCTCCTATTTCCAAAGTTCTGTGAATTTGGTTATTTGTTCTCTGAGGCTGTAGACTCCACGTGGCTCACTGCGCCTGTAAGTGTTAGATTGGCAGATGTGTTGTGTGGGAGGAAGGAAGGAAAGTTTCCTATGTTAATTTCTCTCTGACAAGCACATGTGCAAATCTAGACACAGACTCTTGTATAAAAAGTAAAGGAGAAAAGGAGAAAAAAACCAAGTCTCCATTCTTTAGCATGTGTCTGTGTGTGTGCTATTTCCATACAGGAAAAATCCCCTGTTTCATGGAAACCCATATTCAAAACATGGATAGGCTTCATTTACTTCCTCATATGTAGAATTTGAAAGTAGGCAAAGAAAGTCCTGTAGTATCTCAACTACAGTTGTTTATTAATGCAGAAAACTGGGAGAAGTAAAACTGTTAAATGAAAAATCAGATGAAATAGTTCTCCCTGATGGTCATGGGTACAGAATTAGAAAGACTCAATACTACACATTGAATTCTTGCCCAGTGCCGGGAGTGTCTGAAGTTTTATCTACATTTCTCATTTATTCCTTGGGACAAACTAGTGAGATTATCACTAGACAAACTAGTGATACTCTTACAGATGTGGAAACTGAGGCTTGGAGGGTGTTTGCTCAAGGTCACATAGCCCCTGAGTGGTGGAACCATATGTTTAGAGCTGGCAGTCTGATTTCAGTGGCTGTGTTCTTACTGCACTGAACTGCCTCTCCAGGAGATAGAAGAAAGAGCCCTAGGAGTATAAACAGCTACTCTTGTGGTTAACATCTCTCCGTCTGCCTTCTCAGCCTGCTCTACACACTCTGCTCACCTAAATGCAGATAGTAATAATACCAATGACTTTGGATAAAAATGAAAAGAACCTTAGACTATAGTGAAACTTACATAGTTTACAGGCAACAGAGTGGCCTGACATAGCTCCTGGCATATGGGTGGTGCCTAATAAATCCTTATGGAATGAATTTTTGCAGGAGCAAGGTTTGGTAATGGATGAATACCAGAATGTCTGGATTAAAACTAGAAAGGAACTCATGTATCTTAATTTGATTTAGCATAGGTTGGTCCAAACAATCTGGCAGTGTGCCTGTCTAAAGAATATTTTATTTATTTTTTTTTAAAGATTTTATTTATTTATTCATGATAGTCACACACAGAGAGAGAGAGGCAGAGACACAGGCAGAGGGCGAAGCAGGCTCCACACAGGGAGCCCGACATGGGATTCGATCCCGGGTCTCCAGGATCACGCCCTGGGCCAAAGGCAGGCGCTAAACCGCTGCGCCACCCAGGGATCCCATATTTTAAATCCAAATATACATCAGTTCCCAACAATCATTAAATCCTGATGACCATCCAGTTTTCTGTCATTGAAAATAGCTCAGGCATGTTGAGTTTCACTGTTGGCCACCTGAGCCCTTCCAATGAGCTCCAGTAGGACCACATTTGTGCATGTTCATGGAAGTTGAAGATCAAAATCCACTCGTTCTGCAACTCACATGACTAAGGGCAGGATATTAAGTTTGCTACTGTAACACACAATTCCAAACGTTTAATGGCTTTCAACACAAATGGCTTGCTCATTTAACACAGGTCTGCTCTTGAGGCTCTAGGGCTCTGCATGGGTTTTCCCCGCCTAGGGGCAGCAGTTGTCTGGACATGGCTATTCTCATGGTAGAGGGCAGAAGCAAGATGCCACACTGAACCACAATGTTAAATTTAAAGCTTCTCTAAGGTGTCTCATTTGATCACATTCTTCGGCCAAAGCAAGTTCCATGGCCAGTCTGAACAGTGGAGCCAGAAGTCTGTTGAGGCTACCAGGACACATTGCAGGTCATAGGACAAAAGGCAAGGATGTGTGGTCTTTTTGGGATTAGGCATGGTGGGAGGTGTGAGTCTACCTCTGGAGAAGCTGGCCCGTGTAAGGAGGAGATCTGCAGGGGCCCCCTTGGTGGCTCAGTGGTTGAGCGTCTGCCTTTGGCTCAGGTCATGATCCTGGGGTCCTAAAACTGAGTCCTCATAAGGCCCCCTGTGGGGAACCTGCTTCTCCCCCTGCCTATGTCTCTGCCTCTCTTTCTGTGTCTCTCATGAATAAATAAATAAAATCTTAAAAAAAAAAAAAAAAGGAGGAGTTCTGCAGGGATGTCACCACCATGGGTCAGGTATTTGATCTTGGTTTGCAAATATGCTCTATGCAACTAAGTTTTCAATTCCTTGTTCTCACTTTCAGTATCTGAACCATCTTTGGGAACTGCTGTAGGACCCGTAGGAAACAGCAAAGTGGTTGATTTCCAGCCTCTTGTATAAGAAGCTCTGAGAACTATCTTGACTTGAGAAGAGTGACCATGACTTTCAGAGTCTTTGGGCCCATGTTTTTGGATAAATGTGCTCTCACTGAGGCATCACAGAGAGGTCAGACAGAGCCTGGGTAAAGGGAGGTGGCAGTGGGTTGCCAGCAGTCTCTCAGTGGGTACTTGCCTGGAGGGAGGTGGGTGGCTGCAGAGCAGAGATCATGGCTGTGACAGGATCTCTGTGTCACAGTCATGGTACTGGAGTTCATCAGGTCACTGGTAGCCACAGGATTAAATAGGGTGGGAAGTGAACACATCCTGGAAATCACAGCTCTGGTGCGCGGATCTTGGATGCATATTGCCGGGGCGGGTGGGGGGGGAAATAAAGCTATAAGGCACACTTCAGATAAATTTTTAAAGATACTTGGAGCCACCTTCTTATTTAAAAAATATGTTAATAGCATCATTTATTCAACAGATACCAGATTCACAATGTTTAAAATTCAAAAGGAACAAAAAACTTTTCAGCAAAGTCTCCCTTCTAACCCTGTCTCACAACTTCCTTTAGTATTAGTTTCTTGTGTGTCTGTCCTTTCACAGACCATTCATGCATAGCATAAGATATATCCTTTGTTGCCGGAAAACTTGCATTAGAAATTAATTGTGAAAAAAAAAAAAAAAAAAAAAAAAAAGAAAAGAAATTAATTGTGCTGGTGGTGCCTGGGTGGCTCAGTTGGTTAAGCATCTGACTCTTGGTTTGGACTCAGGTCAGGATCTCAGGGTCTTGAATCTGGCCCCAATTTGGGCTCCCACTGGGTGTGGAGCCTGGTTAAGATCCTTTCTCTCCCTCTGCTCCTCCCTTCTCCCACGTCTTAAAAAAAAAAAGTTAATTGTACTACAAACTTTATTGGGAATCTTCCAGTAGGTGTTACATCTGAATATTGTTTGTTTCTCAGTACAAAGATTTTATTACTCAGTATACTATAGGAAATGTATTTTGTGTCAATATAAATGTCTTTGCTCACAAGTTGAATAATTTAAGAAGACAAAGCTTATGAAAAGAGTTAGTACAGGTCCAAGTACTGGATATTTTAAAGTTTAGCATTAGCATTACAGTTAACTCATGATACAAATCTTTTCACTTTTTTCTATTGAACTTCCTTTAAATTTCCTTTAAATTTATTTTTAAAAATCATTCTACTGTATTTTTTACTGTATTTTTTTCATCATGACAAGTGCACTCCCTGGTCTCCATATCTTATTTCCCCCATCCCCTCCACCCACCACCCTCTGGTAACCATCAGAGGGAGAGAACAAACGTTCTCTATAGTTAAAAGTCTGTTTCTTGGGACGCTTGGGTAGCTCAGTCTGTTAAGCATCTGATTCTTGATCTTAGCTCAGATCTTGATCTCAGGGTGGTGATTTCAAGCTCCACACTGGACATGGAGCCTACTTGAAAGAAAAAAACCAAGTCTGTTTCTTGGTTTGTCTCTTTTCTTTTTTCCTTTGTTCATTTGTTTTGTTTCTTAAATTCTGCATGTGAATGAGATCATATGGTATTTGCCTTTCTCTGACTGACTGATTTCACTTACCATTATGTTTTCCAGCTCTATCCATGTTATTGCAAATGGCAAGATTTCCTTCTTTTTAAGGCTAAATAATATTCCTATGTGTATCCCATATATAAATATATATATGAATATATATGCCAAAATATTGGAATATATATTAGCATATATATTTATATATGGAATACACACACACACACACACACACTACATCTTCTTTATTCATTCTTTCTATCAGTGGACACTTGTGGCTCTTCGATAGTTTTGCTCTTACAGATAATGCTGCAATAAACATAGGGGTGCATGTATCCTTTTGAATTAGTGTTTTATATTTTTGGGTAAGTATCCAGTAGTGTGATTTCTGGATCATAGGGTACTTCTATCTTTAATTTTTTGAGGACCCGCCACACTGTTTTTCCAGAGTGACTGCATTTTGCATTTCCACCAATAGTGCAGGAGGGTTCCTTTTTCTCCTCATCTTCACAAACACTTGTTTCTTCAGAATGCAATTCTTTTATCCTCATGGTGCTTCAGCTTTATTAACTGTACAATCAATATATTGATGCTTATTATCCAGCCTTAGAATAGTAGAAGCCATGCTCTGTTGAAGGTACATATAATATTCAGAAAGTTCTCTGAAAACTTCTGCATTGACTGTTATTACAGAATTAGTTGATAGAAGAAAGAGTAGATCAGTGGCTGAATCCAAGAGCCTTCTCTCCCTGGTTTTCAAAACCCCTCATAGTGTTCTAAGCCCCTTTCTCTGAGTATGCCTGTTTGTCGGTGGCAAAGTAAATATTATTTCCATTAACCAAAGAGAAAAAAAATGTTTGCAATACATCATTTCCCTGGCAGCTTGCCCAGGGCTCTTTTTTCCTGAAGCAGAAAGCGTCCCTGGTGGGCACTGAACAATATGCTTGTACTGCCTGCAGAGGCAGCTGGTTGCCCAAGCCCGAAGCCCTGGTCAGATGGCTCCCGAAGATTCATGTCCTCCTCTCTTTCTGCCTTTTACGCATCAGGTGTGCTCTTGGAGGCATCTTTTGCTACAGGGCAGTGCTCCTGGTGTTTTTTTTTTTTTTTTAAAGCAATAATTCTAAGACTTTTTCAGGGAGGATTTATCCAGAACTTGATCAAAGAGCATCATTGGGCAAAAGGGAAGTAGTCATTTCCTCTGTTACTAGTTTGAAGCCAACTTAGGTAAGGCTGTCCATGGGTCACTTGGGTTAGGGGCTCCCTGCCAGAAAGAAGGGGGAGCACGGTGGCAGTGTCTGGGTGATCCCATCCCTAACCCCGCTGCCTCCACTCTGCTCCAGGCCCTTGTGCCTCAACCTTGGCATTCGTCTGAAGAAGAGGAAAGACGCCAGAATATGGACTTTTGATAAGACCAAAACACCAGCCAGAGAACCACCAAAACTGTTCTTCGCTGACCCAGAGTGGCCACTGTCCATGATGGTAAAGCCCACCAATGTGTAGGTGGTTAGCACACATCCAGCTCTAACATGAACAATTGAGAAACTTTTCCAGCAAAACAAGCTAAGATGAATTAGTTGTATGTGAATATCTATGACTCCTATTGGTCTGTTAATGCTTTGGCTAGACTACGAGCATTCAGATCCTGGTTCTGCCTCTTAGCTGAACTTAGCTGTGTGACTTTGGATGGTGCCCTGACCATTCTGGGCCTCAGTTTTCTTCCTCTATAAACTGGAGATGGCTCCCTTTTGGGATCATATTTGAAATTAAATGTTTTAATACAGGCAAGGCTTTTAGAATAATGCCTGAAGTATCATAAGCACTGAATGAATGAGTGAATGAATATTATTATTTAATTATTTTTCTTAGACAGCTAACATTTATAAATGTCTCCTATGTGGCATGCTTTGTGCTGAGTCTTTATATGATATTTCATTTATTTATCACGTGAGCTTTATATTTTAGAAGTCAGGAAAGTGAGGACCATGTACTTGTTTGAAGTCAGTTAATCAGTGACAGAGTAAAAGTTTTAACTTTGTCTATCTGGCTCCAAATTCTACACTTCTGAAATATTATAATGGACAGTCTACACATTCACAATGAACCCCACCATGGGTGAGTGTAGCATAGCTCACTGCAGAAACCCTGTTATAGACTTCAAGTTAGACCTTGTGTCACGGCATTTGATATTTGCTTGTGGGTACCAGGAATCGGCTGTTGGTCAAGGAGTTCTGAGAATGGAAAACGCTCTAAGATAACCCTCCAGTAAGATGACAGATTTTTTTCCTTTTTCTAGAAAAGTCAGGGAAGATTTTTCCATCTCAGTTTCAGGAGACATTTCGTGGGCAGTCTTTGATAAAAAGTCATTCACAGGCCATCACTTCCCCATTGAGAGGCTGGGCAGAGGACTCTTCTAGGGTCTTATCAAAGATGAGATCAAAGCAGGTGGAAGAGAGGACGTGGTCAGAGGGGGGTTAGGCAGGATGATAAATGGAATGACCAAGTCTGAAGTGAACATGTGGCCAGAAGTTGGGTTCAACATGGAGGGAACAAGGACTGCAGTGGGGAGAGTGTCCCTGTGGAAGCCAGAATTGGGGGCAGGAACTCTGAGCCTGCTGACAGGAGTGGGAGCTGGGGTGGGGGTCTGGAGTACACTCCCAGTGACTCCTAGAGAAGGGTTTAGCATTACCACCACCACCCCCCACACACCTACAGTTTATATGCATAGTTTGTATATATGTAAAACCATTGAAAATAATAGCTCTGAATTACTGGATATAAATCAATATTACCCAAAGGGATAGAAGGATTCTAGGAGTTAATTTTGTCTCCATCTTCTGCCAGCTTCTTGTGGCATTTTTGATTAGACAAGGGCCATCATACTTTATTAAAAATAAACAGAACCAAGTTGAGCTAGAAATAGATGGAACCTCGGTTCATTTGTCCTGCTCCTGTCTTCTTCCTGTTACATCTCCATTTCATGTGGTTGTCTGGCCAAAACAGTGTCTATTTTTAAAGGAACAGTGGATGCTTTCAGGCTTGGGTGAGAGAGGCCAGCGCTAGTGTGCTGGGGGTGCTAGCACCTCGCATTGGTCCAGCGTCTCCTCTCAGTGAGCCATGTACCTCCTCTGCCATCTTGGGATGGTGAGTGGGCCACAAAGGTTCAGGACTGGGGAGAAGTTCTTCTAACCTTCTGTACTAATTATTTGGGAAATCTATTAGAGTCTGGTCTGAAAGTGAAACATCCTCCTTCTACTTTTTTTCATTCCAGGCCCTTTAATACTGTTGTTTAAAAAAAAAAAAAAAACACCTATATTTAGATGCAGGAAAAAAAAAAAAACACAAAAAAACCCCACACACACCCAACTGAGGCAAGATGGTTTTAGTTTGGAAAAAGCCTGAGAGAAAGAAGGGTGGTGTGGGGAATGGGGTTTAGGGTAAAGCTAAATGATTCCAAATGCCAAGAGTTGAATCGTTCTAAAACCAAGACATCAAGGTTATTATTCCTTGCACCCCAATTGCTCCAGCACAAGGCCATGTCAGGGGCCAGCGCCTTTCCACCAGCTCAGGCTCTGCTCACAGTGTTGACCCAAAGGAGTGAGTCACTCAGTGGTATGGAGTGCACTGGGGCAGTCGCAGGTTTCAGCAATTCTGTGTTGTTTTAATTTGATCCTACTTCTCTGTTTATAACCTCTTTCCAAAAAGAATTTGAAGTGCCCGTACTTCCCTTTTACTTCCTGCCGTCGATCTGTATTTGGTGATATTTATTATGTTAGGGACACTTGGCAGCTAGTTCCGGCCTTCCCTGGATCCTAGATAGTCTCTCGTCTAGTCTGTCGTCCTAGTCTCTCTAGTCCACCTAGAGAGTCCAGGTGGACTCCAAATGTCGTCTTTTATTACCTTGTGCACACAGTGTGTTCATGCTCGGCCTTGGGCTTCCCTCTGGCCTCCTTCCAGCCCTCTCCATTCAGCCATACCCACCATTCCTAAAAACCCAGCTCGGGTCCTATCCTATCCCAAATGTTTTCCTTGACCCTTCAGCTGGTCTATATCTCTTCCTTTTAAGACTCTTTGACATATTATCTATCACATAATTAGTAACCTGCTACCTAAGAATTATACGCTGATGTATTTGTGTATGTGTGTATCCGTATATACATATACACATATAGATATATACATTTGTAAATATATGTTGTCTGAATGTAATACTGTTTTATCCGCTGAAGGTATTATTTGTACATTTAGTCTCCAGGGTAGGCAAGAGTTCTGGGCTCTATGGGCCCTTGTTCAGGTCCTTCTGCTGCTGGGTCTCCTTATGGTGCCAAATAGACTCACCTCCCCCTTCTCTTAGACTTTGCTCTGGGTCCTGGGACTCAGAATTCCTTGTCCAAATGATCTATTTTTTTTAAAGATTTTATTTATTTATTCATGAGAGATACAGAGAGAGAGACAGAGACATAGGCAGAGGGAGAAGCAGTCTCCCTGTGGGGAGCCTGATGTGGGACTTGATCCCAGAATCTGGGGATCACGACCTGAGCCAAAAGCAGCTGCTCAACCACTGAGCCACCCAGGTGCCCCCCTTGTCCAAATGATCTTATACCCACTTATAGAGGACATGCAAGCTCTTCCCTGTGTTTGTGGTGCTGTGCACTCCAGGATTGAGGGGTGGGCTGCTGTGGCTGTTGGGGAAGATTGGAGGGTGACAGTGCTTGACCACAGGCTAGGCTGTTCCTATGCAAGGGCCAGAGAAGGGATAGGGAACTGAGGCAAGGTAGGAAGGCCATCAAGGAAGCCCAGAGCTGAGGGCTGGGTGTGGAATGCCTGGGAGTCCAAGAATCCTAGATAGATCTTGGCCTTCCAGATCCTTCTGAAGTTCATTTGTCAAGAAGGGGGATGTGGTCATGTCTGGCTGACCCAGTCCCTAGAGCATGTGACTCTTGATGTCGGGGGTTGTGAGTTTGAGCCCCATGTTGCGTGTAGAGATTACTTAAAAATAAAACTTTTTTTTTTTAAAGGAAGGGGGATAAACTCATTTCATTTAAGTTTTTAGCTTGATTTATAATGTTTACATATTTAGGTATAGGGTGAGTGAGTCTCTTTCATACTCTGACCCTCATGCCACAAATGGGGGTTTCTCCCCAGTAAAATAATAAGTTTGTCAGCAGTGTTTAAACAATATTTTATTTGGTATCTTTGTAACTGTGTGATTTCTTTGTAACTGTGATTTCTTAACAGCTGAGTGAAACTTTGTCCTGCCATGAAACTTATCCCTGTACCAAGTGAATCTTTTTCCTGCCTATAAGGTGTGTGGGAGTGGATAAAAGTCACTATATTTATTAAATGACTAAAGTTGAATATATGACCTCATAAATAATCATAAAAAATAATTTTGCTCAATATTCAGTTTATGTAAACAAATGCCATTTTTTCATCTATATTGCAGTCTCCTCTACTTGCACATCTTGATCCTACCCTTCTTCCCTTTGATTGTTAATTGTCCAGAAATCGCTATTAAGTGTACTGAGTGTGTGACCAGGCACAGTGAAAAATGCATGAGGTCCCTGCTGAAATTCTATGCTCGGCACAAAGAGAGAACAAATAAGAAACTTGAATAAAACTCCAGATTTTATGGCTTTAACCATAAGTGCTATGGTAGACTGTTGGTTTCTTGAAGAGAGTACTTTCCTATTTTTAAAAATGAGACCATTTTGGTATTTTAAAATAATAAAAATGGAGGTGCTTTCATTTATAAGTAGCCCTTTTAGTTTTCATAAACCCTTCAAGGCAGACACTATCATCCCTGTTTTATAAAGGAGAAAATAAGATTCAGAGAAGTTTAGTGACTTCCCTAAGGCCACTCAGCTGTGACTCAGAAGGGCCAGGCCAAGAGTGAAAGTCACAGGCTTTCACTGCAGGCCTCTTGGTACACACCTGGCACCTCCCAGGCACCCTGGATGTCGTCAGAGACCATCACAAACATTTGTCAGTTACAGCAAGATAAATTTCCTGTGGAGTGAGATCGGGTTTATAAAGAAATGTGACGCTTCACACCGTGAAAGATTTTGGTTTTTCAAATACAAATTTCCCACCAAATATAGGTTTATCTGAAAGTGAGATTTAAAAAAAGGAATACAGGGTATCCATTGTATATTATATGGGTTTTATTCAATTTCCCTTAAAATCTATTTTAAAATAATCAGATTTTTTTCAGGTATAATTTACAGTAAATAAAATTCATCTATTTACGAGTACGGTTGGGTGAGATGGATGGATGTGTTCAGTCGTGAAAACATCTCCAGGGTCATAATAAGGGATTTTAAATATCTCCTCTGCCCCTTTGATATCAGTTTCTTCTCCTGGCTCCTGACCACCACAGATCTGCTGTCAGGATAGCTGGGCTTCTCCAGGTATTTCATATAAATAGAATTATGCCTTTTGCAGTCTTTGGTGTCTGGCTTCTTTGACTCCTGTGAGGCCCGCTGTTAATTGTTTCTGCTTTTACTCTTTTAGTCCTCGGGGCACATGAACTAGGCTTTACTCTCCTAGTGAAATCAGATGGTGCTCTAATTCCCTCTGACTTACTATTGATGGGAAAATTCACTTAGAGACTCAGGCACCCCAGGCCAAACCGCTGCTCTGAAATTTCTCGCCTGTATATTGGTGGGCTTTGATGTCAGACACTGATGGCTTGAATTGCAGCTTTTCCACCTTCTAACTCTGTGATCTTGAGCAGGTTTCCTTTCTCTGGGCTCCTGTTTGCGCACCTCGGAAGTGGGGGTAATAAGTGGATATCCTTCGTAGGATCATTTGGGCCAAATGAGATTTTACATGGAACATACTTGGTGGTATCTGGCATATCATGAAAATTAATAAGATGATTATTACGATGATTCTTTGGGTATGGCTATTACTTCTGCTTTCTGTCTAATCAGAGGCCTGTGCTGGGGACCCATGAGGTTGGATGAAGAATGTTACTCATTTATGGTATTTCTCAAACCAAATTAATTTGCAGACTTTTCCGCAATAGATCGTGAGCCTTATCTGATGGTACTTTTGAGGCACATGGTAACAACTTTGATAAATATTTATAAATGTTAGCAAATAAATGTATTTGAAGAGGAATAGTTCCAAGTCCACGAAACACACTGAATTCAGAACTAAAGGGAAGTAAATCACCAAATTTTTTCATGAATTCCTGAATCCTCAATATTTTTATATCACGTTTGTGTGGAATATTTTCTTTGCAAACTGGAACTAACCAGCCCTTGAATTTTATTACTTTAAGAGATAAATAAAAAGCCAAACCTGCTTCTAAAAAAATCGTGTCTTTACTGTAAATCTGTTTATGCCTTTTGACAACTGGATTTTAACACCCCTTCTTGAATCTGTAAAGTGGACTCCAGTCAGCTAACACAGGTGTGCAAATGGCAATAACGTAGAAGACAGCCTGTGCTTCCCATAAATACTAACAAGTTGGTTCCCAAGTCGGATTTCCTCAAGGCATGTGTCCATGTACAACATTTACCCTGATTTTAACTTACAATATTATGGATCACTCAAGCAGAAACACGTGAGTGTTTTTCAGTAATAATGATCGTTAACTCTGGGAGAGGCTTTGATGTCAAAAACCTAGTCTTTTGTTTGTGCCCGTTTGCAGAGGCTGGTGGTGTCCTTCTTGACGGGTGAGATTTGACTCCTGTCGGGGTGGAAGGTTGAGATGGAAGGACAGGAATGACTATACCACGCTTATGATTTCCAAAGAAACCAATTAACCTTTGCGATGATCTTGACCTTCATCAGAGCTTACATATGCTAATCCTTGCTGCATCTTCCTTTGATAAATTTAGCACAAATCAATATCAGAAATAATAACAAGTTTTGAGGTATTTGGAGTAGGAGCAAATGGAAGAGCAGTGACCTTGTGCATTTTCCACGTCATGTGTTGTTGTCTGGGACAGAGAGAGGTGAAGTCTATACCTGCCCCTTAGCAATCACAGCAGAGTCATTCCATGCATCCCAGCTATGAGCTTCAAAAGGGCAGCGTAGCCTCAGTTCGTGGCACAGTGCTTGGCACACAGTAGGCCCTCAATTCAATAAACATTTATTTAGTAAATATGTATTCCTTCAACAAACATTTGCTGATAAATGAATACATGGGATGCTGAAATAATAGGTTAACCTACTTCTGGACTACAGTAAAGAGCATAATTTAAGAGAGCATTTAGTTCAGATAAATCAAACTTAATTTTTTAGGGTAAGAGCATTTTATAGAAATTAAAACACAAAAAACACTCCTGTTCAGATTATTTTCTGGAAGCCTGGTTTCTTAAATATTACTTATTGAAGATAGCATGTACTTTTGAGGGGAAACAAATAAACAAAAAAACAATCAAGAGAACAGAAAGTGCCCACTGAGGTCTCAAGGGATGCATGGGGTCCTCGGGGCGTGGGGGATGACAGATCCGTGGTCCCGTGAGCTCTGGGGAGTGGTCCAGAAAGTTGGGATGGCCTGCTGGAGATGGCCTGACTTAATGCTGTACTGATACTGGTCCTCAAGTTCTGAGGCTGAGGTCATGGTGCCCCGCCAGCCCCCCCCTCCACCCAAACTTGACCTTGGACTAGACAAATTTCCAGCCTCTGACTTATGTCTTACTGGCATTTCCAAACTCGTGCCACCTGTACTACTAATTTTCTAATGTGCTTAGTATTTTTCTACAAATGGACTCACTTGAAACAGACTTAAGTTTGTCAATGAACCGCTTAAACCATCTGCTTTCTGAGTTACCCTTAGGTAGGCATTGGATTACCCATTTATAGCCTGCAATATATCACTTTTGCTTATAGTACTTTGTCTCCAAGCAGTAAAATTGCTCACGTAGGATTTTTTTTTTGTGGTGTGTGTGTGTGTGTGTGCATGTGTGCGGTGTATGTTTGTTATGAAATTGTCTAACAATTATGGATTTAAAAAAATATTCATCCTTACTCTAATTTTAAATCCAGCAGGCTCCATGTTCTGCTCAATTCTATAATTTCAGGCTTTGCCTTCAATAGACCTTATGATACCTTAATTTTCTGTACTGCCAAGGAAATTAGGGCTTAAATTTTATAACCTAAATTAAAAAGAAAGATGTTTAACAAATCTCATAAAGATCACTAAGACATGGGGAGTGCTCTTTTTAATCAAGAAACTGGTTGATCCTCTAGAGGAGGGTAATAAGTAAAACATTCTTGTTTTCCCATCCGTCCCCCACTACCTGTTATATTTAGCTCTTTTACATGATAGAAATCTCCTGCCCTACAAAACTTCTGTTCTGAGTTGGATTTATTTAGGAGGACAGTAGATGTTATGGATCTTGGTATCTTCGATTCTCAGGGGCATTTTCTTCAGACAGGAGGTCCAAAGGGATCTCTACTTCTCACGTACGTTCTTTAGATTCAAAAGACATTCTGTGTGTTGATCTTTTATTTTGAAGCTTTATGGAGTCTGAATGACAGGGTATTAATACACAGTAACCCTGACTATCCTAAATTCACTCTTCTCAGATCCCACAGAATAAAGCATTTTTTAAAATATTTTATTTATTCATGAGAGACACACACAGAGAGGCAGAGACATAGGCGGAGGCAGAGGCAGGCTCTCTGGGAAGGCCTGATGTGGGACTCAATCCCAGGACCCCAGGATCATGACCTGAGCCCAAGGCAGATGCTCAGCCACTGAGCTACCCAGGTGCCCCAGAATAAAGGTTTAAATTCTCATGAACTCTTAGCTTTTCCTTTTCTCTCTGCCACTCTACAATGAACCCTCTAAGGGACTTCATTCTAAGGTACATATTTTACACAAACTTGAGAGTTTCGTATTTTATTATCTTGTTTTGTACTAAAAAGATTCTCTAATAACTGGGCCCTGGACATTGATTGACCAGCTATCCTGGACTTTAAATTCATTTATTTATAGGTATTTATTGAACTTTCTTGACTTCACCATAATTCATTCATTCATTCTGTAGATATTTATTGAGCATCCACTGTGTCCTATATGCAGCGGAGGCTGGGTGACTCCAAAGACCAGCTGGGTGACTGGATGGTCCACCTAAACTTGTATTAGATTTCATTCATTCTAAGGCCATTGTTTTTTTGTTTGTTCGTTTTGTTTTTGTTCTTTTTGTTTGTTTGTTTGTTTTGGACCATGCATGACCGTACATATATACTTACTTCTGGTAACAAATGCGTTCCTTTTGATTCTGGCTCTGAAAATAGGCATGCTTATTAGTTAGTAGTTGTCATTCTATTTTTTTTTTTTTTTTTTGGCAGTTGTCATTCTAAACCTTATGCTTATTCCAAAGGCTTTAGGTATGGGCTATATAACTTAGGTTGGGGTTTCTTGGAGAGCAATAGGAAAAATGTCCTTTGCTTAGACAAAACATGTTTATTTTCCTCATAGGATAGGACTGGTATGTCAGTATTGCTCCTCAGAGTCCTCAAGCCCACAGACTCCTTTTTGTCGCTAGCTGTAGGTGGCCTACATTTCCAAGATTACCTAGTAGTCCAAGATGGCTGTTCTGTCTCCAGCCATACCTGTCTTTCAGCCACCCAAAAGGTCAAAGGACAAAGAAATAAGGTTAAAAGATTTGCATCAGGCATTCTCTAAGCACTGTGTACTTATTTTTCTAGCCATGTCCTCAGTCTTTGCTACTCGTGAAGGCATTTTTCTTTTAATATCAAAGAATAATTCTCTGTCATTTCTAAATACTTTATGGTAATGGATCTTGCTCTTTAATTCCAGAAGATCCCTGGCTGTGAAACGTGTTTATAAAAGAAAGGAAAAGTGCAACACAACATTACTGATTTTAAAAATGCTTCTAATTCATCTTCAAAAATGAGCTCACAAAATTAAAAGCAAATAGAGATAAATGCTCCCATTTTTCTTCCGGCACATTAAAAAGCCTCTGAAAGTGGTGATGGTTTTCTCCATATTCACGAAGGAGTATTTGATTGCACCTGCAGGCCAAGCCAGCGCTCTCTCGTTAATGCTGTATTTGATGCTGGCATCACATCTAAAAGCCCCCTAAGCCTCAGTGTAAGCACAGTATTGATTTCAGCCGGACCAGAAGCATCCCTCCATGAGTTTCAGCCTTTGACAGCCCTGGGAATGACGCCGTTGGGTACCTAGGGCAGAGAACAGGCCTGTTTCAGGTGTCATACATTTTAACAATTATTTATCTCAAATGAAGAGGACTGGCCATGCTGTTTTCCAGCTGCACGTCTGTGGCCTCATGTTTCTCGGGAGGTGCTGCCCGGGCACTTTGAAAGGCTGAGCAGTAGGCTTCCAGCAGTCAGCTGAGCTAAGCATTTACCGCAGTATCATTTCTCTCCCAAGTTCTCGAAGCATTTCCCAGTTTGCGTGGCAGGATACAGGAGGATCACAGGGCTTGCAGTGGCCACTCAATACAGACAGTCCGGATCTTCCTGAAGATGCGCCGTCTACGTGGGCAGTAGAAAGTGTGCCAGAGACACCTAAAGAAGGCAGAGTGATGGATCATCATGTCCTAGGGGAGAAGATTTCTGGGACAAAAAAAAAAAAAAAAAAGAAGACAAAAGCCAGGGAGGAAAGCCTGTGGGCCTCCAAGTGCTGTACTGGTGTGGAAGGTTCGTGGTGAGCTGGTGCTCCCTCTCGTCCTGCTCTCCTCCCCAACACAGCAGGTAAATCACAAATGAGATCCACACCAGGCTTTTGGTAGACTGAGTGCCCTTAGAAGCTTTTTCTTAAATCCGGAGCTCCAATGATGCTGGCTTCTGTTTGCTTTTGTTTTGTGATCCAGCTCCTGGGACTGCAGTGGAATTGGCGGGGTCGGGCTGCAGGGAGTGTGAGCTCCCGGCTTGCAGACTTGTCGCCACCCTTTTCTGCAGGACTCCAGCCCCGTAGGGACCATTGTCACTTTCTCCACGAGGAACAGAATGGAATCTTTCTTACAGTCAGCGGGGCATACAAGTGGCCCTTGTTAGGAAGAAAATGACTGTGGGACAGAGCGTTTCCCCTCAGAGAAAGCAGTTAGTTTTCCACGGGGAATGAGAGAAACATGTTGGCCCATTGTGGGTGTGAGCAGCGCTCTCCTGGCACTGATCTCAGTGTCAAGTGACATTCTTTGACAGCTGCCACGTACCACCACGCCCTCTTAATCTGACTTGTTGGGGGGACAGAGGAGAATGAACTGTTGGCATCAGAGAGGGAACAGAGGAAATGGGAGTTCTGCTTTTCTTGGCAATGGCTTGGTTTCGTTGGAGTTCGTTGCTGTTTGCAGATTGCTGCCACCATTGTGAGAAGGCATGCCCCCTGCCTGCGGGAGACCAGCTCCCGGCTTCCCTGGACACCTGCTTCCCGGCGACACTGCGCAGGCTCGTGGGCCCAATGCCCAATGGCAGGGTGGGACCAGGGCTCAGCAAAGACCCTTTTAAAAGTGTGGCCCATGAGCCTTTGGATTTTGTAAGCAGTCTCAAGGACCTGAGGATACTCTTGCTGTTTCCAATGGGTTTGCTTTTACACAGGTGCTGGTTTTGCAGTTGGTGGCCCTGGTGGCTGTCTGGCTGCTTATCCCACTGTTGAAGGAGCGGCAGGTGGAGGAGCAGGTCAGGCCGCTCACCTGGGCTCTCCTGCGTCGGGGCCGTGTAACCGCGCATTGGTCCCTATGCAGGGGCAATTTGCACTTTGCAAAGTGGGAAGGACCACAGCTACCTGGTGTACAGTGCCCAGCTGTGACAGGCATGCCATGATGTAGTTTATTTGAGAGCACTTTTGAAACTGTCAAGAATTAAAGGCCAAACCCTGTCATCCCTCCTCTGGGCAATTTGCGCTTCTCCAGAGGACATTAGTCATTTCTTTTACGTTTGGTAGTCTGCCGAGGAAGGGAGCAGTTTCAGATAAGTTTTACAGTTATTTGGACAGTTTGCCTAGCCCTTTGGTTCTGTCCACTTCTACTTTAAATTGCTGTGAAACGTTATCGTTAGTCTTCTGTTATACATGCTGGCAAAAGACTGAGCTGTCACAGACACTTCTTTGGTACCTGACTGGTCAGGGGTCAGGACTTGGTGGTGAGGTGTTCATCATGACTCAGTGTGGGGGTCCCAGGGGCTTCATTTGTTTGCCCACAACAAAAAAATGGAGTCCAGAGTCATTCCTGGGGCTCAGAGCAGGAATATTAGTTGATATCATGAAATCTGTTCTGTGGATTGGGTTGCTTGAGGTCATTTGGGAATGATATTTTCTGTAACTAAAATGTGAAATTGGCAATTTGCTCTAAGAATTCTAGAGAACTATCCTATAATGTTTTAAAATGGACATTAATGCCTCCCGTATTCTCCCTTTTGCATCTGCCTTTGTCAGTGAGTAAGAATACATGGAAATTAAGGTATCCCAGTATTGTCTGGAATCTTTGCCAATCATTTAAGTGTTATATTCTTTGCTTTCTTCATAAACCTGAAATTATAGAAATGTGGTTTTCCTGTCAACTCCTGAGAAGTGATATCTGTGTCAGAGGTTATGCCTGGAAATGAGTTGCCCTTGGTGCCAGGATCGCTTTGAGATCTGACCTGTAGGTTCTCTGTAGATTCTTTTTTTGTTGTTGTTGTTGTTAAAGATTTTATGTATTTATTTATTCATGAGAAACAGAAAGGCAAAGACCTAGGCAGAGGAATAGGCAGGCTCCCTGCAGGAAGCCTGATGCAGGACTCAGCCCCAGGACTGTGGGATCACAACCTGAACCAAAGGCAGATGCTCAACCACTGAGCCACCCAGGTGACCCAGATTCTCCATAGATTCCGTGTTCTTGGTTTCAGTTGTTCTGAGAGGTGTCTCATCCAGTGGCCTGGCCCCTCCTGTTCCCTCTCAACTAAATGCAACATTAAGAGACACCTTCACCCCACGCCCCCATGAAGAAGCCTCAACTGCTGTGCTGAGCTTTGAGCTATGGACCTGGGATTGTTTCTGTCCCAGTGACAAAGAAGAACAAGTTTGGACAAATTAAAATACAAGACCAAAGAAACTGACATATGAAACAGTCAATGAGGACATCTGCTTGCGCTGGTTTTGCAGAGGATGAATAAACAGCTGGTGTCTGCTTCCCCCATCCCATTCACTGGGGGCTGTTTCTTCTCTTTCTGCAGTCAGTATATATGAGAGTCAGCTTATTGACATTTATTTATGTTTAAGCCTAGAGGAGTGTTTTTGTGGGGGGATAGGATGAGGGAGGATTATTCAGGGTAATTTTATGTGATTGCTAACAAAAGTCTTCTTTTCCTTTTCATAGTTCCCATGGTGATTTTTTTCATTTGGTGTAGCATTGATCTTGTGGGTTTTAATTAGACTCTAATAGTCCCCGGGAGCAGGGAGTGTTGTGATTCGTTAGTATCTTCCCTTGTTTAATGTTTGTCAATGGTTAAGACAACAAAAATATGGTACAAAATCTATTCTGTAGATATCTGTTACATTGCTTGATACCATAACAGGAATATAAGGGTGTCATGAAGGGGAAAAATTAATAGTAAATGATTTTGCCTTTTTTTTCTTTTGAAAATGTCAACTCAAAATTCCTTTGGAATCACCTAGTAAAATTATGGTTTTTCAGAATTCACAAAAGGGGATTGACTGTAGTCTATGAACCTTAGCCTAGGGGAAGCTGGGGGCAGCTGGGTTACAATAAGGGGTCAAGAATCCAGTCCTGTCTGTAAACAATAAGTGTATACCCTATGTATATATGTATGCAATCACATTTTTTCAAGGGCACGTAGATCTTGTGACTAATCAAACATAAATTCAACTTAAAATTGTAACTGAATTCATGATAGCCTTCTCTAATTAGTATTTTCTCAATAATTAAAAGGTATAGGGATGCCTTGGTAGCTCAGTGGTTGAGCGTCTGCCTTTGGCTCAGGTGGTGATCCCGAGGTCCTGGGATTGAGTCCCGCATCAGGCTCCTCATGGAGAGCCTGCTTCTCCCTCTGCCTATGTATCTGCCTCTCTGTGTCTCTCATGAATAAATAAATAGAATCTTTTTAAAAAATAATCAAAAGGTATAAAATACAACTACTACCATATAGGAATGCACATAGTTTTTTAATATTAAAAAATAGTTCCTGTCTTTGACATGGACAGGGACCATTCTTCTGAACCATTTATCAGAGTAGTGTTGATCCTAGAGAGATATAGGATAAAGGTATTCTTCCAGAGGTCTCTATGAAAGAACTTTCTGGAAAACAAATTGTTGACATTCATTATAAAGTAGAAAATAGTTCCTATAGGCCCTGCTGATTCTAAATGGGAGCGCTCCAAATTACTGTTTGATGGTGTCACTAGACTTACAAACAGAGTAAGTTAACCTCTCCTTGGCTTCTTTCTAAATCCTCTTCCCTATTGGCCTTTATAATTTCCGTAAATGTTAGGGGATGGGGGTGAATTCCTTACTTCTGTGGTGGTGGCTAGAAATTTGGAAACTTTGTTGGAGAGGCACTGTGGGTTGCAGAACAGGACACCTTCCATTCTGTGACAGTGAAGTTTCAACAAGCTCTTGCTGTGTTTGGGTGCCACTCACTAATGAATGCTACCCATCAGCTGACATGGGAAGGGCAGGGCTTCTGGGGGGAGCTAAAGCAGAGACACCTGGAGAGAGCCTCAGGGTTGGAATCTCCTGTGTGAGTAAGCCTGAAGAACCTGGTGGGAGAGAAGGTGGCTTATGTTCCTTAGTGGGGTGCGGGGGTAGCTGGGAAAGGAGCACAGTTAATGGACAAAGCCTCCACTTCCTCTGAGTTGATGGGTCCGCACGGAACTGGACTGTCTTCCTGTGTTGGCTTCTCCAAAGATCATTGTTGATACCTACATAGCAATTCTTGAATTCTAATGATGAGGAGTTTTGAAGAAGCTTGCTGCTGAGGAATAATAAAAAAAAAAAGCTCTCCATTGGCAATGTCATTAGAGGTCTTAGACATCATTCATTCCAGTTTCCCACTGCATGCAAGAATCCTTCTATAGAAAAGCTTCCTAGGAGTTTAGAATCAAAGGGTTCTGGTTTGCCTGGAATTAAAGTGCTGGTACTTATTTGCGCACTTGAATTGTATGGAAGCAGAAAATAACAGGCCTAAACAGGGCCTGTGTGTAAACATCCCATTTGTCAGTGAGTGCAGATGTGTTAGGGGAAATGAGGGAGGTAGGGTTGCAAAGAGGATTGGCAGATGTGCACACAGAGGTGTGGGGTGCTTGTGTGTGACTTCTGACGACAGTCCTCTGGTCGTTTCCATGTCTCCCTAGCAGAGATTGGTAACAACAGGAGGTAAGCAAATAATTCCTGGATCTATTTTTTTCCTGTTTGGACAATGAATGCAATGTCCTCAAAAAAGGCTCCTTTTCCTGCCTGCTAGCCATAGTGATTAGCTGAGGAAGAAACAGAGTAATAGCTGGTTTAAAAGGCACATGCAGTTTTCAGTGGAGCATCTGATGTCATTGCTGTGTACTTTCGTTTTTGGAGTCTGAAATAACACACACATTCCAGGGGCCTGGGAAATTCCCAGGTGGCCATTGCCATAAATGTTATCTCATTGAATATTGTTATATTGTGGCAGAGATTCCAGGCTGCTAACCTCGAATGGTTCAAGGGGAAAAGGGGTCTCTATTGCGGAAAGATGCCCTTGAAAGGCAGTCCATCTATGGGCAGAGTCTCCTGTTCCTCTGTGAATATGTTTGATGTACTCTTCCTTCTTATTAAATAATGACTGTTACTAAATGTAGCTTCCAAAGGGACATCAGAATGCAGCTGTGTAGTAAGATGTAGGCTTAGAACAGAACACTGGATTTTGGAACTTTGGTTTCCCAAACTTGTATGACCAGGTCATCATCAGCCCAAGCCCCACTGCCCATGTTATCCCAAAGGCAAAGGCATTTGGACTGATAAAAAGCATGCTTCCTAGACACGCCTCCTGGTTCCTACTTATTTCTTTCACAGCAGCTGTATTTTGGGTTTGGGTCTTTAAATTAGAGAGGCCCCCATCCCCGCCCTTACAGACACATCCTCCTCCTGGATATGAAATAAAAGTGTGAGCTTATCACATTTGCAACTTGGGAATGTGAGCACTGTTGGTGGTGCTTATCCAAGGTCTAAGGGCAAGGCAGGGAGATACCACAGGTGGATATCTCCCGGCTGTGAAAGATGGCTAAGAGGAGCAGAGGAACAGAGGGTCAGTGGTGGGCGTGGTGAGCAGAATGTCTGCCAGGCACTTAGCACTCTTTTCTTCCACCCTGTAAAGAGGATGCAGTGCAGTTCCGGCACATTCTAGCCAGCCGTTGTATATATTACCATAGTCGGGGCTTCCCGAATTAACAATTTATCACTCTTGGAAGCCACCCATTGGAATACCCAGCCCCTGTTAGAGATAGAGAGGCCTGAATCTTGAGGTCCTCATACATTAAGAGCCTGACACTAATTTAGGATGATTTTCATGCTTTAGAAAAAACTTTAAAAAGCCTTATTGTATCAGATCCTGGTCCAGCACATGGCCTGAGACCAAATGAGGCTTTGTGGGTAGGCATTGGGCAGCCCTGTTCACAACAGCCAAGATACAGAAACAACCTAAGTGTCCATTGATGGATGAGTGAATAAAAAAGAAAATGTAGTATACGCATGCAATAGAATATTATTCGGCCATAAAAAGAAAGAAGCCCTGCCATATGGCAACAACATAGATGAAATTGGAGGGCTTATTTCTTAAGTGAAATAAGCAGGTCAGTGATGGATAGGTACTGCCTGGCACCACTTATATGAAGAATATAAAAATAGTTGAACTTATAGAAGCAGAGAGAAGCATGGTGGTTGCCAGGCGCTGGGAGGAGGAGGGAGTGGAGAGCCGCTATATTCACTGTATAAAGTTTCAGTTTTGCAGGATGAATAAGTTCTAGGGGTCTGCTGTGTGACATTGTGCCTGTACTTGACAGTACTGTATTGCACATCTGCAAAGTTGTTCAGAGGGTAGATCTCATGCGAAGTGTTCCTATCACAATTTAAAAAAAAAAATTAGAGCAAAACTCAAAAAGTGCAACTCACTATTGAGCCATGACTTTAAACCTTCTCTGAGCTTAAAGTTTCTGCCTGTTCCGTCTCCTCTGCCGTGAGTTTCATGGTTTCTCTGCCACCACGTAAAGTTAGCTCTTCTATTTCTCTAAATTTACCTCCTTCAGCTCCAAGTGGCCTCCTTAGCTCTGGGATTTCAGAGGACATGGACCTGCCCGTTCGTCCTTTCTGTGCCTTTCCTAACCTGTTTTCTGGCGGTGTTCACCACTGCGGTTACATGTACAGTAGTGGATCCTTTCAGCACTTCAACAGCAAAATGACCTCAAAGCCAGAGCCTGTATTATATCCTGACTTTACAAGCAAGACTGTGTTTTCCTTTCTCTTTGTTGCTGTTGCGCTCTGTTCTCCCACAGCAGGGGGAAAAAAAGCAGTGCGTCCTCTTGTTCTCAGAGTCTTTACTGGCCAGGTACAGATTCCCAGGACTTTTTATAAATGCCTGGCTCTTTTTGGTGAGACAAGGAAGTGTCATGTTCTCTGGCTTCTAAAGATCTTGTCGAGAATCTCTCTGGAGGATCAAGCATATCGTTGTGTTGCTGGGCATTACCAATCTCAGAAACAGAAGTGATTGTGTTTATAAATCACCCCCAGATGTCTGTTCTCTAAATCTGCCCCTCAATAAGTGGGAAAAGAAGATGAGACACCAGGTTTCGAGTGCTTGGCACAGGACCCACCACCCCTGCCCTGCTCTGGGGGAGGGCTCCTCCCCCCTCTTCATGTAGATTCAGGCTAGAGTCACTGTGAAGTGCTGGATGTGTGTGGTACAGAACAGACTCGGTTGGTGCTGTTTTAGTTGTTTAACTGTGACCCTCACACAATTATTAAGAAGAAAATGGTCTCATTTCATTACTAATGAAATTTCCTGAAAGCCCATAAAGACAATTGCTTCTGGGTAGCAGTGTCCAGATTCTGCGTCAGCTGAATCGAAATGGGTAAATGCGCATTATGTGATGGAACATTTATAATATTAGTAGTTAGCTATGCAGACATGCACGAAGAGCACGTGGAATGGCCAGACACTAGATCCTTTGGTAGAAAGGCTTAGTTTGAAAGTAGATACCTAAGAAAATTAGAACACAGAAAAACATCACCACCCACTGTTTTTCTTGACTTTGGTGTTTGGAATATGGTGTAAGTAGGGATTTGACTCCTGAGAATTGTTTCTTGAGCCCATAGCCTTGCTCTTACACATGCGAGTAGTGAGAGCAATGGTTTACTAAGCCTCCCCAAGCCTCCCAACACCTCACCAGAAGAAGCAGATATTGAGCCTCAAGAGAGAATCATTTCAAAAGAAAGTAATACAATGGGTCCATCTAGCACCCCTGCTCAAGAATGTCATTCCAGGTGGACATGGCTGTTGACTGTTAGACACTCTTTGACGGAAAGTAATCCTCAAAGCAAGCAGATGTCACTGAGCTTTGTCTTGCTCTTCACACTCCACAGCTTCGATTGATCATATTTTAAAATAATGCTAATGATAAAATTTTGAAAATTATAGTAAGCTTTTTTCTTTTTATTTATTTTTAAGATTTTATTTATTCATGAGAGAGAGAGAGAGAGAGAGAGAGAGAGAGAGAGGCAGAGACACAGGCAGAGGGAGAAGCAGGCTCCATGCAGGGAGCCTGACGTGGGACTCGATCCCAGGTCTCCAGGATCAGACCCTGGGCTGAAGTCAGTGCTAAACCGCTGAGCCAACCGAGCTGCCCAGTTGTTTTTTTTTTTTTTTTTTTTTAAACTCACTTGAAAGAAAAAAAAACTTGATGAAGCATCCCACTCTTGATCTCAGCTCAAGTCTGGATCTCAGGGTGGTAAGTTCAAGCCCCACCTTGGGCTCCATCCTGGGTGAAGCCTTTAAAACAATAGAATAAAAATTAATTAATTAATTAATTAATAAAACAGTAATAGAAATTCAGTCCATGGTTAAATATTTCACTGCTCTAGCCATAACTATATGTTGAAAATCCTTTAACTTAGAAGTTTGGAAGTCCTAGAGATCACCGAGAATGGGTGCCTGCTCTTGAGAAGACTGCAACCTGGAATATTCTGTTTATATGTATATTTTGATACATGCATTTTTTGTAACGTTGCTCTTAATTACATATGCTGAGTAATTCCTTTCACTGTGAGACTTCGAAAGAATTCAGTTCTGTCCCCTTTTCTATGACTGCAGATAGTTCATTCAGATGATGAATTATTAAATTGTTCTGGTTAGATATTTCACTTCTTAGTTTTATATGTAATGGGTATTCAATAAAGACTTGACTGATTTGATGATTACTTCTACTCTTCAGACTACATCTGTAATTTATGAAGTAGATTTTGGGATGACTATGCGGAACTATCATTTATCCAAATTCACAATTTTTTCCCTTTTATTGTAAATTAGGTAGTTATGAAGAAGGATTATGAAAAATAATCACATTCTCTTTTCCTTCCTATTCCAATAATCTGTCCTCATTTAAGAAATACCCCAGAATTATGGCCCAACACAAATTTTGTCCTACCAATCTCCTAGTTCTTTGGGCTGACTTGGTTCAGCTGGGCAGGTTTGGGTTAGAGTGTTCTGGTAGTGTGTTGCTGACTGGGCTGGGAGCCATGGCTTCTTTGCCCATGTATGTGGCTCCTGTGTGAGGATGCCTGGAGTTGGAGGAGGCTGGCTGAGCATGTCATCTTTCCATGTGGCTAACTTTGGCTTCCTTATAACATGGTGGTCCTGGGTGTTCCAGGAACGCAAGGCTAAAGCGGCAAGACTTCTTTGAGCTAGCCTTGGAAATCCCAGAACAGCACTTTGGTCAGATTTTCTTGGCCAAACAAGTCACTAAGACCAGCTCAGATTCTAGGGGAAGGCACTTAGATTTTTATCTCTCAGTGGCAGGAGACAATCTGTAGCCACCTTTAATCTGCCACATGACATATTAAAAAGTGGCCTTATTTTAAGTTTGTTTTCCATTTTAAAGATTGCTTATTGAGTTGGACCAATTAATAAAGACCTATTTTTGTTTTAGAAAAGCACAGATATAGTCAATTCTCCCACTGTGCCATTGAATTTTAGATGAGGGTAACTTTAGATAATACCTAATTTGTCATAAGCCAAGTAGAGTACACGGAGGTGCCCACTTTGAAACTGATACCAGCATATCAATTGTGAGGTCCTGACTCAATGTTACGCATGAGAGCCTTTCTGAGAATTTTCTCCTTGAGAACAGAACTTCTAGGGGGCAGAAAGTCACAATGACTGCAGTACAAATACCCAAGCCCATTAAAACAAATAACCACTCTTGTAACAAAATATTTTCCCCAGGAACCATGAACATTGTGAAATTAAATAAAACAGGCTAGTTAGAGCCCTTTCCAGGAGGAACTGCTTTGAACCACGACAGCCAGAGAGTCAGCGTCATTCTATTTAGCAAGAGAGGGTAAGAAAAACAGAAATTTCCCAAGGTTAGCCTTTCATGAAGTGCCATGAGGCTCTTGTTAAAATGTGATGTACTGAGATATTCTATCCCTGAGGGCAAGTTGACCTGTATGTGTCAGCCTTTCTCCAGAGGTCTGAGCTTTGGCATTTAGGCTTGTTCTGCCCTGGCCTGATCCATGGCCACCTCCAAGCACACTCAGGCCTCTCTTAGGAAGAACTGAGACCCCACGGGGAGGGTCCTATGCAGGCTTCGGGGCTGCCAGTCCCAGCTACCTGAGTGCATATGTCTGCCAGCAATGCTGGTTCCCATAGTAACTCAGGGCCTCAGTTGGCCATGGTCTTGGGAGCTCAGCCTATTCTGAATAGGACTGTCTGCCCTGTAATAACACCATCCACACAGAAAGGATGAGAGCCACTTCCTTGAGGCCCTCTCCTCACTGTGTCCCTGCCCTGGGACGGTGCCTGGCACACAGTAGGCCTTCAGGCAGCATTTGTTGACTGCACAGTAAAAAAGCAGAAGTCACGTCTGTGCTTTTTCAAAATATTAGTTACAGAAATCAAAATAGGGAGAACTCAGTGAAAACTCAAGCATTGTGGGCTTTTCCTGAAAATTGTGGAAACTGACAATGCTGGGCCTGAGGCACAATAATTGGGGGAAGCAGTACAGATTGTCCTCTCTGGGTTGGCTGGTTTTCTAGGGACCAAAGGCTGCCTGCCCTGGCTGCCACATTCACCCTGCTTGCCTTCCAGGCAAACCCTGGTGGGTATACTCCACCAGGTTTGTCATCTCCGAGTTGGAAACACCCTTGGAGTGTTTCAGAAATTCTTGTACTTGAAGGGTTGTGTGTGTGTGTGTAATATTTTTTAACTTTTAAAACAATTTTAATAAAACTTTAAAAAATGCCTTATTGAGATATCATTCACATACCATGGGAGTTACCTATTTAGGGTGCACAGTCCAGTGGCTTTTTGTCTATTCAGAGCTGTGCATTCATTATTGCATCAGAAAGAGCTCTATCTGATTTTAGAATATTTTCATCACCCCCAAGAGAAACTCTGTGCCTGTCAGCAGTCTCCTACCTACTCCAGGCCCTGGAAACCTCTGATCTGCTTTCTATCCCTGTATATTTGCCTATTCTGGACACTTTCTCTAAATGGAATAATATAACTTTGTGACCTTTTGCTTCTCTCACGTAGCGTCATGTGTTATAGCATGTGTCCATATTTCTTTCTTTTTATGGCTGAATAATATTCCATTGTTCAGAGAGACCATATGGTGTTTATCCATTCATCAGCTGATGGACATTTAGGGATAGTTACAAATAATGCCCAGGAGATTATCAATCCCATTAAATAACTGCGTGCTAATAAGTAGCACATCAGAGATGAGAGGGAAACATTTCACATCAGAAAAACAAGAATGGGTTATCAACATCCCAAAAAATTTGGAAAATCATTACAGGAAGAAGGAAAACTATCACATCGAAGTTCCTGAGTTCCAAAGAGCAAAGGGCACAGCAGAGAAAGCACGCCAGTGGCCAAGTGGTGGCAGGGGAGGAGGTGACCCTCACTGGGAGGTGTGGTCCGAGAGGCCTGAGCCAAGTGTGCCCTGCAACAGCCTCGAGCTGAGTCCCTGGGGAAGCACGTCTGGGCTCGGGGACACTGGCGCAGTGACACAGGGCTGCTGGCCGCCGTGCTGTAGCTGTCCGTCCTGTCGTGCAGGGAGCCTGTGGGAAGGACTCGCACACACCTCCAGTTGTTGGCTCGGTGGTGCATCAGCTTTCATGCGCCTGCTAGGGTTAGGACGCCTGTCAAGGTAGGAAGAGTGTTTTTCTCCAGGCCTGCAAGCCACCTGGCCTTGATGTTGGCTTACTACTGCAGATAATGCGCCCCCCACCCCCCACCCCCAGACAGTCCTCCTGATGGCAGGAGGCTCCCTTGTTTCGGTCGACCCCAAAAGATGCAGTCTGTTTTCAGAATGAACTGTATGTTTAAGATGAAACAGATTGAAGGAGACCTTGCCCCTCTGTGACATCATTTGGCTAAACTCGTGAGGATTCTACCCATTTTCCTGTTTTCTGTAAAGGATGAGCCTGGGAGGATACTTTATTTTTTTATTTTATTTTTAATTTAATTTATTTATTTTAATATTTTATTTATTCATGAGAGACACACAGAGAGAGGCAGAGATACAGGCAGAGGGAGAAGCAGGCTCCATGCAGGGAGCCCAACATGGGACTCGATCCCGGGACTCCAGGATCAAGCCCTGGGCTGAAGGCGGTGCTAAACCGCTGAGCCACCTGGGCTGCCTGGATACTTGCTTTATAATAAAAACAATAGGTATAATTTATTGATGACCTGCCATGTTGTAAGTCCATTCTTCCTCTTTTATTTAGGTGAAGATGGTTTTATTCCCATTTAGTGGATGAGAAATTTCAGGATCGGATATGGCAAAGAACCCTAGGTCATTTGACTGGTAGGTGGCAGAGGTATATCTGAGCCCTGGATGGATAAACACCAGGTCTCTTCCCCAGAACCCATCTTTCCAGTAGGTGGTATTTCAGGGAAGGATGAGGTTTTTATTTTATTTTATTTTTTAAGCTTTTATTTATTTGAGAGAGAGAAAAAGAGAAAGCAGCAGGGAGGGGCAGAGAGAGAGAATCCCAAGCTGACTCCTCACTGTACAGGTAGCCCCATGGAGGGCTTGATCCCAGGAACTCAGATCATGACCTGAGCAGAAATAAAGAGCCAGACGACCAACTGACTGAACCACCCACGTGTCTCAGGAAGAGGTCTTAATATGAACGACAAATCTTATCTTTCTGGGGCAGGATGGCCAAAGGTAGGCTTGTTGAGTAGGTGAGTCTGGCAGCAGGTCTACCCCCTTCCGCCCAGAGGCCAGTGCTGTCTTCTGCAGTGACCTGAGCCTGTCCTCTCTCCAGCCAGCACTCCTGGCTCCCCAGGTATGGCTCACTGAAGTGCTGCCCTCCTTTGCAGGGAGCTGATGAGGCTGTGTCTGTAAAAGTGAATGCCCAGAGATGCACATAGTCTTACCATCCAGAGCCTTCCTGCCAAATGAAATTCCTTCTCAGTAGGTTTTTTTTGTTTGTTTTTTAAGATTTATTTATTTATTCATGTTAGAGAGAGAGAGAGAGAGAGAGGCAGGCAGAGACAGAAGGAGGGAGAAGCAGGCTCCATGCTGGGAGCCCGACGCGGGACTCGATCCCGGGACTCCAGGATCACGCCCTGGGCCAAAGGCAGGCGCTAAACCGCTGAGCCACCCAGGGATCCCCTCAGTAGGTTTTTCAAGCTGTGTTTTGTCTCAGGCAGGATAAGCGAGGTTTTGCTGAGTTAACAAACAGCTTCAAAATCTCAGTAACTGATGACAACAGAAGTGTATTTCTTGTTCAAGCTGCATGAACACTGACATCTGTTGGGGATACTGCCCAAAGTGCCTCACTCAGGGACCCAGGCTGATGGAGTAACAGTCACCTGACCTGCTGACACCATCAATTAGATGATCTGGCCTAGAACTGATACATTATTGCCACTCACAACTCATCGGCTCCACCCAACCACATGGGCCAGAAGTATAGTCCATCCAGGTACCTGGAAGTGGAGAAGAGCTGGAACCGACAGGCAAACAGCACCCATGTCCACCACAGACATCTTGGGACACTCCTCCCTGGTCCCTCACTTGCGCCCTCTCTCTAACTATGAATTAAAACAGGGATGGGCCTCTGGCGGAGAGACTCAGGCCCCCACTCACCAGGGTGGAGAGTTATATTACTTTTAACTGTGTTAAGAGGATTACATGTGCCTGACACATGGTAGGTGTTTAGTAAATGACAACTTGCAAGGTGCTATGTAGGAAAAGTTATGATTTCTCAATAGCCAAAAAAGTCTGATATTCCACTGTCTTTCAATTCTGTTTTCCCTAGAGATAAGCCAATGACTGTTCTAAGGGCAGGAAAAAAAACACATTTTAAAATGCTATTATTTATACTTCTGAAGAACTGGTAGGAACCCAAATTAAACATCCAACCATAAGAGAATGATTAAGTAAATAATGGGATATAGTCTTCACAAAATGTAATGTAGCCACAGAATAACAAGGAAAATTATATAACAACAGGGTTCCCTGGGTGGTGCAGCGGTTTAGCGCCTGCCTTTGGCCCAGGGCGCGATCCTGGAGACCCGGGATCAAATCCCACGTCGGGCTCCCGGTGCATGGAGCCTGCTTCTCCCTCTGCCTGTGTCTCTGCCCCCCCCCCCCGTGTGACTATCATAAATTTAAAAAAAAATTATATAACAACATGCAAATTGCTCAGGATAGTATATTGGTTGAAAATGTGTTACAACATCATAGATATTCATCAACCACAAGTATGTTCAAATAAGTGCAGATGAATAAAGATTGGAAATGAAAATACCAAAAAGGACAATTCTATTAGAGTTATAGAATCATATTTTCAATGTTTCTTATGTCATTTTAAAAACTATTATTTTGAGGCATGTGGGTAGCTCAGTCAGTCAAGCGTCTGCCTTCGGCTCAGGTCGTGATTCTAGGGTCCTGGGATTGAGTCCCACATCAGGCTCTCCGCTCCATGGGGAGCCTACTTCTCCCTCTGCCTCTATCTGTCTCTCATGAATAAATAAATAAATAATTTAAAAAAACACTTATTTTACAGAGAGAAAAACTTTAGAAAAATATCCTAAATGCATTTGTTGATTTACTAAGAAACTATTAAGAAACTTTAAAGTGAGAAATGTTAATATCATAGTGGATCTAGATGGAAATACTACACAGATGATCTCTGGTTCGCCAGCCTAGTGGAAAAAATTGGGCCCAAGGTAAAGGAAAATGTTTTTAGAAAGCAAAAATAATAGAACGTCAAGCGTATGCACATACGTATGCAGTAAGCGTATGCACACACGTATTATGATGCTTTCCAAATGTGAGTAGGGCTTGTAAAGTTTGCAACCCTCAGAATTCTTTAGGAGCAGAAAACTCTTCAGACTATGCCTGGAGAGCTGGTTTAGTAGTCCACCCCTTGCCTTTGGTATTGAGTGGCGGGTGGCTGTGTCAGTCTCTTCCTGACATGTGAAGGCCTTGTGTGTCAGAAATGTGTCTTTTCTATTTCTATAATGCTTGGGTCTGTTTCAGCATCTGACCCAGGGTCGCTCCATGTTCTTCAGAGTCTCCCGGACCTCGATTAAGCTCAGGTTCATGTATCCCCACCCCGAGGACTTTGACTCTGAAGGTCTGGAGTGGGGTCCAGGAATCTGATTCTGCACTGTCCTGGGGCTTCCGACGCAGGTGTGAGATGATGGTACCACGTGCCCGGCAGGGAGGCCCCCTGACATGTGTTCGTAAGATGGACACACTAACAAGATTTGTGAGGGATTCAGCTTTAAATACAGTGTACTGGTCTGTAATTCTCGCATTTTCCTGGCGATTCCTGTGTTAATGGACTTGTGGCCTCTGAGCTTCCCCTGCCAGGAAACCCCTCACCCCCCAGACACACCTGCTCCTCCCCTGGGGCTCCCTGAGCAAATGGGTTTCTATTGCACAAATGGCCTCCACAGAGGATCTCAGCATATGTGCTGAAGTGGTTTGTGTTGGTTAATGCCGTCTTATAGGAGAAGGAAGAGATTATCACAGGAGGGAGCTATCTCAAATTAAGAGTTTGTGGGCTTGAAATAGCTGGGAAAGTGTCTGCCTTTGTGTAGAAAACTGAACCTGTTTTGCTGAGCACAGTGGTTATTAAGCAGCCTGGGAGAGAAGAGGGTCTTGGAAGCTGGAAAGGAAGGAATGAAACAAAAGTTTCATTGTTTCAGTGTTGAGAACACCCTCTGGGAGCCAGTGCTGCTGACGTTTTGTGGCCAGATGCAGGAGAGCTTATCCTGAAGATATGCAAGAGAGCCTCTGTGTCTTTTCCCTCATCTGTAAAATAGGCTTTATGGTGATACCTACTTCATGGCTTGGCCTGAGAGTCAAATGCAATGCTGTAGATAAAGGATTCAGGATGGTCCTATTATTTTTTTCATTGGAGAACGCATGTGGCATTCCTGCAGGTGAGGATGGTCTCCGCCTGGGCAGACGGAAGAGCATTCTGCTACTGTAAAGGGAGCATCTGGTCAGGAGCTCTGTCTGCAGCCAGGGTGGAGGGTAGTGGCTTGAGGAGGTAGGACACAAGTGTATGTCCCCATCAGCCTAGAAGGAGGTGGAGGGAAGTTAATACAAGCTTGAAACCAGCATACCTTCAACTGGGCACGTGCAGAGCGTGGTGACGGGCCAAGTTGGGCCTTATACAGAGAGAAATGTTTATAAAGTGGATGCATGTGTTTCCAGGACCAAGAGCTGTGAGTCCTGCTTTGGCCTCAGACTATACTGCTTGGCCAATCAAACAAGTGGAGTGGAGGCTTGCCTCTGAGGATGGAAAACAGTTTTAATACCTGACTCCAACTGGGTGATGGGCACTGAGGGGGGCATTGGCGGGATGAGCACTGGGTGTTTTGCTATATGTTGGCAAATTGAACTCCAATAAAAAAAAAAATACCTGACTCCACATTTACCATGTGAATTAAAAAAAATAATCAATCTAGAGGTGATTTTCTCCTCTTGTCATTTCTGGTACTTTTCCGTGAAAACAATTGTAAACACATGATCTGGCAGTAGCCTGTTTCACAGACTTATTACAGGAAAATGCTGGAGGCTCCCCTTGGAGAGGGTTTACCTGGTTCTTACAGGTGCATACAAAGGGCGGCTTTGCTCTTAAGAATTTTTCAAGCTTTCTAGCACTTACTGGACCAGGGGCAGACAAAACAAGGGCCCCCTTTGTACCTGATAGCATTGATTAGAGGGGCTGACCTGAACCATGCCACACAGTGTATTGCTTTTCTAAATAAAATTAGTATTTTGAGGTCACTGTGCTTTGAAAAGTAAAGATAACAAGATAATTGGTGCTTTTGAAAATCTGTGGCTCACTTTTGATTTTTGAATATATTCCCATGAATCTGTAAATGCAGAAATGCCCCTAAAACCATTTGTGTTTTTGTTTTTCTTGGCTTATACTGGGGAAGTCTCTTGTTTTTTTTTTTTTTCCAATACATATATGTCCTTTAAATTTATCCTGATCGTAGGAGAAATTGATTTGACTCAATGGTCCTTATTAGGCCTATATTGACAAAGATAGATTATAAAAAGATTACAAAAAAATATAACATTCTAATTAATTATTTGACATTCCCCCCCCCCCCATTTCAGGCCTGTGTGGAACCACATGGCACAGCTCTGGGCCCCATAGCTATAATGTTTATTTACATGTAGGAAGTCATAACACTGTCTTTTGTCTCTAGGATTTTTGTCATTTATTTATGTTGCTGGAACAAAAAAAAAGTAAGAAAGGCTTTTTCCACTGTTTTCATTAATATGTTCGGACTTTTATCATAGTGTTGTAGGAATGAGGTTAACTTTCTTTAGACGTGTGCAAGATAATTAGCAATTTCCTGTTGTATTTTGGTGCTGGGATTTTTATCCGGGTAGGCTTTAATTAAATGCCCTTTGCTGTTCAGTTAATATATCTGTCTATTTAACTCAATTTGACTTTAACACAGAGCTACTAGGTAATTAAAACAGTTCAATGCCACATCCTGGATGAATGAGAAAGTCCCAGTTTAGGAGCAGAGCTCTGGAGAACTTTGCCTTAAACATGTGCTCAGGAGTTTGCAATGTAGTAAAGTTTTCAGTAACATCTCCCTGGAAGCAATCATGATGAAGAAGAGTGGACAACGATAGGGTTTTGTATCATGTATTATTCGATAGTTCATCTGAATATAGTAGAGTGATAACAACGAACACTCATAAATGGGCCAGGCAATCTCAGAACCAGGGCGTGCCTCACACTGCTATGCTTGTCCCTCACAATCTTGCACTGTTTCCTTTCCCCAGACTAATTTGATGTTGTTGTTGGTTATTTTTTTAAAGATTTTACTTACTAATTCATGAGAGAGAGAGAGAGAAAGAGAGAGAGAGAGAGACAGAGACACAGGCAGAGGGAGAAGCAGGCTCCACACAGGGAGCCCGATGTGGGACTTGATCCCGGGTCCCTGAGATCACGCCCTGGACTGAAGGCAGCGCTAAACCACTGAGCCACTGGGGCTGCCCGATGTTGTTGTTTTTTTTTTTAAAGAAGAAGGTAATTGCAGATTCGGGCTTGAGTCTTCAGTTTTCACATTTCCTTCTCATTTCCGAATCATTTTGCTGAAAGCGACTTTCCATGAAGTCAGGGATATACCTGTTGATCGGGCTGGCTTTTCCTAGCCTTCCCCACGAACCACACAGCCAGAGTGGTCCCTAACGGTGTCTAGACAGATTCCACCAAAGACTTTATCAGTCCAGTTGCTGGGATTCTCCTATTTACTGAAGTCTGCTATTAGTAACTCTTCTGAGCATTGGAACCTCTAGAAAGTTTATCTCTGTATCCCTAACCCTGAGAATAGTGCCCGGGACTCAGTAAATAATTAGCAAATGTCCATTATGTTTAATAATTTAGTAAATGTCCATAGGAAAAATTTAGATTATTTCAATACCATTTCATTTAAGATCAGTTTTGGCAGGGTGCCTGTGTGGCACAATCAGTTAAGTGGCCGACTCTTGGTTTCAGCTCAGGTTGTGGTCTCAGTGTCGTGAGATTGATCCCCCCGCATCAGGCTCCACATTCAGTGCAGAATCTGCTTAAGATTATCTTCCTCTCTCTCTGTCCCTCCCTTCTGTGCATGTGCTCTCTCGCTCTCTCTCTAATCTTTTTAAAAAGTCAGCTTTAGCATGTGAAATCAAATATATGTATATTCTGAAGGATCTAGCAAGTGAATCTGATCCATGACCCTTCCAACCCAGTGGCACCAAGAGATGGTCTGTGGGAAGATATAACATCAGCCCACTTCACTGAGTTGGAGATCTCTTCTTTGGTAATTCCTCTATAATCCACCTGTCAGAAGGGCAGCATGGTGTTGGAATTAAGAACATGGACCTTGGAGCATAACTTCCTGGGTTTCGGTCCTGGCTCAGCCACTAACCAGCTGTGTGATCTTGGGAAAATTACCTAACTTCCCTATATCCTAGTTTCCTCTTATGGGAAATGGGGATATATAACACCTACCTCAGAGGGGTGTTTTGAGGATTAAATGAGTTACAGGGGCACCTGGGTGGTTCAGTCAGTTAAGCATCTGACCCTTGGTTTCAGCTCAAGTTGTGATCTCAGGATTGTGAGACTGAACCCCGTGTGGGGCTCTGCGCTCAGCATGGAGTCTGCTTGACTCTCTCTCCCTCTGCCCCTCCTGCTTGTACTCTCTCTCTCTCTCAAATAAATAAATCTTAAAAATAAAATGAGTACATATATGTAAAACTCTTAGAGTAGTGATTGACATGTTTTAAGTGCAGTGTAAGAAATCTGCTATTACTCTATGTACTTCAGTGTTTTGTTTTTTGCCTTATTCACATTTTTAATTGGCTATAACCCATTTTGGGGAGCTTGGATCCTCACACTCACCCCCACTGGGGGAGGGGAGAGACTTTTCATCTCAGGCAGCCCTAAGGGCCTCTTTCAGGACAATGGCAGTGCCCTCTTGCCATACTCCAGCGTATGGTATTTGCTTCTCTCTTGCTCTTCAAGGGAAGGATCTCTCAGAGTTCATTTAAAAATTTTTTTATTTTGTTAAAATATTTATTCATGAGAGACAGAGAGAGAGGCAGAGACACAGGCAGAGGGAGAAGCAGGCTCCATGAAGGGAGCCCGATGTGGGACTCAATCCCAGGACCCCGGGATCACACCCTAAGCCGAAGGCAGACTCTCAACCACTGAACCACCCAGGTGTCCCAAGAGGTTGGTTGTTTTTGAAGGTGTGAACGGAAGTGGCAAGAAGATGTTTACCTTTGAACCTGAATGCCTTGTTATGAGGGCAAACATATCAAGGAGAGAATTTGCTCAGTCCCAAATATGTGTTAAGTAGGGCTGCATGCCTAGTTGGGCACCTCAGGGCCCCCTCCCAGCTCCAAGGTGACCTGGAAGCTCAGCAGTGGTGTAGCTGTGCAGTAATTTCTGTGATTTTGACATGCATCTGATAAACAGAGCTTTACACCTCCATAAGTCAGAGTCGACAGGCCCTTCTCAAGTTACGTGAGAGGAGAGAAGCAGCCAGTATTCCTGATGGGACAAGGGAGTTTGGTTTGCTGACGGCCGGGAGCACCCCCACCACCATACCAGGCAGGAGCAGCCTGGCTCCTGGGGAGGCCAGAAGCGACAAGACATGGCAATGGGAAGGCCACCGAGCCCTGCCCCGACACGCTGGGGCTGCACGGGTGAGCACCCTCTCCTAGAGTGGGCTCCTTCCACCTGACAGCAGAGAGGCAGCTAGGTGTAGTGAGAAAAGCCTGGGGAGGAGCCTGCAACCCCCAGCTCTCAGATGTCCTTGCTTTGAGATCCAGAGGAATCGTAGCTTGTGCTTCAGTAAAATGGGGTTCATTCTGATGGTTCCTTCTCTGCCATTGTCACAGGTTGCTCTGAAGAGCAAGTGAACTGTTTTAAAAGTGACAGGTTCTTGAGTTCCATAGTGAATTAAGGCTGGGCTTTGGGAGAGGTCCCGTGGAAGGGGACAGTGTTATCACGGGTGCTTTCTCAAATCGTCTGCACATGGTGCCACTAGACAGCACTTAGACTTTGAGTTGGGCTTAGGATTGATTTTAGATTTCTCTCAGATGGCGAACCTGCTCGTGGCCTCATTACGGTGAGATCTGACAGGTTTGTGGCCTCTGTTCCCTGAGGTTCACCCCTTTTGGGCTCAGCGGCTCGGGGAGGACCCTCAGGAAGGGGGTTTTAGGGCAAGCCCCTCGAGGGTAGTTGTACTGTTATGGGGACACATCAGCCCCTCTCAGAATGCAAACTTCTCATTTGGTGTTCCAGATTCTGCATTGGGTGCCCAGATACGGGAGTTACGGGTTTGAACAGGCTTCCCCATCTCTTTTATGAGATAGAATAGATGGTTTTCATATTCCAAGAATAAAGCTGTAAATATCACATAGTTCTTATTCTCAATCTTGAAAATAAAATTTTTCTAGGGGTTTTAAAAGATGTGTTTTGCATTATTTTTATCGGTTATGTTGTTATGAGAAAGGACCATGAAATTGAAATGGGCTGGTGAAGACTTCTGACAAGGGAGTGTTCAATCTACAGCATTCTTTTCTTTCTTTTTAAAAAAGATTTAATTAATTTATTTGACAGAGAAAGAGCGCATGAGCACAAGCAGGGGGAAGAGGGAGAGGGAGAAGCAGAGTCTGCTGAATTAAGAGCCTGACATGGGGCTCGATCCCAAGACCCTGGGACCATGACCTGAACCACAGGCAGATGCTTAACCAACTGAGCCTCTCAGGACCCTCTACAGCATTATATTCTGTCTCTGCCTGGAGCTCACGCGTATCATCCATAAACTCCCCCTCTGAAATTGTGTGTGTACACAGGTTTCAGCACTCCCACTTTCTATGTAAACCATGGAGAGAGGGTTGATATTTTTATTGTGTTTTTGGAAATGTGAGGCAATCTATTTCCTGTAGATGAGCAGCTTGTGTCTCCTAAGATAGTGTTTTTATCTTATTTTTCCTCTCTCTCTCTCTCTCTCTCTCTCTCTCTCTTTGAAAGTCTGCACAGAATGGACAACTAGAGAGAGGTTGAGTAGTTACAAGTGAATTGTTCTCATGTGTGGGGTAACCCATTCTACAGTGGAGTGCTGGTTGGGACAGGGCTATGTCTGCCTTCTGACCTTCTCTCCTGCACTCATGGACCTGACAGGCTGTTCCTGTCACTGCACTGTGCACACTGGCACCTTCCCAACCTTAGCTCATGCTGTTCCTACACCTAGAATAGTTTCTGCTATTCCTTTCCTTTTCCTGCCCAAACCCTATTACCTCCACTTGCAGAAATTTACCTCTAGTAATTATGTCTAACACAAATGTCACTTCTTCCAGGAAGTCCTCACTGCTCACTCCAGTTGGGAGTCTGTGACCTTGACCCATCCTTGATACTCCTTTATTACCTATTTTTTTCACCATTCTTAAAGCATTGAGAATACCCAGTGCTTGGAATTGTTATCATCAATCCATCTATCATCTATATCTGTTTCCTCTGTGTCTATCTGATGAGATCATAAATGCCATGGGCATAATGTGGTCCTGAAAAGAGAGATCCTTGATTTAAGGGTGGGGTGAGGACTGGGGCCTGCCTAATGGCAAGTGCTCATCTGAGGGATCTAGAGGGAGATGCTACTAGCTTAATCCAAGGCAAAAGCACCAGAGCCTACGGGGACCCTGGGGGACAGGCAGGCAGGACCCAGGGTCCGCAGGGCATGGGATGAACTGGGCTGGGGTTGGAAGCTACACTCAGACAGATGGGGAGAAGGGAGGCATGCCTGGGGTCAGGATGATTCAGGGTGTCCCCGGCAGGTGTCAGCATCAGTGGTTTTTCTTTTGGGGGCAGTTCAGAGCCCTTCATACCCAACCATGGTACCTCCTGCCCACGTGCCTGCCCTCTCAGCTGGCACCTAATGGCACAGCTCCGCTTGGGCTGAGTGAGGGCACTTGGGTCTTAGCTGAGGCTCAGTGTCCAGCTCTTAACCCTTACAGACAGCTGGGCTTTTGGGGAGCCCAGCTGTCCTACTTCTTCCCATAACTCTGTAGCCTCTAGCCCAATTCCTTGTAACCAATAGGAATGCAAGCAGTCCTAGTTTCATGATTGCATTTGTTGACTGGATGAGCACATTTGTTTCTGACGTGTGGCTTAGATTCTGTTAACCGTGACTGCTCATCCCCAGAACACCTAACCTTGCAGTTAGAACCCTCAGCCACCTTGTCAAGGAAGAAAGTTTTCATTCCCTTGCCTTCTCTCCTGTTTGTTTAGTTGTTCTTCTGTTTTTGCTCACAGTGATGATCCAGATTGGGTGAGGGATATAAATAAGAATAGGTGATGGTCCCTGACAGTCCCTGAACACCATCCAGCAAGCTTTATCCTCTCTTGGGGGGTCATCCCTGGGTCCCCTTTTGTGCGTCCCTCTCTGTGAACCTCTGCTCTGAGGTCCAGGGGAGGACAGATTGTATATATGCGTTTGGAGGGCTGCCCCTATTTGAAAGCTACTGGGCTAGAGAACCTCTAGAGCATTTTCTCTCCTCCCCCCTAGGCCATGTGAGGCTCTTCATAGGTTGTGGGTGGACCCTTTCTGCTCTTTTTGTATGAAGTGAAATGCATTTTGAAGGTCGATTTTGGCTTGTTGGGTAATGATAGGTGACGGTCTCTTCAGGACGGGCAGGGGGACTTTGGGACTTGTTTGGTTTCCTGACCTTGGGTTCCAATAGGAGCATCTTCTCTTCTTATGCTGGGTCAGGGCACATGTTCCCATACTGTTGCTGTTCTCTGCCCTCAAGTGGTGCCATGGTCCTTAGATTACCATACATTTCTGCACATCCTTGAAGCTCTTGGTCATGTGGACGTGTCTTTCCACACAGCAGTATTTTGAGTGTGTTATCCAAGTTACTTTTAATTAATCTCATTGTTTTAAACTAAGGGTGGTGAAAAGAATCACAGTCATAAGTTTGGCATAAAGTTTATGTGGCTTGTACTAGTTATAACTGACCATGATGGCATTCTCCTGCCTTTTTAATTGCTCCCTGTGCACGTTGGTTATTCGCAGTCATTTCCATCATTATAATTGAACTAGCCCACTAGTTCATTTGTTTGGAATAGGGGCGAGGACCTTATTTGTCTTATTCATTGCTTCAATGCCTGTCCTTAAGACTGTGTCTGGCATATGATAGGGACTCAATAAATATTCAGTGACAACATATATAATGAGTTGGCCATGAAGCATCCTCCTAGAGGGGATTGATGCTCTATTTCCAGTAATGCTTCTGTCTGTACCATGGGCTACGGTGAACCTTGCTTCATGCAGAGGATGCTGGCCAGGAAGGGCACTACTACTTTGCCACTGCCTTATAACAAGTGTCCTGGAATCAGGCATCCGTGTATGTGTGGGCAGAGAAGTTCTGAATCGAAATGAATTAAGAAGGCAGACTTCTTTTTCAGAACCTGGCCAGCTCCTGCCATGTGACATTGCTTCATGTAGAGAACACTCACAAAAAAGTGATCGCATGATCTTCATGATTGAGGTTTTCTGGGAAATGATGGCAGCATATATAAACTTGGCCTCTGATAGTAGCCAGTTGGAAATGTGTGGTTCAAACACCTGAACTGGAGTGAGAACATCTCACAAATGGAGAACATTCTAACGTCTGTATTCCATTTGCTGTTTCTCCCTTAAAATAATCTACCTTACGTTCAAGCTAATCAACACGCTCTTCACAGCTCTTCAGCACCCCAGCTTAATTGGCCTGAATTGTTGCTCTCAGTGTGAACAGTTTGCTGTATTCTCAAGGCTGGATTTGATGACATCTAATTATCCTCACGGCGCAGCCAGGCGAGATGAGACAGAGGGCGTGAACGGCTGCAGCCGGCTGCCATAAGCGGGCTGATTGCGTTTGCAATCATCCTCTGCTCCCCGGGCAGCATTTCCAGGGTGACTGTCTCCCAGGGCCCACCCAAGTGTCCTGAGATCCAGTGTGTTGTTGCACAGAAGCAAGGCAAACCCTGGCGTCTCAGCCCTTCTTCAATCAACTCTATTTTAGAAATACTGGTCTTCCACCTGCTGAGGCTCTGCAAGCATTTCAGTGCGACCGTTATTCTTTGCAGGGGGTCTTGCTTAACAAAACACCGGTTCTAATACACGGCAGCGTCTAGGTGGGAGCTTTGGGCAGTGCATTGTTTGTAGTGTATTATCTTCATAGGAGAACTACCCTTAAAATCGGATGAAATGTGTTCTGCAAACTTTTTTTTTTTTCTTATAAAGTGACAACTTGCTTTCTTTCATACAAAATGAGTAGGAAAATGTCGAAGAGAATGGAAGCTCACTCTAATAATGATGCTGGTCCTTTAGAGGCAGTACAACCTCTAAACTGTTTCATGATCATTATCAGCTAATTCCTAGAATTCCTTCTGCTGTAGGCCATTCTTATTGCTCCTGCCAGGAGGACATATAAGAAGGGTGGGTCAGGAGGTTAGACCATGGGTAAAGCCCTGTACATTCTATTCCGCTTCCATGTTGTATGTGTGTGACATGCTTGCTCCACTAGGAGGCCAGGCTTCTTTATTTTGGAGGATTTTAAGATGCATGACTCAGTGTTCTCTTTATTTACTTCTATTTGTAATCTGCTGCAATCTTCCTGTGTAACAAAAAATACAACGACATCCAAGGACTTTGGCACTACAAACACAATTGAACAAAACTGTGGCCAGAAACCCTCCCTTTGAAGATTTCCCACGACATGAAGATTAGGGATAGTGGTGCTGATAAAATGGGAGGATTTGGTTCATTTTAAAGTAATGTAGATGTTGGAATCATAGAGTCTCAGACCTAGCAATGAACTTGAGGCCCTTACGCCTGACCGATCGTGAACTTGTTCTGTAGCATTGGGAGGTTTGGTCCAGGGCAGACCCGTGGTGCCTGGAATACTGCAGCATGACCTGCTCAGTGCTCCCCTTTCTGTGGGGGCTTCACTTACTCTAAAACTCCCTAGACTCACCCCGGGGAGGAAGTTTTGTTTGTAGGAAGTAGAGGTGCAAGAAAGTTTGAAATATAATTTCCCTCGTCCTGCTGATATCTTTCCTTTTATTTAAAAATTTCCTTTCTGAGCCTTGGCCAAAGTTTTATTTCCTTATATTTTTCTCAGCTGTTTACGTGATTAGGTTTTTGTTTTTGTTTCTGTTCTACTTTTCTGCTCCCCCGCCACCGCCCCCCCCCCCCCCGGGCCTGTCCTGCACTGAAAAGCATGCTTTTCCCACATTGATATTGTGTCTCCAGGCTGTGATGTGCAGAGCCCCAGTGACTGAATAACAAAAAGCTAAACCTTTTTAAAGATTATAATTTAAAATCCACACCTGTATTTCTCCCTTGTTTCTGATTTTGTTTCCATTTCAGCACTTAGGAAATGAGGCGAGTCTCTGTATTCCAATCCAGTGACTGGATTCTGTTGGTGATGTGAGTGGCTCTGAGTCTGTGTGACTGACTCCTAGGATGTTCTTGGTGATGCTGAAAGGAAACAGCTCTCCTGTGTGAGGGAGTCATCATATCACTAGAGCCAATGATGTCACTAAACTCCTACCCCATGGCCACATGATGATGCTCAACTGTTACTTGAGTATTCCATGCCTGGTTAAGCTTGCCAGGCCAAGCATCTCCCACCTATGTTATCTTGGGCAGCCAATAAACTGTGGTTGACTTGTCTTCACATCAAGTGTAGTCAATGGACAGGGTGAATATGCATATTCCTTCCAGCTCTGAAATCCTGGAATTTTTATTGTTTCTCCTGCATGTTTCAGTTTTTCAAGTGAGATCTCGAGTCACTTATATAAGTTTGCATTCTTGCTTCAGCAAGCACATAGAGAGTGCCTACAAAGTGCTAGGACGTGCTGTCCAGAGATGGAAGATGCCCGCTGCACTTTCAAAGAACACAGTCCAGAAGAAGAGATAGGAACAAAAGTCACTCTGGAAGTGGGTGATACAGTCAGTCCTCAGAGAGCAGCGTGCAGTGGATGCTCTGGGTCTCACAGGGAGCTGGAGGGAAACCCATCCCAGGGGAGGTCATGCTAGAGGAGAATCTTGAAAGAGAAATACGATTTAACCCCATAGAGGGTAATATAGGGGTGGGAAGGATGGGCAAGACTCAAGGAGGGAGAGGATATATAAATGGGAGAAAACAGGTGAGGCGTGGTGTGCTGGGGACGTGTCCTGTGCATCAGGGTGAAGTGACCATTGGATGATGGCAGATGATGGGGCAGGGGGGTAGCCAGAACTTGGCCACTGTTGACTACACTCCTCAGCCGAGATAAATTGGTGTTAGGGTCATTTTGCAAGTGAAGACATTGAGACTAGGTAACATCAGAAGGGCATGTAAGTAGTAAATATAAAAGCAAAATTTGAACTTGGGTCATTGTGAGACCAAACCTCAAGTTCTTTCCTCCCTCTCCGCCACTCCCTCTGATGGGGGCACCGAAACACCCCTTCACCCCCTGGCCCCACTGCCTTGCTGGAGAGTGTAGGTTTCATCCTAGAGGTGATGGGGTTGAGCTCGGAAGGATTTCAGGGAGGATGGCAACACGATTGGGTAGGGAGGCTAACAACTGGTCTGGGTCAGCTGGTCCCTCATGCTGGGTGGACTCCATCCCACACTGCCCTGGAACAGCATGAGGGGCGTCTGGAGTTCCACAGACCTGATCCTCTGTCTCCCATCCATCGGTAGCCTTTCTTGCAACACTGGACCTAAGTGTCTTTGCAAACCTATGAGGATTAAAGACAATCCAAAGTAAAAAAAAAAAAAATACTATCAACTTGTGATTATTGAAACTTTACTGCATGCCTTTGCCGAGCATCACATTGTTCAATCCTAACAATGCTGTGAGGCAGAAATGATTAGCATCCCTAGTGTACAGACGTGGACTTGCCTTAGGCCACACAGTTTGTAAATGGTGGAGCTGGGAATACACTCCCATCAGAGTGTTTAACTTCTCAGCCTATTGCTTTCTAGAAGAAGCATCGTGCCTGGTGCATGGTGGGGAGTCAGAGCTTTTATCAGTATGATGATAGTTCTTTATTATATTAACTATTATGCAGTCGGGTCTGGGAGCCAGGCAGGAGCAGAAGGAAGATGATGGAACCCAGGCTAGCAGCCTCGGGACTCCCAGCCAAGACCTTTTCTCCTTCCCTGGGCTCTCGTCCACCCAGGTGGGTGCACGGGAACTGTTTTTCCCCACCACATACAGCTCTCAAAGGCTCTCACAGGCCTTTGGAGCAGATTTAGGATGTGCCTGTGCTATACCACCTCACTGGAGCCACTTTTTTTTGTCAGTGAGATGCCCTGAGTGAGGGCCATGTGCTGGAGGAACGTCCCCTCTGCTTCCAGGTGGGTGTGGACTCCTCAGGAGTAGATTCTCCCCATTTGCCATCCACATGGGATCTGAGAACCTGTACCATCCTTTCCCAAGGGGGAAGGCAGTGAGCCCCACCCTGCACCCTGCTCCCACTTCTAGGGACCCTTGGCTCCCAATTCCATCTTTCCAGCCAGACCCTGCCTGGCCTTGCATATTAATTTCTGGGGAGAGGAGCGTGGAAGAGAGTTTGCTTTGGAGAAAATGTTCACTGATCTCTGCATTCGTGGGATTGGACTTCAGGCCTGGCAGTCTTCTACCCCAGAACTCATGGGGCCAGGCTCCTTCTTGATTTTAACTGAAGGATTTCAAGACATTTGCATCTAAATTCATATTTCCCGTGGTCCAAAAACAAAACAAACCGAAACCAAACCCTGACCTTGTGTTCATTCCAAGAGAGGGTGTGGACCTTGTATGTTTATTTCATAGGTACTGTAATCCTGTAGACAACGCCAGAAAGTTTTCTCTGAAACTTAAGATATCTGCATTGTGTATCCTTTTTAGGGATACTTAAGGGCATCTTTCCTTGGAATATGTAGCTTAGCTTTGCAGAAGAGAACCACATTTTCCCTGGCCTTCCCGGGGCTATTACATGTCATTTCTGTATTTTCAGGGGTTCTTTCATTACATGGGTGCTTTAAAAATAGCACACGTGTACCTGGATGGGCTTAAATCTGCTGGGCTCAGGGCAACCCCTCCCCTGCCTGGGAGTCTGCATTCTGAGCATCCAGGTGGAGATGTCTTCGTGTGGTTGGTTCATCAGCAGCAACCGTGCCACCTGTTTAACTTCCATAAATTAAGGATGTGTGCTTTGTGAGTGTGAGAAGAGTGGCTACTCGTTTCTTATGGATTTACACGATAACCTACATCTGTTTGCCATAGTAGCTCTGCAGTGGTTTGTGTAAGAGAATGGACTTGCTGTCTGCAGAAGTCTGTCTCGGATGGTAAAGATGTTTACAAACACAGCCTGCCTCATCCGATTACCAGCCATTTCTGCAAAGTTAGAGGGAATCTAAGATTGCTCATTTCAGTTTTATTCTTGCTCTTCTCAAGGAGGAATATTTAGAGTTGAAATTTTTAGAAAATGAAAACGTTGCTACAGACTTAAATCGTAACGTTAACCTGATACATGGACCACACTCATGTGTAACTGCTTTCTTTGTAAAAGTGGCCACAGCATAAAGCTGCACCAAGGAAGATCCCCTGACAGGAAGTGTGGGTTTTGAAATTTGCAAGAAAAACCTGGGCAAGGTTTTAAAAATACCTTCCCTTCCCCTGCCTCTTTCAGTTGTTCTCATCCAACGGTTAAAAAACATATAACATTATTCTTGTTTCTTAGACTTTCTAAATTTTAATAGCATTTTCAGGATAAATCTTATTATGGCATTCCAGTGTTGGTGCCATTGGGATTTTGAGATGAGGGGTGGTGGTTATTCTTATGGAGAGGGCTGAATTTGGTAAGATTAGAGCCCAAAGCCCGGCCTGGCTAAGCCAGACCCCACCGACACACAACAATACTTTGCGTTGTTAAGGCAGTGTGTATTTCTAAGCATTGTCACAGACAGTTTTTCTTCAGTCCTTACAACACCCAGTGAAGTTGACAGAGGCGATATTTCTGTTTCTGTATGTACCGAATCCCTGGCTCAAAGAGTCCGGATTGCTTGCTTCAGCTTCCCAGGCTGGTAAGTCACAAAACTTGGATACACCGGTGCTCTTTCCACATTCATTCAATGAACATGTATGGAGCATTTTGTGTGCTGAGAACTATGCCTGTAAACAAAGTGTCTTATAAAATAAATAAGCCATAGGGATGAAAAGTAGAGCATAGGGAATACAGTCAGTAATATTGTACTAACATTGTATGGTGCCAGATGGTGACTGCACAGACCGTGGTGAGTGTTGTGTAATGTATAGAACTGTCTAATCACCATGTTGCACACCTGAAACTAATATAGCATCGTATGTCAACTATACCTCAGTAATTAAAAAAGGAAGAAAATGGGTCTAAAATTGGACCTGGATCTTATAGTCTAGTGAGACATGTAGATGGTGAGCAAGTAAGCCAATACTATGCCAGATTGTGAGGAAGGAAGCTCACTGGGCATCGAGAGGGAGAAAGATATTTGGGTGAGGGGTGGGAAACACACTTCGGATATTCAGTGGGAAAGGCCTGAGGCCCACAGCGGGGAAAGGGGCTGGGCAAGGTGTGGCTGGAGTGGCTAGAGCTAGCAGAGATGACCTGGGTGCTGGCAGGGGACATGTATGCAGTGGATGGATCTGGAAGATGGGTCTCTACTGATCAGTGGGATCGGATGTCAGCAGGAGTCAAAGAATGGGAGGCATTAGGCTGCCCTAGGTTTCTGGATGGAGAAACAGTGGGTGTGCCGTGAACTGAGGTGAAGATGTGAATGGGAGGAGAGGAAATATCTTTTTTGGCCATTGCGTGGGGGGAGGGGTTAGGAGATGAAGATTTATGACGGTTTCAGAAATTACTTTCAGAGTTTACGTGATCATTGTTCATTCAGTTTTCCAATCCTGTTTTAATGCTTGAATTTGAATTAGGAAAATTACTTGGGTAATTTTATCCATGTACTACTTTTTTAATAAAGATTCATGTGTTTATTTATTTATGACAGAGAGAGAGAGAGAGAGAGACCGGCAGAGGGAGAAGCAGGCTCCATGCAGGGAGCCTGACGTGGGACTCGATCCTGGATCTCCAGGATCACACCCTGGGCTGAAGGCGGTGCTAAACCGCTGGGCCACCAGGGCTGTCCTTATCCATGAACTACTAAGTGAGCATGTGTTCTATCTCTGGATGTGTGTCACTATTCAGGGAGCTGGGGTCTGTGGGTAATAAGGAAGCAGCAGGTGCAACCCTTGGCCTTTAAAAGCTTTTAATCTAATTAGGAAGGCAAGGTGTATCTATACAAAACCAAGTGATTGCTGCTTGTAACTATTGAGAAAATTCTAAAGGCAACATATAATCACGTGCATAATGTAACATGAATTATATATAAAACGTTGCAAGAACACACACAGAGGACAGTTTCAGGCACATTCATTAGGTCAAGAAAGAAGAATCTCTAGAAGAAGTTAAATCATGAGTTGGACACTGAGAAGCAAATGTATTAGAAATAACAAGAGAAAAAAAAGAAATAACGAGATATCTCAGATGACATATTACAGATTTTAAAAAAGTGCTTCCTCAGTACCGTGACCAGCTAAAAAATGTTTAACCCAATACCTAAGTAGTTTACATGTAGGAATAAATTTTAAGGAAATGTGCAGTACCCATAGTGGGGAAAAAGTAGAAGACTGAGAAATGCAAAAGCTTATTGGAATAAATGGAGGATTATGTTAAATATCTACATAGAAAATTCAATGTAGTAAAGATGTCTGTCCTTCCCAAAATTAGTTTATAAATTTGATATAATTCTGGCTGAATATAGCATGATTTTTGGGGAGGAATTTTCAAAATAGCTCTTGAGTTCATCTGAAAGAAAAAAAGTATGTGTTTATTTGGAAAAACTCTGAAAAGTAAGTAATGAGAGGTAGAAGGATGGGGGCATTTTTATTTGTAAGTAATTAAATTGTTAATCTAATAATAAAGCTGTGTGTGGTTAGAAGTTAATGACGCAGAATAAGACCTAAGAATATATAAGAATTTAATGTATACAAATGCATATGAGTTTATGAGAAACTTTATATCAAATCTAGATAGATTGATATTATTTATTTTTCATTTTTTTATTTATCTGGTAGAAGGAGAGGGAGAGGAAGAGAGAGAGAGAGAGAGAGAGAGAGAGAGAAAGCGAGCATGAGCAGGGGGAGCAGTAGGGAGAGGGAGAAGCAGGCTCCCTGAGGAGCAGGGAACCTGATGTGGGGCTCAATCCCAGGACATGGCCTGAGCTGAAGGCAGACGTTTAACAGACTGAGCCACTCCGGCGCCCCTAGATTGATATTTATATTTAAATAGGTGGACATGTAAAAGCAGTAAAAAAAAAAAGTCAGTGACTATATAAAATTGGGTGAAGAAGGCACTCACAAGCATCACGTGAAAGCCAGGAAAGTTTGGTAGATTCCCCTACAGAAATTTAAAATTTGGGTCAAAACAAACCATCTTAAATTTAAAGACCACAAAGATGGAAATATATTTGCAAGGTACTTATTAGACAAAAGATTAATACAGAACAAAAGATAAAAATATTGACTCAATAGAAAGACAGGTTTAAGAATATGTATGGATAACTCACAAAAATGAAATATAAATGATAAACATAGCAGAAACTGGTTAACCTCATTAACTTCCTTATCTTTATATAAATGAGTGTAACTTTTTCTGAGCAGTTCGGCAATGTAAATAAGTTCTTTAACAAAACAGTTCAGCAATGTAAATAAGTTCTTAAAAAAATAATAAAAGCATCTCCTTGACCCTAATGTCCTATTCCAGGAATTTACCCTTGGAAAATAATTTGATAAGTGAGCAAAGAGATATAGACAAGGCTTTTCACTAAAGTATTGCTTATAATAGTAAAAATGCCCAAACAGTCCAAATGCCTGGCCTGCATTTAAGTAACAAGTTCCAGAGCATTATAGACAGTGTGACCCCCTTCTTGGTTTCTTCTACCTTTCCAAATGTGTTTTTGCCTGGCACCTGCCTCAATTCTGCAGCCCCCAGCATAGTACCTGCACCGGGCAGGACTCTCTAAGTGTTGTTGGAGCAAACCCTGCTTTGGCCAGCCAGGCCTTTCAGTGCTGGGTATGGAGTATAGCCCGCTCCTTGAAATCATGTTTATGCAGCTGGCATGCCAGCAGCACCCTGCCTCTCCTCTCCTCCCTGGACCCTTCCCTGTCTTATCACCTGCAACGATGGCTGGCTCCCCCACAGTCTTTTGGCAATTTGTCTGAACCTACCTTGCTCAGGGTGAGGCAGAAATCAGGGATTTGTGAGGTCAATAGATCCAGAGTGGTTGAAGCTGGGGGAAGGTGGTGAGGAGACGGTCAAGAGGAGGCAGGAGCCAGGGGATAGGGAAGGGGGCAGGGAATCCTCTGAGGGTGTGTCCTGAGTGTCAGAGCCATTACCAGCCATGGTCCTGGTCATTCCTGGTGAGGATGCCACTCCTTCACTGGGGGCACTTTTGATTGACAGTATCCCCATCAATACCCTATCCTGCAGTGACACATTCAGCGCTGTGTGCCCACCCTGCAGGAGGGACATGTGAATGAAAAGAGGAAAGGTCCACAGAAGGTGGACCTCTTCACCTCTTCTCATGAGGTTTTAGCTTGTGGTGAGGACAAAGCCCATATTTGCAGCTTTTTCTGTATTCTTTGAGTCAAGGACAGGAAGCACATTTATCCTCTGTTCCCCCACAGCGCCTGGCTTACTGCTTTGCATACAGTGGGTATTCACTAAAAATTTATGGAGTAGTTGATTGGACTAGGTTAGTGTCCCTGGAAATGGGAAGAAAGAAGATGAATTGAGAGACTTTGCGAGTGAAAGACTAGGGTGTGATGAATACATTTATAATGAGATCATATAGGTTTCCTCTTTTACTTTTTAAAATCAGCTTCTACGAATGTGCTGAATGTGAATTTATACATTAAGATTTAATTGGTTAAACTGAGAAATCAAAGGTTTGCAGTAACCTGGGAGTCCCCAGGACTCGGGCCCTCATCTGGCTCAAGTCTGGTAACGAGGCGCTTTATGGACGTGTGGCCTTGGCTGTCACCCCATTAACAGCTCTGACTCTATAAACTGGCAGCTAAAAGGTTGCTGGATGGACGGGGGATATGCTGAGAGTGATTGTAATGATAGGGTCTCTAAATGGCTAGCATTTAAATTGTAATCCTGAGGATTAATTATTTTGATTATCGAATTATCTCTTGTGCTGATTTGCCATTTTCAGAAGTGCTCAGAGCTCACCCACTTGAGTGAGCACAGAGGCGCCCTGGTTTCAGCACTGGGGCTGGTCAGGAAAGCCGGAGCTCTCCTCCCTGCCAGGACCACCTTCCCCTTAATCCTGACACTGGCTGTGACTGCGCATCAGGCTGGGTGTCACCTCACCCCATACCACAGCCCTCTAGGCAGGTACCATTATTACCTCCACTTCACAGGGGAAAAAACCCAGCCCCTGGCTCACCTCCTCGCCCACCACCTTCATCTAAACCACCAGCACCTCTGTCCCAAATGCAGGTGCCCCCACATCCACTGTGGGGCCAGGCAGATTCTTCCCACATCAAGCCCCATCTGTCACCTCCCTGCTCAGAACTAGCGGTGGCTATTCAAGAGAGGTGCTGGGTCCCTCCTGGGCCACCCCTGCAGCCTCCCGCTGCCCCCACTCTGACCTCCAGCCACCCTGTCTGTCTTGTGTTTCAGAAACCTTGGGGATTCACTGCCCATCCTGCCTGTCCCCTGCTTTCCCTTCCCAGGGAGGCACAGCCAGTTCTGGAATTGGGGGAATGGGCCTTGGGGGCAGATTCTGCTCTTTGCTGAGTGGGGCAGCTGACACATAAAAATAAGGACTGTCCTTTCTCCATTGTCCTAGGGTGTCATCTGCAAGAGAACAGGGACTTTACCCGGTTCACTGCAGTATTCCCAGTAGCTGGAGCAGCCCTAACATCACAGACAGACACTCAGCAAGTAAATTAAGTGGATGAAGAATGAGGAAAGCAGGTGAGAAGCTTAGGAGTCGGGAGTCAGGATTGATGTATTTTAGCCCAAATAGGTGTGAAAAGGCCTGTGGGGGGAGGCCTTGCACAGATCTATATGGATTAGGGGAATGCTCTGGGTAAGACATTCCAGGCACGGTGCTTTGGAAGAGCAAAGGCCTAGCTAAGAAGGCAGTGGGAAGGCAGCAGTGGGGGTGATGGGTGTGTGTGTGTGTGTGTGTGTATGTGTGTGTGTGTGTGTGTGTGTGTGTGTGTGTGAAAGGACATAAGGATCTTATGGCAGGAGACGGTCCTGTGGGTGAGAGGTACAGTTTGGGATTTTATTCTGAGTGGGATGGGAAGCTGTGAGAGGATTTTAAGCAGAGGAGTTACCTAGCAGGCTTTAAAGGTCCTCCCCTCCCCCTGCACTTGTAAAGGGCAGGAGCAGGAGACTGACTGAGGTACTACTGCACTAGTCCAGGCAAAGATGGCAGTTCTTGGACCAGACCCTACTGGGGAGGTGCAGAGGGGATCAGATTTGAGATGTGGTTTGAGGTAGAGCTAACCGGCTCTGATGAGGGACTGGATGTGGAGGAAGGAGTCAAGGAGCACTGACTGATCACTGCAGTCTTTCACCTGGAAACAAGCCTTTGTAGAGAAGGTGCTCAGCCCCCTGTGCCCTGAGCCCCCCGGTTGGGGCCGCTTCCTTGGTTTTACCCTCTGAAGGAAACATTCCTTTCCTTGGGGTGCTTATTGCAGGGTTTGCTCATCCATTAATTAGTGCGACTGCTTGATTAAGCCCCTCTCACTAGACCGAGCTCAGCAGAGCCAAGCCTCCTCCACCACTGCTGCCACCTCCTCCTCCTCCTCCTTCTGTCCTCTTCTTCTCCTCTTCCTTCCCTCCCCTCCTCCTCCTCCCTCCTCTCCTTCCTCCTCTCCCTTTCTCTTTTCCTCTTCCTCTTTCTTCTCTTCCTCTTGCTCCTCTTCCTCTCCTTTTCCTCACCTCCCTCCTCCTCCCCATGGCCCAGCTTTATCTCTAGTGCCCAGTGCAGCATTGGGCACATAGTAGGAATACAACATATGCCTGAATGAACAAACAAATTAATGAAACCAAGAGAGATTAGGAATGTAAGCCAAGTCACATGGCTGGTAAGTGACTTGTGACCACACTCTTCATCCAAGGAGCTCTCCTCCCTCCCTATCATGCTTCAGGGGCAGCAGGAGCAGTGGGACACCCACATCCCACAGATACTCTGTCCTCTGCTCCCTGTTCTCTCCTAGCTCTCCCTCTAGCTCCCCTCCTCCCTCCCTCTCTGTGTGCCCCCCCTCTACCACCACACACACACACACACACACACGTTATTTCTGGAATCATGAAAACCTTCTGAGGGCAGTGTTTGTATTCCTTGAGGCATGTGATTGCTCTCTGCTTTTAGGAAATCTGCCATATGTGCTGTGTGCCCTGTCTGGGCTGTAGCCTAAATGAGACCTTCCAGCTGGGTTTGGGTTTCAGACACATTCGCGCATCCTTCGATCCCCTTTGCTCCGGTAGAGACAGGAACGGGCCTCCCTGAAGGCTCCATACACGGGCCTCTCCCCTTTCTCCTCCGAGGGCAGAACAAGTGGCGCTGTGGGAGACGTGAATGCCCATTGTCAGTGGAGGGTTCCACGGCAGATGACAAGCAGGAAGGGAGCTCATTGTTAGGGTGCTGAGTCACATGGCCTTGCAGCAGAGATCGTGCAGGGGGAGGCAGGAGGTGGGCACCATGGCCCTGTGGTCAGACCATAACTGCAGCCGCCCCTGGAGCAAGAGGACAGTCTGAGCCCTGCTGGGACCTGCTCAGGGCCAAGAGACAATGGAATCGGGCTTGTGAGCCTGGGTGTGTGTGGGGGCTCCGTGGTGGCCAGTGCAATGTGAAGAGGGGCATTGCTCCACATGCCGTCCTGCTTCCATTCTCTTCTGGCAGCTGATGGCTTCAAAAATCCCTGAAGCCAAACCCATGCCCATCAGCGTGTTTACAGAGGAAGGCAGTCAACAGTATGAGAGGCCTCTGAACCTGTGGATCCACGGCTGTGGGGATGGCTCGGGAGAGCTTGAGCTGTGAATGTGACCTGGAGCCAGAGGACACCATCGGGAGGTGTCCATGTGCACGTGGCTCTGGACATTCACGGCCTTCTGTCAGGGCACCTAGCTTCCAGCTTAGTGATATTGTCCCGTGGGCCTTGGGCATTTGGGGTGCAGAAGCCTCTCCCAGGAGGCGGCCATGTGGTATCACCATCTCAGCTGGGCAGTAGACCAGCACACACATGATACACCCATGTCTTCAAGCTGGTGACTTTTGCAAGCCGTCCTTGTCCATGGTTACTGTACCTCTCTGTGACTTCAGTGGCTCCCCTTACTCAGCCAACTGTAGCAACCCACTTAGATGTCAAAGCTTTATGTCCCAAAGAGCATGGGTTTGAGGAGTGTTTCACATGGCTTTGCATGCCCTTGTTTGTAAAGGAGTGTGGCCCCCCAGAGGAGCCCTGCAGGGTCCTGGCTTAGCCACTGATTCTTGGTTGGCCTTCTTGGTTGGCATTTATTTCTTTGGCTGCTTTAGCTTTACAACAAGTGGGTTGGACTTGATCCTCTCTAAAGTACTGTAAAGTCCCTAAAGTTTTGAAAGGTTGAGGTCAGAGGGAGGTCACTCTAAGGCCATTTGGCTGTGGAGTGCTGGCCCTGCCTGCGAGGAGCTGTGTGATGCAAGGGAGGTGGGAAGGTGCCGGTCTTGGATGTCGACCCTGCCCTTGGCCTCTCCTAGACCCTCCCTGGGGACTCTGCAAGTCTAGACATCCTGATGGCAAAGACAATGATGATCGGGATGTGCTCTCTCATCTGAATCTCAGTCTGGAGGGGTAGGCAGGGCATTTGTTGTTACTTGCACTGGGAAGATGGTAACCTGGGGTTGAGAGGGGACAGCCAGGAAATGCATGGACCAGACTCCAGGGCTCCTGGCACACCTTCCGTATCCGTGCAAGAGATGAAAGACTGGAGGCAGATCTTTATAAAGAGGAACATAACTTTTCTTGTAGATTATGGCCCTTTTGAGGACATCCATTTTCATAAAATCTTTCATTCCAGGGCAGTTCACTTTGTTTCATTAAGGCAGTTTAGAAGGAAATAACTCTTTAAAAATCTAATAAATTCAAAGAGAGAAAATGTTAAATTGCATTCTGTAGGCTCTAAGGTCTCAAATCCATTTCATTTCCTGAATGCATAATCTCAAATCCGTTTCATATCCTGAATACATATTCTACATTTAACAATCCCAGAGACAGCCAAACCAATAGGCAAGTGATAAAACGCTCATCGGCAACCTGAATGTTTCTTCTTGTCTTTTTGGCCATAAACAGACTGCATTTTCCTGCCTCATGTTTCTCTAGAAATGACATGACTTGGAATTGGGATCCTAGCCTTTTGTTACAGCTATTATGCTATTACGTGGGGCTAGGGCCTCCTAGAGTACCTCTACAGGTTTGTTTTTCGTTCCTTTTAACATAGATCAAGAAAAGCATACCCCAAGAGTTTGGAAACCCCTCCTCTCAAAGCTTCCATTTGTAGATTCCTTGCCAAGCGCTGAAGACATGCAAACTTCCATACTTTGGAGCATTTAAATAAGCTCTAATTTTGTTGTCTTATAGAACTATGAGGTTTTTTTTTTTTTTAAAGCAGTCCAAAATTAGAATGGAATACAAGCCTTCTTTACTTCCTGTTTCATTCACTTAACCAGCGTTTATGGTGTACACGCACTGAGGTGTTTATGGGGAGGAACTCATAGTGGGTGTGTGCTCTGAGGGGACACAAGATTTTATCAGGAAGAGGAAGCAGAAGAAAATGGCAGTAATAAAGGTATAGAAGGAGGACTTTGCAAAGCATTTGGGGGAAATGTTGAGAGGTCTGTATTACCTTAATTATGTGAGCAGTACTGGAAAGCACATGGGGCATAAGAAAAGCCAAGGAGCCTGTGCCTTACCTGCAGGGGAGGGGTAGTTGGAGGTTTTTCAGCAGGGGAATAACAACCAACGTGGGCATTAGCGAGAGAAATATGGTTCCAAAGCCTGAACTTTGCCCAGGCTATGAGTTCTCTGCTGCCAGGCCCAGGCCCAAGGGAGAAGGAAAGGGGTCTATGGTGACACCAGGGTGCAGGGCTTTAGCTGAACCAGCCGAAAGGGATTGCTAGGGTCAAAGAAACAGGGATGTGGTTGAGAAGAGACAAGATAATGACCAGAAATGTTGGCAAATGTTGGATCCAAAGAGAGTGGGTCAGGATGGTGAGCAGCAAGGCAGGGCTGACGAGGTAGGGGAGGAGGTTGAAGGTGCAGCAGAAGCAGGTCAGGTCAAGGTGCAGATGCGAGGTTGCAGACATCAGTGTGTGCACTAAATGCTGAGCCTCCTAGGACAGGGACCGCACCTGCAAGGGCTCTGAATAGCTAGCCCCTGCCCTTGTGAGTGCTCAGCATGTGGGGTTGTGTGGAGCTCTCCTCTATTTCCATACCTGGAGTGTCCGTGGTGGTGCAGGCAGCATGTAGGCTGGACAGGGAGCACTTCTCTGGATGCTGTCCTTAAGCAGAGTCCGCATTTGTGTCTTAGTCCATGTGGGCTGATATAACAAAATTACGATAGGCTGGGGTGGGGATGGGGGCTTACAAACAACAGAAATTTTTTTCATGGTTTGGAGGCAGGAAGTCCAAGTTCAAGGCCATAGCAGATTAGTGTCTGGCCGGTGCCCACCTCCTGGTTCATAGACACTATCTATCCACTCTGTCCTCACATGGCAGAAGCAGAAGGAACTCTGGGGTCCCTTATATGAGAGCAATAATCTCATTCCTGAGGCTCTGTCTTCACCACCTCCAAATACCAGCAAACTGAAAGTTAGGTTTCAACACCTGAACTTTGAAGGTAGAAAGACATGCTTTCTATAGCATGTTAGGTGATGAGTGGGCCTATGGATTGTTAAGCTAGCTGAACTGGATTGTAAACTTTTCTGAAAAATAGCACTCTATAATTTTAAAACAGTATTTTTACTAGGGAAAAGCAAAAGAGCTTTCAACATAAAATATTGACAGAAGAGAAGCCTGGATTCTTGCTATTCATAATGACCCATGTCTTTAAAAATAAATCTAATTATTACAAGCTAAAATTGTATGTATTTTTTATTCTAAATACCAAAATATGTCTTGAATTAAATTTAAAATGCTCAGATCCTCAACAATCATTTTTGTAGACCTTTCTAGTAAGTCACCATTTTGTGCGTAGCTGCTGGGTGTGGAACTCTAGAATGAACTAGGTAGGAGCTGATGTTTCTTTTCAGTGCTTGTTTTTTTTTTTTTTTTTTCAATTTTATTTATTCATGAGAGACACAAAGAGAGAGGCAGACATAGGTAGAGGGAGAAGCAGAGAAGCAAGCTCCTCATGGAGAGTCTGATGTGGGATTTGATCCCCGGACCCGGGATCATGCCTTGGGCCGAAGGCAGATGCTCAACCACTGAGCCACCCAGGGGTCCCTTCAGTGCTTGTTTTAGAGGAAGGATCAGAGAACTTTTAAAAATGTTTTGCTTAGGTTGAGCTCTAAGTTTGCATTATTGTTGTAAACTTTCTCTAGTAAATCCACAAAGCAATGTTTAAATGAAGACATCTTAATTTGAGTATGGTGGATGGATATGTAATAGAGGTCTATTGAGTGTTTTAATATGAGATGTTTTAAGAACAGATTACATTTATCAGCATTTTTCAGCGAGCTTGCATGAACTCAGCAAATAAAATAACGAACATTCTTATTATTAACATCTATAACATTCTTATGCAAGTAAAGGCCCCACTTTGAGAAGACAAAACAAGCGTGGGGCTTTCTTCTTGCCATTTTGACGGCTCCCCACCAGCCAAGCAGCGTGTGGGTGGAGAATGTTTTAGACATTCCTCCTCACAGCAGGGAGCGTTTATGAAAGGGAAGACTCCACAAAGATCGCCCTGATGCCTGCTGAGATCCAAGCAGTGTGTGGTGAGGGACAATGCGGGACAGCTTCAGTAAGAAGGCAGGAGCAAACAGTTCGACCAGGCCAGAGATAAGGACACATGAGAAAGCATTTGCGGTCTTCTTGTACATTTACATACATTGTACCAGTTCCACATCTTGCATGGCTACACCTTTCATGTTCTCCTGGTAAAGCCGACTCCTCCTCCTGCCATATTCTTTCTTAGTGCCAAGAATCACCTTCTGGGACTTCCCGGGACTCCAGCTCTATCTCCCCAGTGTAGTTGGGAGGGAAGAAAGGTCGAGTCAAGCACAGTGACTATGCTGGCTCACCTAAGGCTGTGTCTAGGACATACGTAGGTAGGCCTTGTGTGGTTCATATGGTACGTGGGTGCGGGAGTTCAATCAAGGGCTGGTTGTCTCCCACACTGGAAGGTAAGTCACCCCTCCCCATGCTCTTAAGGTTGAATTATGTCCCCCTACCCCTCCAAAAAAGATACATTGTAGTCCTAACTCTCAGAACACGATCGTATTTGGCAATAGGGTTTTCATAGAGATAATAAAGTGAAAATGGGGACAGTAGCATGGACCATAATCAAGTATGATTGGTGTCATAAAAAGGGGACATTTGGAGACAGGTGCAAACACAAACAGAAGGTAGACCATGTGAAGGCATCTAAGATGTTATGGTCTGTTTGTCCCCCTAGTCAGGACAGAAGGTGGGGGCCTTTGGGAGGTTTGTAGGACAGGAAGGTGGAGCCTTCGTGAATGGGATTAGTGCCTTTATAAAAGACTCCAGAGAGCTCCTGAGTCCCTTCTACCATGTGAAGACACAGCAAGAAGATACCAGCTATGAACCAGAGTCCTCACATGGACCAGGTGCCTATACTGGTGCCTGATCTTGGACGTTCCAGTCTCAATAGATAGGAGATAAATTTCTGTTGATTATAAGCTACTTTTTGTTCTAGTGGCCCAAAGGGACCGAGAAACAGGGAGAAGGTGCCATCTGACTGTAATGATGCATCTACACATAGCTGAGCAAACCCAAGGATTGCTGGCTGACACTGGAAGCTAAAGGATTTTTTCCTAGACCATTCAGAGAGGGCATGGCCCTGCTGGTACCTTAATGTTAGATGTCTAGTCTCGGGAACTGTCAGACAATACATTTCTGTTTTTTATGTCACCTGGTTTGTGGTTCTTTGTTATGGCAGCGCAGAAATGGCTACACACGCCAACTTTCATAATAAGGCTTCAGAGGGGTTCCTTTTACACAGGTCACAGAAACCAGACTCATTATTTCCTTCCTTTATCACTTCCTCTTTATCTCTTCTTCTTATCTGCCCTTCTTGTGAACACAGTGACAAACGTTTTGTGGGTGTCAAGGGAGGGCAGTGTAGCAAAGCAGGGATCCTGAGGCTCTGAGTGGAATGGATTAGGGAAGGGGGGGAGAAGGTTGCTGGAAACCTGTGGCTAAGGGAGACCAGGCACCAGGGGCCTTGGCAGGTGGAGGCCAGGTGGAGGGGGGATGAGAGGAAGCCAAGAGCCTGCCTGGAAGAGGGTAAAAAGACTGAGGGCACAATATAAAATGACTTCAAGATTTTGAATGTCAGGGCTCTCTGATTTTGAGAATTATTCCTTGCTTTGGAGAGTGATTGTGGTGGCTATAATGAGATGAGTAGGAAGGAATTTCCATTTTAGGAACACTTGTAGGTTCCACTGCCAACGTGATTAACTTCAGTAATTGGAAAAGGTAGAGCTTTTAGGGGTTTTCAGCAGTTCAGTCATCAGAGAGAGCTTGAAAACTAGGGGTTTGAAGAGATGGTGGAATTTTGGCATTCATGGATTTCAGACTAAGAGTTTACTATCCTTTGAGTATTTCTCAAGGGCTGTAGTCTACAAGAAGGGTTGGTGGGTCTAATGATGCTACCTCATGTGAAGTGTGGTCAGGACCCTGTGTACATGTGTGTAATGTGTGCACCAGTGTGAATCTCATGAGGATTTGGTTCCAGTGGACACATGGCAGCCCAGAACCTCTATCACATTTACAAGAGTATTTGAATTAAATCCCCAAAGGGATTTGACAACTTGGGATTTGTGAATATACCATGGTGGTACTGCCAGAAGAAGTCAGCCAAGGAAAAGCAATGTCTGTGAGCATATGTTCAAGAATTCTAGGATCAGCTTTCAACCCAAACCCCTCATTTCAGCAGTTGGGAAATCTGAATCTTGGTGACTTGTCACCAATCAGACAACTGAAGGTAGTGAGCCTGAACCAGAATCCCATTTTTTCCATGCCTCTTTCTACCATCCCAGTCAACAAGCATTTTAAGTTAATTACCATATGGCCAGTGCTGTGAGACATACCTTCCTCTTCTTGTAGCCTATAACCTAATCAAAGAGATGAAGCCAGTATCCCAGTATTGTTTGATGAAGTGGGGCTGTAGAAGCTGCAGGGACCCCTGTGGATCCTTGAATTTGGAATACTCCCCTTTTCTTCATCCATGTTCTGGAATAATAATATTAATAATATTTGTTTTCTGAACTAGTGTGAAAATATTCTGAAGACTATAAAATGCATCACGAAGGGAGTGTTATTAGCAATGAGGAGTTCCAAGATGTGAGAGACCAATGTAGACTCGCAGAGGGGATGACTGAATAGAGCCTCCGTAGTGGGTATAACATTGGCAGAAGACAGTGGTGGAGGAGCATGTCCAGGAAGAAGGAGCATAGGCAGAGGTGGGAAAGTATAAATTGGGGAGCAGATTGTTCCCAGTGGTTGGGATGGGGACTTATTATGTCTCTTCTAGCCAAAATTTGGGGTCAAGTCCAAATCAGAGTGACTTGGGGAATTTGGTTCAGGAAAGTATCAATATAGATATCATCATTGTGCAGATATTATTATTTTTATTTTTGGAAGGCCTTTAAGGCACATTATCTCTGGAATCTTTTAGCAAATATCTGTCCCAATAAGCAGGGAGGAAAAAGAAGCTTACTGAAACAGATGTTAGCACTTTATTTATTCTCCCTCTTGCCCTATTTGGTTTATTTCTTTTGCATGTATAAAAGTTAAAATAAAATATAGCAGACTGAGATAAAGGTGGTAGTGTATCTAAAGAGTGGTGCCAAAACATCTGTTAATTTAAACTTAGGACTTTATTAAAAGATGAATGCTACCCAGCACTTCTATCTGTATCTACTTTACATTGACTTCCATGGCTGTTATTCAGGGAGAGCAGAGCAGATTTTTATTCCATATGCTTAATATTAATAACATTCATATGGGTTCCTAATGGTTTTGGTAAAGTAGAACTGTGTTTAATGCTGTTTTTGCTTGGGCTTAGATGATATATTCAGTTCTGAAAACTTGAAGAAAAGAAAACAGAAAATCTGATGACCTGCCTGGTTTTAATCCCACTTGCCTTCTGCAGCTCGTAAAACTCTTATAGCTAAGCTTCCACAGGGGATCAGAAACATTTTCGGTGTGTGGCCACAGCTGTAGTGTCCCTTGCCATAGAGCAGCATTTGGTCTTAATCCATCAGTCCAGACCTATTGCACTGATCTTGCACATTTCCCAAGGACATCTTTGGGGCAGGCTCATGGGATGAGGGTGACAGGACGGTTGAGTCATATGATGTACTGGTTTTGCTACTTGGATCATCCTAAGCATACAATTATAATTAATTATAACTATGGTATTAATATAATATTTAAGAAGTAAGGATTTGTTTAGATTTTGTACCTATTAGGTCTGCACCTTTTAGGAGACGAGTAAATACATTCATTTATTCATTCAACAAATATTTAGCGAGGACCAGGGATTGTTCTAGCAATGGATAAGAAAAAGTCCCTGCCTTCAATGAACCTACATTCTAGTAGAGGTAACAAACCAAAAACAAATCCACAAATACATGTGTAATATAATATCACGTGATGGTATCACATGGGAGAAAATTGAGAAGGATAAGGCAGTAGATTTGGGGAGATTATGCTTTTTCATTTATTTTTTTACATTTGAGTATAGCTAACACAATGTTACATTAGTTTCAGGTGTACAACTTAATGATTTAACAAGTTTATATATTATGCTGTGTTCACCAAAAGTATAGCTACCATCTGTCTATTACATTGCTATTATAATACCATTGTACTCCTTATGCTCTGTTTTCATTCCTGTGACTTACTCCATAGCTGGGGGCTTGCATCTACCACTCCCCTTCACCCATTTTGCTGAACTCTCTCCCCCCTCCCTTCTGGCAGCCATCACTTTGTTCTCTGCATTTATAGTTCTGACTCTACTTTTAGTTTGCTTATTCAGATTGATTGTCTTCGTGGTGTTAAGTTGTAGAAGTTCTTTATATATTTTGGCTATTAATCCCTTATTAGGTATGGCATTTGCAGGTATCTTCCCCGATTCAGTAAGTTTCATGATGGTTTCCTTTGCTATGCAAAAGCATTTTGTTTTTGATGTAGTCCCATTAGTTTATTTTTGCTTTTGTTTCCTTTGCCTCAGGAAACAAAACTAGAAAAATGTTGTTATGGCTGATGTTAGAGAAATTACTGCCTAGGATTAGTATGGTTTCAGGTCTCAGTTTAGATTGTTAATCCATTTTGAGTTTATTTTTGTGTATGGTGTTAGAAAGTGGTCTAGTTTCATTCCTTTGTGTGTTGCTGTCGAGTTTTCCCAGCACCATTTGTTGAAAAGATCATGTTTTTCTATTTTATATTCTTGCCTCCTTTGTCATAAATTAATTGACCATATAAAGGTGGGTTTATTTCCGGGCTCTCTGTTCTGTTCTATTGATATGTGTGTCTGTTTTTGTGCCAGTACCATACTGTTTTGATTACTACAGCTTTGCAGTAGATCTTGAAATCTGGAATTATGTTACCTCTAGCTTGGTTCTCTCCCAGGACTGCTTTGGCTACTTGGGGTCTTCTGTGTTTCCCTATAAATTTTAGTATTATTTTTTTAGTTTTGTGAAAAATGCTGTAGGTTTTTTTTAAAATATGGATTTCACTGAACCTGTAGATTGCTTTGGATAGTATGGACATTTTGACAATGTTAACTCATCCAGTCCGTGAGCATGGAATAGCTTTCCATTTGTTTGTGTCATCTTCAGTATCTTTTAAGAGTGCTTTATAGTTTTCAGAATACAGGTTGTTTACTTCTTTTGTTAAGTTTATTCCTTGCTATTGAGATTAGGCTGTATGAGATGGAATATTCAAGAAAGGCATTTTTGAAGAGATGACACCTCTTGTGCTTTGAAGTGCAGAAATATGAAACAAGTGAGGAATTGAGACTTCTGGATATCTGGTAAAGAGCATTCAAGGAGGAGGGAACAGCTACTGCAAAGGTCCTGCAGTAGGGTGAAATTGGCATTATTTGAGGAATGGTGAGAAGTTTGCTGTGACTGGAGTGTATTGAACAAGTGGTAGCAGATGAAGTCAGAGAGATAGCCAGTCACCAGATCGGAGAGGGCCTTGTAGACTACAGTGAGGATATTAGATTATGTTCTAAGTACAATAGGAAGTCACTTTTACATAATCACTTTTAGCAGCAGTATGCAGAGTGGAAGTATAGGAGCATGAGAGCAAAGAGAGAAATGCAGAAGTCATTGCAAGATACAGATGGCAGACTAATGTGGATCTGATCGGAGCCATTAATGGAGACATAGAAAGAAACTGGAACGAAGAGTATTTTGACAGTGACATGATTTGCTAATGAGTGAATTTGGGGTGTGGTTCTCAGGGGAATAGCTCTATTCTAATTTTCCAGTTAGAGATGCCCACAGGCCACAGTCACTAACCCGAACACTTACCCCATCATCCCAGAATGAAGATAACCCATGGAAGCTGAGTCCATGGCCCCTTCAAGAAGGGGTGAAGAATGAACAAAACCTTAAATGACTTTCATAATTTAAAATACAAGTTTAAATTTTAAATGTGATGCATTTTTGATGAAGAATAAAGATGTTCCTCGCTTTGTATCACCTTTTCTTAAACCTTTCCTTAGCAACCTTTCAAAACCATGGCAGATGTTCCTTAGAAAAATAAACTAAATTGCAATTTCCAGGAAAAAGAGAACCATTATCATGGGCTCATTACAAACTTCATTATTTAGCATATTGGAAAGATCAGGCTTAATTTACAGTTTCTTCTGCAGGAGAGGAACCCTAGACAGAATCAGTACAGTTAATGGTGTAAAGGAGGAAAGGAATAAAAATTCAGGCTTTCCTCTCCTCAGTGCTGGTATTTGAAATTGTAACTAATTTTCTTGTAGAAATAATACCCAGTGTTGGGTGGACTCATTTTGGATTTTCCATTTGCTTTCCTTTTGCTTTTGTTATTATTCCTCCCTCCCTCTTAGGCTGCTTATCTGATTTTTCCTCTGCAAAAAATAGTTCCACATTCTTTATATGGCTTCTAATTTTTTGTAAGACAGTTATTGCAACTAGGATATTGCTGTAAAAAATTGTGAAATATTGGAATAATGTGACTTTTTGGGTGTCAACCATTTCCTGATCTTTTCCTGAATGAGTAATTATTCCAAGAATCTGTTCTACTCTAAATTAGCTGTATTACTGGGTATTTTCTTGTTCCTTAAGATTACATTTATAGCCTGTGATTAGATGTATTTCATGCCCTGAAATTTAAACTTTGATATTAAAAGTGTGTCAGTTCTTGTTTTGTATCTTTGAACACATGAAGTTATTTAAAAATGCATTCATGTTCAGATGCTTCTACATTTCTAAAGCCAGTATTGTTTTATTTTAGAATACAAAGACAAGACTAGCACCCTGGTGACTGATTTCCTCATAGAAGACGTAACATTTTGCTGGTTCATGGAGCTGGTAGCTTTGCTGGCAGCAAGGTGTCAGTTGTTGGTTTTATAATTTGATAGTAAGATAATCAATCTTCACCTGACACAAGTTGCTCAGATTCTCCCTTATTGATAAGGATGTAATAATGTTTTACTTCTCCCAAAAAGGAGAAGTTTTCTAGACTCTTTTGGATATAGGACTCTCTGTTCTGGGCTGGAAGAGATTCTGTGCTAAAATTCACCTTTTGACCTCACCTGACCACCCTGAATGTTGGGCATTCATGCACTTAACTCAGCATCCATCATTAACAGTAATGGCTGCCAATTATTAACCATATGGTATGTGTTGTTGTAATCCACTCAACAGTCTTGTGATGTTGTTCTTATAACAAAGAAAGAAATTGAGATCAGAGATGGCTATCTCAGGGCCCACAGGAGCTGCCAGTTGGACCAATATTCTTAGTGGTGGCAGGAAGGCTACAAAGTAGAAGATGGTATAATGCTTTTCTCCAGTGTATATACATGCTAGAAGGGAAGACCAAGAAGTTAACTATATAAAACAGTAAGAAGATAATACTGTATAAGCAAGAACACCATGACTATGATCTGAATGCTTTACATGAGTGCTGAGAGAGTAGGTAAGTGAGCAATCAGACTTTGGTCCCATGAGTTGGCTCATTGAGGAGATACCTTGAGGGGAATTTAATTAATAGCAACTATTCTGAATCATCCTATTCAAGGGTTCCCAAAACATGTCTTGGCAATAAAGCTTGTGCTCACAATCCCAGATTTTTGAATACCGTCCCTGCTGCCTGATTCCCCACCTCTCACCACTCACCCATCCTCCAGCATGGAGCCAGAAGGGCAGCACGGGCTCATCTACAAGTGTCTTCTCCATGCTGTTGGCCAGCTCCTCCACAAGTGTCAGGGATGCTATTCATGGCTCATGGTTTTTTGTTGCTTTAGTTTGTTTGTTTTTAAACCACATAACTAACCACATAACCTCTATCAGGATGCTTTTGGTTGAAGTAACAGAAAGCCAGGTGCAGATTGGTTTAAGCAACGAGGAAACTTATCGGTCTGCATAAATTGGCACCTAAGACAGAGTGGATCAATGTTGGTTCATCTGGCTGTTCAACTGTGGGATGAAGGTTGTTCCCATCTTTTCTCTGCCTTCCACAATGATAATTTCATTCTATGATTGTTCTTGTGGAGTTAAGGTGGCTGCTGCATGTGGACCTGCTACTGCCTCTTTCATATTTGGGGTCAGATGAATCCTGGCTTCCTGTTGCTGCCTGTAAGAATAAGGAAGGATCTTCCTAGAATCCTCCAATGGGCCTGTATTTGCATCTCTTTAAACATATGTGGTTCATACTTCCTTCCAAAACCACCTACTGGCAGGAGAGGATTCCCTTAGATCATGCACACCTACCTTTTAAGCTGAGTTCAAGTCCCCAAGCCATGGGCTGCTGATGAGTGTGGGCAGAGTTTAATGATTGCAGAGCCAAAGGTAGTATCCATTACATAAGACTCAGAGCCCCTGGTGTTTTATAAGATACTATGTGTCTTATTTTCCAACCCCTTCAGCAGGACTTGGGGCTGATGAATAGTTTGACATGCAGTGCTAGAAAATGAATTGCCTAAAATTATTAGGAGCCAGGTGATAGACAATCTGAAAACATGAAAACATGCTCAGCCTCATTAGTAATCAGGGAAATGTAAATTAGGATCACAATGACATACTATTCTGCTCCCACTAAATTGGCAATGATTAAGAAATCTAACAGTACAAGTGTCAGCAATAATGTGTGTGTGTGGAAACGGGACCTCTCAGGTACTGCCAGGAGAGAAGGGTATCATTTGGTCTCACCACTTTGGGAAAAAAAGTTGGTACTATCTTATAAAGTAGAACATGCATATACCCTTCAACTTAATTAAAACACGTATTTTATAATTTCTTCAAGAGACATGTTTGAGAATGTTCTTGACAATAATGTTCATAATAACAACTAGAAACAATCTAAATGTCCCAGACAGGAGAACAAATAAATGCATGGTGGTGTATTCACACAATGGCCTGCCATACAGCAGTGAAAATGAAGGAACTACAGCCACATGCAATACCATGGATGCATCTTAAAAATTTAATATTCAATTAAAAAAACAAAGCTCCCAAAGACTACATACAGTAAAATGCCATGTTTATAAAACTCAAATGCAGGTATATTTAAGCATATTTGGGATATTGTTGGGATACATCCATATGGGGTTAAACTATGTTTAAAAGCAAGTGTGTTTGGGACACCTGGGTGAGGGAGTTGGGTACGTGTCTGACTCGATCTCAGCTCATGTCATGATCTCAGGGTTGTGAGATCGAGCTTCCTATCAGTCTCCTCACTCAGTGGGGAATCTGCTTGAGGTTCTCTGTATCCCTCTCCATCTTCTCCTCCTCCTGCTCTCTCTCTCACACACACATACATAAATAAAATCTTTAAAGATAAGGGTTGTTATTTAGCAGGGTTAGTCTGGAAGGTGGGATCTAGGAAAAGCAGAAGGTTGACTCCAATGATAATTGTTAATAAGATCTAATCTTTAGTTGGATGGTAGGATTGGGGATGTTGTTTTCTTTGGGTCCTCATAACCACCTATCTATCCATCCATCATCCATATCAAATACCACACAATAATTTTTAAAGTAGAGGCTCACTGAACTCTTAAATAAATGTGACTCATTGCCATTGGGTAACAAAGTAACAGGACTCTTGTAAGAGGAAGCCAGGTCTGATGGATCAATTAATGTCCCATCAGGGAACAAATCATCATATGGTTGGGAGAACCAGTGGTTGGAATCTATTTAGACCTTGAAAAAGTCCCTGATTAATGACTCTATTGTAAGTTACTAAAACCCTGACATCATTGTGGGTTGGGGAAATATTTATCCTGTGGATAGGGAGGCAGCCATCAAAAGTAATAAATAAATAAATAGAAATTCAATGAGCTTTCTTCTATGTGTAGAGGTGTGTAAACTTTTAGTTTCTGTAGTGATCAGTCAAAATTTGCCTCATTGCATATTTTTAATGAAACAATTTGGAAGAGGAACACACAAACAAGAGAATCCCCTGGTGAGAGGGAAGGCAGAGTGCAGCTAAGTGGTGAAGTGCTGAGCACATGAGGTTGAAGGTGAAGATCAGGGCTTGTGCAACTCAGAAACACAGCGGATGAACTGTAGTGTGGACAGCACACCTGTTTGGTGACTTCCACTTCTGGTTAAATTCCCTTCTGGGCATTGATGCTTGATGGGAAAACACTGTAGCTCCTGTGGTCGAGAGCTCTTGCCAAGTGAGCCTGTAATAGTGTCTCTTCATGGTTTAGTAACAAGTTCCATCTCAGGTGAATGTGGGACTTCTGATGTCATTTACGTGATTCAGCACAATCTTTTAATCCCCCATAAGAAACTTGCCGTGTCTCACTGAAAATGTAAAGACAGACTGAGCCCAGTTGTTCAAGTCACTGTCTATCCACCAATGACTACACTGAACAATTGTGAGTTTGTCAGCATCTTTCAGTTTCCCAAAAGGTGATGATTTCTGATATCTCTTTCAGATCCAATGTTATGTGACCCTGGGAGTCTCTTTATGAAGAACCATATGTCCTCCCCCACCTCTGTTAGATTCAGCAGAGGCTGATAAGGCCTGTCATCTGGCTCACACTGTTATTCTTGCTTCAGATAGTATAGACCTCTGTAGTTCTCTACAACATTATTTCTCAGTTGTATTAATTATGTTCTAGGTACCTCTTCCCAAACCATGCAAATGATAGTAAATTTAGTGATGACAAGCTAGAACTTTCCAGAGTCTTTCCAAAACATATTAAATATAGTATTTAGATGATGTGTGAAAAATCCCATTAACTTCAGTGAGCCTTCACATGTTAACCTATGCGAACTTATTAATAGATATGTTTTATATGGGTCTAAGGGAGATGTTAGTGTGAGCTATTGTCTATAGTTTAAGGAGAACCACTTCTCTGGACATTGTGGAGTAGACACCACTGTGTTTGCCCAAAGCTTCCCAAGCACCTGGATCCTTAGACCCAGAGTGAGTGAGGCTATTTAGGTCTGGTTTGCCCTGAGCATCCTACTCTTAAAAGGTCCCCATCTCTCTGTCCAAAGCCCTATGGGCCTGGGTGTGAATACACATACGAGAATGTATCTGTTGAATTGGTTTTCAATCTTTGCCCACCTCAGGATACCACGAGGCAACATGTAACTTAACCCCTCAGCACTTCACAGTATGGACACTGCCCTGTTCCAGAATTTTCTCCTCTTGGCTTTCTGCTCTGATTCTTTTCATACTTTCAGACTACTCTTTTATGGTCACTTATGATTTTCGTTCTCCACTTGTCTTGCAAAGTTTGCTGTTCTTCTGCCACTGGCTCTCTTTGCAGTCTACGAGGAGAAGCAAATGTAGATGTTCAGATGGGCCTCACAAGGAAGCATAGATGAATGATGGGGCAGTGTGGCCGGGGATGCTGGGCCTGTGCAGACTGCAGTGGGCACACCAGCATGTTTCTCATCTGCCATGTGACATGGTGCTCCACGAGGCAGCCACACACATCCATGGGCTAGATGGGCCACCAGACTCTGCTGGCACTTCCATGGTTTTGGCTCCACACCTAGGCTGCTTGCTGCTGATGTTTTGCCATTTCCTTTAAAAATTTCTCTCTTTGTAATATTTTTTAAAATGATACAAATAATATAATTTTTTTCATCAAAATTTACCTTTGTGGTTTAAATATAAAAGCATGGAGGGATCTCTGGGTGGCGCAGCGGTTTGGCGCCTGCCTTTGGCCCAGGGCGCGATCCTGGAGACCTGGGATCGAGTCCCACATCGGGCTCCCGGTGCATGGAGCCTGCTTCTCCCTCTGCCTGTGTCTCTGCCTGTCTCTCTCTCTCTCTCTCTCTCTCTCTCTCTGTGACTATCATAAATAAATAAATTTAAAAAAAAAAAAAAAAAAAAAAAAAAAAAAAAAAAAAAAAAAAGCATGGAAATCCATTGTCCCCAATCCTACCCTTGCTAATCTTCCCCCCAGTGCCAAGGCATCTTACCCCTTTAAGACAAAGAGGTCCAAGTCCAAGTCTTTGTCCAAGTCTTTCTAAAGTTCAGATTTTTATTTTATTTTTAAAAAGATTTTATTTATTTGCTTGAGGGAGAGAAAGAGCAAGAGAGAAAGAGCATGAGTGGGGTGAGGGATAGAGGGAGAAGCAGGCTCCCCACTGAGCAGGGAGTCCAATGTGGGGCTCAATCCCAGGACCCAGAGATTATGACCTGAGCTGAAGGAAGACACAACCATCTGAACCACCCAGGTGTCCTAAGTTCAGATCTTTCTGTGTATGAGTTCCAGAGCCACACTGTTGGGGCAAAAGGCCTGGATTACTTACATCATGTTTCCACCTGGATGGTGGTTCTGGGTTTTGCTCAAGTCAGGAAGGATTTTCAAGGTTGAAGCAAGAATGAATCTCCCCGTGCCAAATACTTATCTCAGTATATTTGCTTCCTGGAGTCATTCTCTGTGAAATACAGCTAACCATTGTGTGCAGAGTGGAGTGGTGTTGTGGAATTCAGTGGTGGAGGTGAGTGTGCACAGGACTTTTATGTAAACTACGTCCACTTGCAAACATTGTCCATGCTCAGCATATTTCATTTCCACTTTGGTTTAACGCATGTTCTGAGTGTTGTCATCTCTTTGTGTACTGTGAATTTCTAGATGACCCGTGTGTGTGTGTTTAGTACCTGGCACAGTGGCATAAACAAATGATATTTAACAATGCTTGTGCTGTTGATTGGATTGTGATAGTTGGTAGAGAAGGTGTTGGTTAGACCTTTTAGTGGTCCTGATTTATTAGAAACAGATGCATAGACAGCAAGCTCTAGATTGAGAAGTGGAAGACTGGTGCATTTCAAAAGGTAATAATAGCCTACCTCGAATAGGATAGTGACAGACACCGTCTCAAGTGCATCATGTGTGTGAAATAATGCATATATAATAATACACAGTTCCCTCCTGCCATAGGTCCAGTGATTATCCTCATTTCAGAGTTGAGGAAACTCAAGAAGAAAGAGGTTAAGTCATTTGAAGTCACGTAGCAAGTAAGCATGGAGCAGGGCTTTAATGCACGGCCCATGCCCCTGGCCACCAGCTGTCTCAGGCGGACTGCCTGCCAGGCCACCTTGCCCACTCCAGAACCTTCTCCTTTGCGCATAGCTGTATATCCCTCCAGAATGTCAGCAGCTCTGCTCCTGATCTGGTCATTTCCTCCCTTAGGATTTTTATGACCTATCATTGAAAGATGGTGCAATGGTTCTGCACAATATAGAACACAGTCTGTGGCTCGTAACACACCCAAGCCCATATATACTTTGAGAAAGAGAGGAATAATAAATAAATGGCTTATTTAGAAGTGGGTGAACTTTTTGGAACAAGTGAAAACCTATCTGTCTTTCAGTACTTGTATTTTAAAACTTCTAAGCTCATCAGAATTTAGGATTTGGCTACGCTAAATATTCTTAAAGAGTTCTCATCCTTATTGAGGAATGAAATATTTTACGTATTCCTGTTAAATACATTCAAAAGAACCCAGAAAAGAAGCAAAATCCTAGTATTGGGGAACATTGAACAAGACATGTGTGTACCTGTCATATCAGCATCCTAAAATAGTTTCCACAGTACTTCATTAAATAAAGTATCTGCTTCTAAATAAAGTTTAGTGGGTGCTGTTATTCTTAAGGACATTCTTCAGCTGAGGACGCCAGGAGAGATGGCCCCAGCTGGTTGGTTACATCTTGCTCTTAAGCACAGATTGCTCTTAATAGCTCGCTGTTCTCTGTAAGATGTAAACAAAATTGACTATTCAGCACCATTCTCCTCTCTTTCTGTCATTAGCTTCCATAAATGTGCACTAAAACCTCAGGAGTTGTCATCCATGTGCCTATAGATGTGATGTTTCACAGCTGTGAATGCAAGGGTAGCCTCCCGCACCTGCTCGTGAAGCCAGAGAGGGCTATTTCAAGTCGAGGTCAGATATGATGGTAATTCAGTTGTTTCTGAACATTTCACACCCTTACCTAAGCCATTACAGTTCCTCACTGCAGTCTGTCCCATCTGGGATTCCGTCAATGGAAATACAGACTCATGGCTCTTCTTACCTTCTGCTATTTATTATTTACACTGAAAGGAGCACTTGACTAAATGCCCCATGTACATTTACTTCACTTACATTATTATTATTATTAAAGTATCTGTACATTATATGCTATATTATCATTCTTTATTATTCTTTTTTTAAAGATTTTATTCATTTATTCATGAGAGACACAACACACACACACACACACACACACACACACACACAGAGGCAGAGACGCAGGCAGAGGGAGAAGCAGGCTCCATGCAGGGAGCCCGACGTGGGACTTGATCCTGGGTCTTCAGGATCACACCCTGGGCTGAAGGTGGTGCCAAACCCCTGAGCCACCCGGGCTGCCCATTCTTTATGATTCTTATAATATTGTTATGCTATGATTATTACTTTTTTTTTTTACCAATTAAGAAACAGAGATTCACAGAGGCTGGGGAACTCACCTGAGTCACACAGCTAGTGCTGGAATTAGAGATCAGAATCCAGGCCTTTTCTGATCTGAAGATGAGGCCCCTTACTTGTCCATCGTGGATCTTGAAGAGAACTTAGACACATTGATGTCCAGCTCCTGATTTTATGGCTGAGCAAGTCTCGGCTCAGAGAGGAGGAGTTACACACTGCACTTCTGTCAGTGGTCTTCAGGCCACCATGCTCCTCCCACTGTGACCATGATCCATGACATCCTGGTCCTCACCCTTTCTCTCAGAGAGTGACTGATGACTCGCACAGGTTGTTCTGAATGAGTTTACTTGCCTGGAATTGGTTCTGTCTATAGGAACACAATGAGTTGAATTTTCATTAGCAAGTATTCAAGGTATAGATTCAGAGATTAAAAGAAAAAGACAGCTGGGGAAAAGCATGTTGAAGGCAAGCGGGTAGAGCCCAGAGGCTCTCCAGTTCCTTTGGGGACGAGCAAACCAGTAAGCTTAGGACCAAGCACTGCCAGCCGCTGCCCTTGGGTTCTCACGGCCCCTGAGCAAAGGGGCTTCCTTCTGCCATGTCCTGGAGGTATTTTCATTTCCATGTCCAAAAGTCTGATATAGCATGAGTTTTCCTTTCCTTTTTTTATTTTTTTATTAGAGTTCAATTTACCAATGTATAACATAATACCCAGTGCCCCGCTCAGTGCCCGTCACCCAGTCACCCTTTTTCCTTCAAAGATTTTTACTTATTTAGAGAGACACAGAAAGAGGCAGAGACACAGGGAGAAAGAGAAGCAGGATCCCCGTGGGGAACCTGATGTGGGACTTGATCCCAGAAGCCTGGGATCATACCCTGGGTTGAAGGCAGACTCTCAACCACTGAGCCACCCAGGCACCCCAAGAGTTTTCCTTTCTTTATACGCCTGTGGTCACTCTCACCTGTGCAGAGAGCAGGCCCCTGGATGCTCCCCTGTGGCTGCCAGGTTCCAGGCTTCCTGTAAGGAGCAGGAATGGAAGACTCTTCTGTAGGGGACAATATAGCAAAAAAATGTCCTCTGATGAGATTGTTACTGTTTAGTATTTGGATCTCACCAAGTAGGATGGGAAAGGGTCCCCAGAACCCCCAAAATATACAGCATTCCCTCTTTGTTTGTGGTTTCAGTTGCTCGCAGTCAACTGGGGTCTAGAAGCAGGCAATCCTCCTCTTGACCTATCATCAGAAGGTCAATGGTAACCTAATGCTACATTACAATGCCTACTCTGCTTGCTTCGTGTCATCATGGAGGCATATTATCCTTTGCCGTCATCATCACAAGGAGAGGACAGTACAACAGGATAGCTCAAGAGAACACAGTCATATAACCTCTATTACCATATATTCTTTTTTTTTCTGGCTTACATTTAAGCATTTTTATATATATTTTTTTTATTGGAGTTCACTTTGCCAACATATAATATAATACCCAGTGCTCATCCCATCAAGTGTCTCCCTCAGTGCCCATCACCCAGTCACCCCACCCCCCTGCCCACCTCCCCTTCCACTACCCATTGTTTGTTTCCCATATATTCTTATAATTATTCTATTGTATCACTATTGTTAATCTCTTACTGTGCCTAATTTATAAATTAAACTTTATCATAGATGTGGATGGAAGAAAACATAGTATATGCAGTGTTCAGTACTATCCACAGTTTCAGGCATCCACTGGGGGGTCTTGGAAGGTGTCCCCCACAGATAAGGCGAGGGAGGACTACTGTCTCTGTACCGAGACTGAAGTCTTGGTGTTTATTAGTGGCCAGTGGGAGAGGAGTGAGTTATGACAGATGTCACATAACTTGAAGAAACCCCAGAAACAAAGGTCGGACCCCTGACTCTGAGCCTTGGAGCCCCTTGACCTCTTGAAAGTTTTGCTGGCCTTGACCTCAGGAAGGCTGACTAGGCTCTCTTCCTGCAGGTGGATAGGAAGTGGACGCCTCTGATCCAGGTGCCGAAAACATGCTTGAGTATCCTATCCCAAGAGCATGGGAGATCTGGGGCTGTGGTTCAGGGGGACTGCGCTTTGGGGATACCTGTACAGGTCAGCTTTTGGTTCTTGACTTGGCAGGTGCAGACACTCAATATTGTCCTGGTGCTTTTAGAAGTGTTTGCAGCAGGGGCCTTGCAGTTGTCTACAGTATCAACAGGATGCCAGTTGGATTAGTGCAGCCATTTTATAATGACTAGAACATTCTTTTTTGTATCTCCAGTGTGTCTTGGGCTGGGGAAATTGGATTTGTGGTTGGAAGGCTGTTGGTGAGTGGGGAAAAAGAATGAAGGGAGGAATGACCTTAAATGACATGTCATCTGAGAATGGCAAGACCTGATGAATCACCCACAATTGAGCATATCTCTAGTAACCAGAATATTCCTGCCTTCCTGACGGAGCACCTCCCTGAGGCTCGGTGAGGACAGACACTACAGACTTCTCCCTCTCCAGATCCTTTTCACTATCTTTTGAGCAGAGCACAGAGTAACTGATTGCATTCTGGCTCACATGATTATAATCACATTCAGGGCTTCTTTTCTGAGCTTATGCCAAATCACGCACAATGAACGGAGAGCATCCCAAGTTTCTTTAACTGCACCTTTCCAGACATTTCTTGTATTACTTCCAGAGATGCCTACTAGCACTGGCTGCATATATCTATATATAATTGATATATATTATACATACAGATATTATTATTCAATTGAACAATTGTTCAATATGTAAACATATTGATCATATACACATGTATATATATTATTGATGTATATTATACATACAGATGTTATTCAAATGCTTACGTATTGATACTATTGACATATAATATTCACACAGAAAAATGTCAAATTATGGGCGTAGCTTGATAAATGTTCACAAAGTTATTGGAGTCATGAGCCAGCACTGAAAGCAAGAAATAGAGTGCAGCCAGCACCCCACAAGCCCCCTTTAAGTCAAAATCCCCTCAAAAGAACCTGTTTCCCTTTACCATTATGAGTTTAACTGCCTGTTTTTGAGCTTTATATAAATGAAACTCACAGTGTACTTTCTGCTTAACATTGTAATTGTAGGATATGTCTGTTGGGTGCAGTAAACACTACATCAATATCATTGCCATATAATATTCCATCAATAATATGTAATTAATTCATTCTACTCATGATGGACATTTGAGTTGTTTTCAGCTTGGTACTATTCTCAATAATGTTGCTATGAACATCCTATATATTTTGTTAGGTATATTTTGAATTAGCTATTTTTGCAATATTTTGAGTCTCTTTAGGTTTGCTCTAAGATAATCTTCTCAGAGTTCTGGGAGTATGTTATTGTCACTTTTGTGGAAGGCTATCAGGCCCTGAGTGTCCAGTTCTTGCTTTCTCTGCCATACCATGATGCCATTTGTTTACCTAGCCAATCTTCTCCTGCTAGATTGTAAACCACATACTAAGTAATCCATATTTATTCATGGATTGAATGTTGTGATGAGGGACTGCAATCTAGATTTTGGGCTGCAGTGCAACGTAAAATTGTGCAAGGAGGGACAAATTAAGGAGAAAGGTCAAGTCTGAGGTATTATCAAATAAGAGAACTGAAGGGCTAGTATATGGGGACCCTCTATGGTCTTTCCTGAGGGCATCCCAAAAGTGGGGAGCTGGTTTTCCTAGTGGGATTGGCTGCTTTCTTTTTTTTTTCTTTTCTTTTTTTAAGATTTATTTATTTATTTGAGAGAGAGGAGGAGCAGAGGGAGAGAGAGAATCTCAAGCAGACTCCCTGCTGAGCATGGAGCCTGTGGGGGGCTCGATTCCAGGACCCTGAGGTCATGACATGAGCGAAATCAAGAGCCCACTGCTTAACGGACTGAACGACCCGGGCGCCCTTGGCTACTTTTCTCTACAGTGTGTTGGGGGAGGGGCGTGTCCCAAAGAACCATCCACGCTAAAGTATCTCCCGAGCAGTCAGCACCATGGTGCCTCTGAAAACTTCTGTCAGGCACACCCACACTGATCCTGAGCTGAGACATCAGCTGGGTTCAGACCTGACCAAGGGCCAATCGGGAGGCCTCTGCCCTAGCCCATATTGAATCCTCTGTCCACATAGCTGCTTATGATCTTGGCACTTATTACAGGTCAGAAGCAGTACCAGCATTTGCTTTTCCTTTTTTGTTTTTCAAGAATATAATAGTCACCTAGAGAGGTTAGATTTTTTTAAAAGTGTGGCTGTAGGCAATGCCTGTGTTCTTTATCAAGGCCTCCATGTTGGCCACTGCTGGGGCTGGCAACTGAGAAACGATTAGTCAGGAAAATCATCACAGGATTGCCTGTGGACAACTTGAAAACGTGTGTGCGTGTGTGCACATGTCTGTGTGCAAGCACATGTGTACATTGTATGCATGTGAGCATACATGTATGTGTAGTTTATGTATGAGCATGTGTGCATGTATGTGCAAGCATGCATGTGTATCTGTGTGAGCACGCAGCTGTGTGTAGTGTGTGCATGTGTGTACATGTATGTGCATGTGCATATGTGCATGTGTGCACATGTATGAATAAGCATGCGTGTTTATGTGCGTGGGTGTGGACACATAGTCTAGGGCAGTGACCCTGTTGGCTTGTTCACCCACAGCAGGCTGCCTGCAGCTCTGTGGGTTTTCCTGGAATCTGAGGCTTCCTTCCCTGTGTGGGCGGCCTGTGGCAACAAAGACCACCCACCTGCCATTGCTTTTTCCCATTTTTTTTATCTCCACCAGCCCTTGTCTAGTCGTGCTCCAGTGTGAAAGAATTGGCACTTGCTAGATCTTCCCCAAGCCACAGCGATGTTCACCACAAGTTATGTCTGGGACTCAAGCAAGTGGCTTGTAACAGTGTTCACTTATGAGCATCAGAGGTCTGTTTGTGTGGCTGTCCAGCTTCTCAGGACAGGGATTGGTGGGGTGTTTGTCAAACACCCTGAAATGAGTTGGTGCTGGTCTCAGTGCCTGTGGAATGAAGGCTGGGACAGCTATGATGAGGAATGAGCTATGATTCACAGAAGACGTAAAAGGAATTAGGACCATCATGGTTGCTGAGAGCCCCTCTTGTGTGTGTTGCTGTGCCCTGGCCCACCAGCTGCCTCTGCTCTGCACACCTGTTCCCTGCCAGTGCCAGGCTCCCAGCCTCCGCCCATCCCCAGTCTTCTCACCTGTGGCTGCTGTAGTTTGTAGAATCTACCTCCATGTGTATCTCCTGGAACCTTGGACTGAAGCCGGATAGGCCTGGTGTTTGTGGTTCCCCCATGCTGTAGTGGTCTCACTGGTTATTTCCACAGAGCATGCCAGGCCTTACCTCTGTGATCAGCACAGTCTTTATGACCGGGTGGCCTGGGCCCTTCCCTGCAGGTGGAGGACACAGAGCAGGAGAGATGCTGTAAGCCACCCCACAGCTGGTATAAGCTTTCCTTATTTGAATCCTTATCTTAAAGATGCTCACTGTGTGCCCAGCCGTGTGTATCTACTTGTTTAGAGAGATGTGCTCCCGGGCAAGAGAGGGCATAAGTGAGATGACTCTCTAAGAGACATGGACTTAGTTGTTCTGGAAGCATGACTGCCTTTTACATGGATTCTGGAAGCAACATCAGCTGCCCCCTGAAGGTTCAGAACCATCTGTGTCCCAGATGACCAGTGGGTAAAGGCCTTGGAGCCAGGAAATCTGAGTCCCCATCTCTAGCTCTGGTGCTCAGGAGTTGTATGGCCCTGGGCACGTCCCTTCCCTCTCATCTCCTCTCCTGCAGAAGGAAAGGATTCAGCTGGTTTGCTTCATCAGGCAGACATTTGCAGAGCACCCACTGGGGTCTGTTCACTTTGTTAGATCCTGGTGATAAAAAGCTGGCTAATTGGTCACTGCCCCCAAGGAACACAGTGTCCTGCTGAGATAGAGGAATAACAAAACCAGCAATTAGAGCACAGCAGGGAAGTGAACAGATGCCCAGGATGCTTTGGTGGATGTGAAAGACTTCTTGGAGTGGGTGGCACTTGGACCAAGTAGAGAGAAAGAGAAGGGCATTTGTAGGACAAGAGATGATTTCCAAGGTCACTTCCAGATCTAAAGTGTTGAGTCTAGGTGCGTGATCTATGCAGAACTCTGAACAGATGAGTTTCTCTTTCCATCCCAGCTGTGTCCTGGCCTGGGGCAGTGGCCCTTGAAAGAGTCCCTTCCCCATTCTGACTGGATGGAGGAACCTGTAGAGAAGCCTCAGCTATTGTCCTTCTGGATTCCTGCCGGATGCACTTTGGCTGTCCATGCTTCTAGATCTTTATTCCCCAGCTGTCAATGCACAGAAGTTCTATTGGGAACACATTTAATTAGAGATTACCTAGTAGTAGTTTATGCAAGAAACAAGTTCCTGAAGGTCTCATTTGATTTAAAACACAGAATTTGATGCTAGTTTTCTATAGAAAGAGGGATATGATTTTCAAAGACATAAATCTACAATGATTAAAAGGATATTTTTTTTGTTTTGAGCAAAACGTTTGAAAAACATAATTCTACACATATAAGAATAGTTTTACAGTCTCTACCTTTCTTTCCAAAGTTTTTAATTGTTTAGTGTTTTCCAATATCAGCGCTAGTACCTACCTCATAATGATCCCATAAATGACATTTCTATCAGACATTTTTAAAAGATTTTAAATTAATAATAGAGTAGATATTTAAATAATGCAATAGTCACTAAAATCACTCACATGTGTTCTGAGATATGAAACAAAAGTGTTGGTCATAGGATGCTGGTTTGAAGGATAGCTGGTATTAATTAGCACTAAATACTGGTACTTAAGAGGGGAATGGGACAATAGTGTAACTTAGTTGACAATCCACTTCCTGTTAACTTTGAAATGATGTGGTTCTTAATAATTTTTTTCAATTTAGAGGGCTTTGGAGTTTTGCACATAAAATGGAGCTTTATTAATACTTCTTATAATCTTACTATTTCAAGTTCACATACATTCAAATCTACATAGAGTGTACCTGCACTCTATTTCTTGCCAATATGTCTGCGAACTGGGGGAGGAAAGGCAAAATGTACATGAAGATATATATTTAAAACTGCAATGTTTGGACCAAAAGGCTCATATGGGGAGAGCAGCTAATCCAACTTCATTTACAGCTGAAGACGTGAGGACCCAGGTAGGTAGAGTCAAGAGCTCATCCAGTGAGTTAGATCTTTGTTTTGTTTTATGGTTTGCAGTCAGATACTTTAGCTAAGTCTGAAGTTAGAGTAATCTAGCTCAGTGCCTCTCATGTAGTATAGCTCAGAAAATTCTGGAGATCAGCCTTGAGGAAGGGACACCTTAGCTTTAGAGCAGGAGGCTTCTTAGGGATACGGAGAGGCCCTCTGTTTCCTGGAAAGGACAGATCTCAGGAGCAGCAGGGGAGGGAGGGAGATGACCCTAAAATTTCTGGTTGGGGCATTGGTCTCCAGCCACATCTCTCCCCTGCCCAGAACATAAGGAGCAGCTTTGATTCTTCCATTGAGGGCTGATGGCATCAAGCCTCCCAATCCATAGGGAGAATGTAAGGCCCCAGAATCAAGGGGCAGCCTTTGAGACAGTTGTCTTAATTAACCTAATTAATCTATAAATTGCTAGAAGATGTAATAAATTGTATTTAAAAAGCCACAAAGCCGGGCTGCACAAAGATACCAAACTCTGGCATAAAGTGGTCCCAGATTTGCCCTTTTCACTCACTACTTGGATGACCTTTGACAAGCTGTTTAATGGCTCTGTTTGCTCATCTAGTCTAATACCTACCAAAGATTGTGTTGTAAGATTCAGGCCCCTGGACTTATCCATTCATCAAGTTCCTGCCAGCCTTTATAAATGCAAACATGTCAAAAGCCAAGCAAATAAAAATGGCTTTCACAACTAAAAATGAGAAATTCCACCATCAGATAATTAGAGTTGAGACTTGATACATAATCTCAAATTAAATTCAAATGTTAGCAAGAAGCTGGTAAATCTGTGTTCACAAACAGGAATGGATTTGACAGTATGTCACTGGTTTTCACACTAGCTCCTTTGTTAAGTGTGTGTGGTGGGGGGCATCATCTTGTTTATGGACCTTGTTGGCTTCCTCTCCTCCATCTTCTGCTTCTGTGATCATAGGGAAATAACTGGCATCAGAAGCACGAGCATAGAAAAGGAAATCTAGGAGTCTACTTCCTGGTGGTATGGATTTTTTTCTTAAGGATTTTATTTATTTATTCATGAGAGACAGAGAGAGGCAGAGACACAGGCAGAGTAAGAAGCAGGTTCCCTGCGGGGAGTTTGATTTGGGATTTGATCCTGGGACCCCAGGATCATGACCTGAGTCAAAGGAAGACGCTCAACACTGAGCAACCCAGGCATCCTGGTGGTATGGCTTTTAAGGAAATTATTTATTTTCCGGTTCACAAAAGTTACTAAAACCATTTTTTAAAAAGATTTATTTATTTGAGAAAGAGAGAGAGAGAGACACTATAGAAGACAGGGCGGAGTAGGGAGAGAATCTTAGGCTGACTCCTCGCTGAGCATGGGGCCTGATGCAGGGCTTAATCCCAGGACCCTGAGAACATGACCTGACTGAAACCAAGAGTTAGACGCTTAACTGAATAAGTTAAGTCTCTCTCTCTCTCTCTCTCTCTCTCTCTCTCTTTCTTTCTCTCTCTCTCTCTCAAGCCTTGAGGGCATTTGTCAATGGGCATTTGTCAAGTACAAATGGTACTTTCACTTTGCCTTTCTTTGATCACTAGTGAGGTTGATGCCACTGTAATTTCTTCTGAGTTAAGGTTTTTTCCTGCCCTTTGGGGACCATCTGCTTTGTTTTGTTTTGTGGTTTATGTAATAGGTGTGCTCTCAAAATGCCTTTCTCAGTTCGTCTCTATCCACAATATGGTAATGGAACCTCCTAAACTTTGTTGTTTTTTTTATTTTTATTTTTTTACATGTACATTTTTTTTATTGGAGTTCAATTTGAACCCCCTAGACTTTGGCCTGTGGTGTCCTCTTCTTTCCAGTCCTCGCTGCCTTCGACATTCTTTCTTCTTCTGGTGTCCCTGTGGGGGCTCTAGCAGGAGCCTGGGAGGAGGGATCCCAGACATGCCTGGCCATGGCTATGCAAACCCCACCAAGGAGACTTTTGACTTTTATTTTTATGCCTCTCGCAGTCTTATCAACCCACAAGGGCACAAAAGTTGGCATAGCCTGATTCCAGAAAGAATATTCTTTTTTTATTGTTAAAGATTTTTATTTATTTATGAGAGAGAGAGAGAGAGAGAGAGAGAGAGAGGCAGAGACACAGGCAGAGGGAGAAGCAGGCTCCATGCAGGGAGCCTGATGTGGGACTCGATCCCGGGTCTCCAGGATCCCGCCTGGACTGAAGGCGACGCTAAACCGCTGAGCCATCTGGGCTGCTCCCAGAAAGAATATTCGTTAAACTTGTTAAGAAACAAAGACTCACTGATAAATGTGTATCTCTTACTATTTTGTATAAAAGATGGAAATAAAAAGGCGGGAGAGCGAGATGTTTGGTGGCATGAAGCATGGGTTAAAGAAATACACAGATATAAGAGAATCTTTAGGAAATGCAGAATGGTTTACTTGTGCTCACTTTATAAACTTCACTTCTGTTATTTGCAACCTCTTAATAAGTACCAGTTTTCCAGCTCCCTGGCTGAATTTTAAGGTCTCTTCTGTGGCATACAATTGTGCATAAACATGTCTTCTCTTTCCATATCAATTCCTTATATTTCTTTTTTTTTTACCCTTTGAGAAATCAGATTTTGGTGGAGGGGGTCATTGATTTTGTAAAATTTTCACATCACTTTGAACACAGACCTTCAGACCATGGAAAGGTAACTCAGGCTTTACTTAGTGACAGAGGGCAACTAATAATTCGTTAAGTTTTCCTGACATCCAAAGGGGACTTGTATGCCACTCGGCTAGTCAGACAAAATTGCAGATAGAAAGGATATTCAGGATTTATTCCATTAAGTGATTCTGTTCTATTCACTCTAGGAAGAACATTCCATTTTATTTGACGGATGTTATTTCCGAATGTAGTTTGTGCCTGATGGAGCCAAGTGTGTTAGTGAGCTGTTGCTATAGAACAATTACCCCTGGAATTTGGTAGCTTAGCAAACAAATAAACAAATGTTTATTATCTCGCAGTGTCTGGGTCAGAAATCCAGTGCAGCTTAGCTGTGTCCTCTGGCTCGGGGTGTCCCACAGGGTTGCCATCACCTCAAGGCACAGCTGGAGGAGGACTTGCCTCTGAGCTCACTCATGTGCCCATTGGCCAGAGGCCACCTTCATGAGCCTTGCCAAGGGAGCCTCTCCATAGACTGCTCACAGCATGACACCAGTCAGGTCTCCCTCCAGGAGAACCAGTGAGAGAGCAAGAGAAAGTGAGTAAGGGGAAAAGTTGCAATCCTTTTTGTGACCCTAATCTTGACAACCCATCAGTTTTGTTGCCATTTTCTGGGAGTCACCAAGGCCAGCCTCCACTCCAGGTGAGTCTGCATGCCAGGAGGCAGGAGTCATTGGAGCCATCTGGTCGACTAACCTACCATACCAAGAAAGGACTTCTTTTCATGGTATTTCAATTAAAATAATTTGGGGCATCAGATGGCATGACAACAGTGCCTCCTCTGGTCCCACTGCTCTTTAGTTGGCTATAGGGGAAGGTGTTTACTGCCAGCTAAACCTACAGGGCCAGTCACTGGTTTCAAGCTGCCCCTTTTCCCTACCACACTTCCTCTTTCAAGACTGCTTGCTCACCCTCTCCCAGTGGCTTTCAATCACTTCTCTTCTTGAGTTCCTCTCCAAGCTTTGAAGCCAGACTGCTTCCCAACTCACTGGGCTCTGAAACTCATAACTCTCATGGGCTTTGACTTTGAACGGCATGGAAGCCACTGGACTAAACTAAAACAAGGAACAACAGGGAAGTGTGGGAAATTAACAGAAATCCACAAAAGTGCAAGACTAGCTCTCGTAGGAGGAAGGGAATGATATTTAGGGAGTACCCAATATATACCCAGGGCTTTGCTACAGGTCTTCCAAACATTAACCCATCAGCTCTCAAGCCAACACTACAACAGGGCTGTCAGCACCTATAATTTACCATTGTTCCAACTCAAAATAGGAGGAAATCAAGACTCAGCAAGAATAAGTAACTTACTCAAGCTGATAGAGTAAGTAACAGATTTAAGATTTGAAGTCAATTAGTCTGATCCCAGTGCCTAAGGCCTTCCTGTATACCATGGAACTTATCACATGGCCCCCTGGTCCCACTTCCCAGATCCTCGTGTGGAAGTGAGTCAAGTTCTTGTCTTAACTGTCAGTCTACTTGGTCTTGTCTGGGTAAAGTTCTCAGATTCCAGACAAGGCTAGGGATAAGATGGTACCCCTCCTGAGTCTCTTCTAGAACCTCCTTCACACTCGTGCATTTGCTGTAGGTGATTTTCTTCTTCACACAGGAGGTATTTTATCATTGAGGCATCTTGCCCACCTTTGGCCTTGTGAATGAAGAAGGAGCTTCACTACTTGTCTCCACATTGGCATGAGCCTTTAAGTGTCTCCCTCTCCTCTTCCCTACCTCAGAATATGTGAACCCATCTTCCAATGGATCAATGCATATGCACCAGTGTTGGTGGGGAAGACTGGTTCCACTCTTTAAATCTATGGGCAGAGCTGATAGCCAAATTATTTACCAACTGCCAGAGCAAGGATTTGGGCACCTGTAACATGGGCAGACATTAGCCTTATTTGCTGGATCATGGAGAGGTCTATGAGGCATAGGGAGAAGGGCAAAGGTGGTGAATGGTGGCTGGGGAACATGGAGGCACTTGGGTAGCACCTTTAGCAGCATGGAAATCTACTTATTTGTAGGTCCATGAGTACATATCTCCCTTCCAAAAGTAGTAGTTCATAATACTTTTGGAGTCACAAACCCCTTAAAGAACTTATGGATCTTCTCGTAGTAGACTGGGAAGCCCATGACCTCCAGATTAAGACATGGCCAAAGGTAAGGCTTGCCTTTTTCTCCCATTGCTGGGAGCTTCCCACCAGCTGGGCAACCTGAAGGCAGGATATTACCACTGGCAGGGCTGGCTGCCTCAGAGCCCCGAGCCCCTTCCAGACATGGCTCCTCTTGTCCAATCTTAAGGAATGACTGACTTCTCAGTTCATTTGTAGAACAGCAGCAATTGATACTCCTTGGTCCAATTTACCCATTTTCCTAGGTTCTGACCCAGATGTCCTATTCAATAACTCTTATCTTCGAAAAAGTGTTTTTGCAAAGCTTGCTGTTATATTTAGACAACATTAAAATCCTGTCCTCTTGCTCAGGGCAACAGCAGGCACACATTCCACAGAGGGAAGCAGGGGAGCAAAACCCAAACTGATGGAAACTTCTGCTTCCTCAAGAAGTCTTTCTCAAGAACAGTCCTGAATGAGCATCATAGACACAGGACTTTGTCACACAGGCACAGCCAGAGCATTCACGGCCAGCTTGGTGGGCCTCTGCTTCTTGGCATCATAGAGTCTCACAAGTGTGTAAAACGTGAAATGGTTTTTCTTGGCAGTCATGTAACTACCTTCTCAGGCAGTTGTCTCCAGAAACATAAAGGATCATCCTCAGAACTTGGCAGTTCTTTTGGACTTCATTAATTCCACTGATTGTTTAAACCAACTGGATGATGCCTGGCACAAGCTCCAAAAGGATGAGGAGCTGGTCCTATGGGATATGCCTTCTGATATTTTCCCTAGTGTGTTGTATAATTCTCCAACTTCCCAGTTGACTCTCCAGCTTTGCTATCTGCTCAGCAAAATTCAAGGAATGTGTGCTTTTCATGACAGTAACATCTTCCAAAAATTCCATCCGGATAGCCAGGCATGACTTCCTTTGCCTAAACCCCTGTTGTGGGGCTCTCATTAGATATGCCTTTCCCAGATGTCATCCCACCATATCCTGTAGGGTTATTGTCATGATTTTCCTAGAACTACTGAACACTATTTGTCTTTTGACCTCCTCTTTTAAGAAATTAACTAAGAGTCATGTTTGCCACTGGGCAGTCCTCAGGAACCTGTTCTATTTAAAAATGAACAGAAAAGATCTTTATCTCAGAAGTGTGTGGCTTAAAAAAAAAACTCAAGTAAAGAGACAGTATGAAAGTTTAGCCATAGGAGAATATACTTGGAAAAGTACAAGTAATTGAGTGGGGTGGTCAAGGCATTAATTGGTCAGCATGGTATTTTTGTTTTTTTCCCAATGAGTTCAAAGAGTATATCACTGTACTTAGTAGTATCTAGTGAAAGTACCCAGGCTTTTGGGTGTTAGCTGGCACCTTTCACCTGTTCTCACCTGAGGTTCATCGTCTCCCCTGATTGACAGGAGTACAAATCCATGTAGTAGATTCAGTCCCATTCTGCATTCTCTGAAGTGGAGGCTTTGGACTTTCTGCCAAGTTACTCTTTGGGCAGAGCCTGGGAGTTTTAGGAAGCTTCTCTTTTTTCATAAATGACAGTTTTGCTTTTTAGCATTGTACCCCTCAGAATCCCCAGTACTGTAGCAGGACTAACCACTTCTGTGTTTGTATAGCAGAAGCACATTTAGAAATAGCAGGAGCAGTCTTCATCATTTGGTGTCAAAGCTTGTTTAACAGGGACTCTGGGGATATAAGCTCTCTTCTCTGTAGAAGTTATGGAGGTGATTGCTTATCAAATGGAATTGAGAAGCAGAGTCCGAGAGTGGTGTTCTTGACCTTGGAGCACTAAGGTGTTCTCTCTCCTAAAGATCTGTGGAAGTGCAGAAGCCAAAATATGGCCTGTACCCCTTCACTGTGTCCCACATGTTTAGGGGCTCTGGCACTCTGCCCCTCACAGCAGCTATCTTCATCCCACAGGTGGGGGACTCTAGCCCATGCTCACAGCTCTCAGAATCCTGTGCTTAGTTGTCTTTTGGGCAGGTCTATGAATTGTTTCTTTTCCTGTCCCTCTGTTGGTGGTCCATCATCAAGAGGTGCTGTCTCTCATGACTCTTGGATCTATCTTCTCCCCAAACTGGGCAAGGCACCTGCAGGCTGAACCAAGTTTCAGGTTTTCTAGGCATTCTTAATTACATATAATGAAGGTAATTGATATCATTATAAAAAGGTAAAAACAAGTACAACTATAACTGTATTTTACTAAGAAAAATGTAGAGGGCACAGATCAGAAGTGGTGGTTGCTTGGACTGAGGGATGGATGGATGGATAAAATATGTGAAGAGTGGGGTCCCTGGTTAGCTTAGTGGGTTAAGCATCTGCCTTCAGTTCAGGTTATGATCTTAGGGTCCTGGGATTGAGTCCATATTAGGCTCCCTGCACAGCGAGGAGTCTGTTTCTCCCTCTCTCTCTGCCACTTCTCCCCAGTCATGTTCTCTCTTTCACTTGCTCTCTCTCTCTCAAGTAAATGAATGAAAATCTTTAAAAAAAAATAGGTGAAGAGGATTAAGAGGTACAATCTTCTAATTATAACATAAATAAGATACTGGGATGTAGTATAGTGTAGAGGATATAGACAATCATATTGCAACAATTTTGGTGACAGATGGTAACTAGACTTATTGTAGTGATCACTTTGTCCTATACATAAATATCAAATCACTCTGTTTTACATCTGAAATGAATACAATATTGTATGTCGATTATTCTTCAATTAAAAAGGAAATACAGGCCTCATTGTAGCATATTTGAAGGAATATGCCATGGGTACCTGGGCTTTGAAGACAGCCACATCTGATTTGAATGCTCCTTTTGAAATTTACTGGCTGGATGTCTTTAATCAAATTAGTGAACCTCTTATGACTTAGTTTCCTCATGGTCTCAATAATGGTCTCAATAATGCCATGGTCATAGACTTTTTGTAGAGAGTTCATGAAATACAGTATGTGAAACTGCTTGAAATGGAAGTTCTCGCTGGATTAACTTCCCAAAACTGGAAATTTCCATCCTCTTCCTGCAGTCTCCCTGTCTAGCTGCCTGTTACTTTAAAAACTGTGTGACCACATCTGTGTGCCTTGCCAGGGCGGACTTTCCCTCTGTATCCATCTGATCTGACCTCGCCTCCTAATGGGCTGGATAATTACACGGTAGGAGTCATTCCCACCATCAGGGAAGAGAAGTGCCTTCACCGTTTTTTTAGTGCAAAAGCACTTTACACAGTAGAATAGTCAGTAGCTTGGCAATGTTTAGGGGGGCAAAGGAATCATTTGTTAATGCACACTAAGTGCTGCCCCTTTAGACAGGGAAAAATTAATCATCAGCAGTTCCCAACAGCAACCCAGTAGCCAGAAATTCTCAATGAATTGCACTTTGTTCATTTTTAATTTCACTGTTTTTATTTCTGCCAAATATGAGCTCCTGAAGCTGTCCTTACCGGATGGCCTCCCATGTGGTGTCAAAAGGTTCATGGGCTTGTTAATTGGCTCACCTTGTTTTGTTTTTATTTCTCTCCTTTTGGGAAATAGATTTTTTTTTAAATACATGGATAGGCTTTTTTTTTTCTCTATTCAGAAACACTGTATTTCCATTCTGTGTAAGTATCATGTACTATTTTTCAAATAATGGTGTCTCTTCTATTGAAAACAATTGTGTTAAGTTCATGAGTGAAGTAGCTTAGCCATGTCTCTGTCCCAACAATTGGCTATTTCTCAACTATATTTATCCTCTATTATCCGAGTATCCTCTATACTTCTATGATGTTTATGATGATGCGTATGTTAAAAGCCAAATCTTCAACTCCTCTTCAATCTTAGAGAAATATTATAAAGGAATTTTGGTAATTATTCCTTTGCAAAAGGAAGCAGGTGGCACTCCTCCCCCAGGAATAGAAGAAAATTAACCAGGAGGTCTGGGCAAGGAGAGCTTTAGCAGGGTAGGAGAAGGCTGTCATCAGAAGTAGAGAAGACACTGGGATGAGTGTCTGCTCATCTTCATGCTTGGTCTCTTTCTTTAACTGCATTATGATCTTTGCTACACCTCACTTTGCAGCTCACCACCCACAGTGTGGACCTCGACCTCTCAGGTCTGCTCTGATGATTCTATTACATTCAATTCAGCAAATATTTGCAGAGTACCTGACCTGCAGCAGGAAGTGTCTGGGGTTCTGGGGAAACAGAGGTGAATTGATAACCCACAAAGACCCCTTCCTACTGGACTGGTGCTCGCAGGGAGTCCAGTCCAGTTAGGTCTGAGGAGGCCCCACCTTATTTCCTGGCAGTCAACAATGGAAGGCCCGGACAAATAAATACAGTGAAGGGTTTTGTGGCTCTGTGTTCTTGTAGATGCCATTCCTTTGGGCTGGTCTAACTCTTGCATGGCAGTCAATAGCCACTCCAGAAAGCCTTTTCTGAATCCATGAGCTATTGTGTTTATAGTTACCTGATTTGGGGTCTGTCTCTTCTACTAGAATGTGAGTCCCTTGAAATCAAGGATCTGTCTTGATCTTGTATACCTGATATTTGGCTTAGTGTGTTGGCATGTAGTATGTGCTCAATAAAAGTGTGAAGAGGGAAGGAAGGAAGGAAGGAAGGAAGGAAGGAAGGAAGGAAGGAAGGAAGGAAAGAAGGAAGGAAGGAAGGAAGGAAGGAAGGAAGGAAGGAAGGAAGGAAGGAAGGACACACAGTAACATCAGACATCCACAGTATCCACAGTACTTGCTCTGCATCTGTGGAAACTTCCCAAAACTCACACAAAGGCCCAATGATTCTGAGCTAGTCTTCATAATACCCAAGGCCACTTGCCCATAGCAGTAGCTTCTGGACACTAGAAGGAAAGGACTTTGCCCAGTGTGGTGGCTGGGAGCAGGGGGCACACTGCGGCAGAGGCCTTGGTGATGTGTAAAGCTGTTTGCTGCTTTAACAAACCCAGGAGAGCAGACTGAGGCCCTGGGGGTTGGATTGCTGAAACCCAACACACTATGAACAACAGCTAGTGGGTGGGAGGAGAGAACAGACCACATAAGCAATAATTATATGCTGAGTGGTACCAGCAGCACTGTGCCTGGGAGCGTTGTGGGGCCGCATCCCAGCAGACAGCCCAATGTCCCCCAGTGTCTTGGGACAGGAGAGAAGGCCCATTGATGTTCACTGTGCAGTCTAAAATAAGGCAGACCATTCTCATCCCAATTCTCAGGAAAAGGTTTTCCTGAACATATAATGATTAAACTTGCTTGTATTTACTTGAAAATGTCTCTGCATTGAATAGTCCACCCAGCCACAATGCTCCTAACAGAGCTGTCTGCCATTCGGGCTCAGCTCTATGAAAAAGGCCAGTGTTTGGGAAGTTTAATTCGTGTAGCTTTTCATCCCTTCTCATTCCAGAAGGACTCCTTCCTTGTCCTGCCATCCTTGGACTCAACCCCAACTCAAGGAAAGGAAGGAGGACACCACAATGAGTCTGGGACCCCGGATCTCCAGAGGGCTTGCTGGGACATGATGGCACCCATGTCCTGGCGCATGGGGCCCTGCACCTCCAGCCTCCTTCTCAGCTTTCTCTTGGCCTTGGTTTTGTTTTTCACTGTGACATAGGAACAGCACGGTGTAGATGTCTCTGCTGTTAATATATAAATATCCAGTTTAAGATGGAAACCCACCAGAGTGGCTAAATGAGAACTTTCTCCCCTCCCGTGTTCATGAGAAATTGTACAAACCAGAGATGTGAGATAGCTCGAGATTTTTATCTTTAAATATGTGATACTCTATACCTTGCACCACACCAATCTCATTAGAGGCAACTTTGAGGTTTATTTATTTTTTTATTGGAGTTCAATTTGCCAACATATAGCATAACACCCAGTGCTCATCCCATCAATTGCCCCCCTCAGTGCCCATCACCGGAATATGCATTATTGTCAAGCATCTTCTTTGTTGATGGTTGATTTTTTTTGACAGCAGAGACAGATTTTAATATTTGGCATTCCCTTCCCCCTCCATATTTTGGTTCAATGACAATTTATGCATTTATTTTATTTTTTAAAAAAGATTTTCTTTATTCGTGAGAGACACAGACAGAGAGGCAGAGAAACAGGCAGAGGGAGAAGCAGGTTCCATGCAGGGAGCCCGATGCAGGACTTGATCCTGGAGTCCCAGGCCGAAGGCAGGCGCTAAATCACTGAGCCACCCTAGGATCCCCTGCATTTATTTTTAATTACATATTTTCCACTGCAAAAGTAAGCCTTGTTTAATTAAGAAAATTTAGAAATTACCAAAAAGTACGTATGCACAAAATCACCCTCCTCTTTCAGTCTTTCACCATGAATAATGAGGTAATGTTTTAGGTCACGTTCCTTTAGTTGTGAATATAAATATGTGTTTGAAACAAAAACAGGATCATCTCGTGTCTACTTTGCATCCTGTGTTTTTTTTGAAATCTATTCGGTTCATTTGACAAATATTTATTGAAGGCCTACTATGTGCTGGGCTCAATTCTAGGCTCTGTGGGTTAGGCCTGTGAACCAAGCAGGCAAAAATCCTGTGGCTTTGAGTTTTTCTCTAGGGGGAGAGTCAGACAGTGAGAAATGAGTATGTACAGTACTTGGGCCCAGCAGAGTTAAGTGATAGGAGGGAAATAAAGTCCAAAAAGAGCCAGGAGTGCTGGGGTGTTGGTGTAGGAGGGTTGGGAGTTTACCCAGTGTGGTCAGAGAAGGCTCTGCTGAGAAAGTGATATTTGAGCAAAGACTTGCAGGAGATGAGGAGATTTGTGGCTCCTTGTAGAGTGGCTTCTGGGTGGGTGGAGGGCACCACACAGGCGAAAGCCCAGGCAGGTAGGACTGGCAGCTTCCAAGAACCGCAAAGGGGTATAAGGAGGAAGCAGGATGTGAAGGAGGGATTGTAGAAGGGGAGGTCAAGGGGGATGCCTGGGTGGCTCAGTGGTTGAGCATCTGCCTTTGGCTCAGGTCGTGATCCCCTCTATCTATGTCTCTGCTTCTCTCTCTGTGTCTCTCATGAATAAATAATTTTTTAAAAAAACCTTAAAAAAAAAAAAAAAGAATAGGAGGAGGTCAAAGGTACAAGCCAAGTGGCTTGGTTGCCAGAGAGGCGACATGATCTGACATGATCTGACCTCTTTCACAGCTGTGACTCTTGCTGTTGGGGACAGAGTGTGGGGGGCAGGAGTGGAAGCCAGGGGGAGTCCAGAAGCTGTTGCTTCTGAGGGAGGGTATCAGGACCAGACTGCACCACAAATCTCAGACCCTCTGAGTAGAAAAGCAATTCAGAAAAGTGTGAAGATGTGTTAGGAATCCTTCACTAATTTATTTTGTTCACATTTTTAAAAATATGCACAATAATGATATATGATTTTCAAACTGCTGTTTATATAAACCTAAAATAGCTTTCTCAATAAATCTAAAATACAGGTTCTAAGTGATTAGAGTATTGTCTTATTTGGCATATTTTTCCTTAGTGAGTCATTTTAAAATGTTGGTACCTTAGGTTTGATGAAATACAGAATTATGAGCAGAACTGAAGTTCTGCTGAGAGTTTCCTGTACAGAGTTGCCAGAAAGGAGTTGGAGTGGACACCCTGTCGCATGTGACACAGGATCTGAGCAGCCACTCTGGGCATTCTATGTAGGGCCAGGGCGAAGGAGGTCTCTCCTCCAGCCACTCTTGTCCAGGCCTCACCCCCACTCTCAGCGAGTCCTGGGCGGGGAGCTTCCTGCAGGGACCTTTCTGGTCCTGCCATTTCTTTTGGATCCAGAATGTACCTAAAGCAAGGTGATGGCACTACTATGGCTAGGTAGTTCAGCGGCCATACTCTATCCAAAAACGACATGATCATCTGAGTTAGGACTCTAATGGAAAATCTGGGACTTACGGTCACCATGCTCAGTAATCATGTTAGGTCATTAAAGAGCCAGTCTCAGGACAGAGAAATCCTGGCTATCTACCCCTGTGGTTCACACACTAGCCCAAAGCTCTTGGCTTCCTGGAATTTTAAATCAAACTCAAAATCACTCAGCAGAAACTTTGAAATGTCACCCTTCTCCCGAGAAGCTCTGTATACACATTATTTACACACTGTGAATTGAAACCTGTATTTTTAACTACAGATTCCTAGGTTCTATGTCTATAATTGGACCTCTTTGGGTGGTCTGGGAGGCCCGGGGTTTAGAATCATGACACTGATTTTGTCACATAGGAGCCGTAGAGACTTCAGGCAAGGCGGTACTATTTGGGGACATCCCTGCAGAGACCACACCCAGCTGAGAGGCCTGCAAGGAGAAGCCAGATTCCGTAGTGGCCGTCCTGTCCCTGATCCCTGACCTTCACCTGCCTCCTCACCCCCAGACAGCCTAAAAGCTACACTGCTCAGATAAGAAAGTAGACGTGTGTGAAAATGAGCCTGCAGAGTTTCTGATGACACAGTGATTCACTCTGCACAGTTCACAAATGTGTATGTGGAGTTCTACCCTCACCCAGCCTTCCTCTCTGGGTTTGAGCCTTTCCTTCCAGTTTTCTCTTGTTATGTTTACCCTTTTGTCCCTGGGTTCATTTATTTAAATTCCCTCCTTCCAGGGACACCTGGGTGGCTCCATAGGTTAAGCATCTGCCTTTGGTTCAGGTCATGATCTCAGGGTTATGGGATCAAGCCCCTGGCCGGGGCCCCTGCTCAGTGGGGAGTCTGCTTCCCCCTCTCCCTCTGTGATCCTTTGCTTGTGTGCTTTCTCTCCCTCTTTCTGTCAAATACATGAATAAAATCTTTTTAAAAAATTCCCTCCTTCCAGATCATATTGGCAGATTTGTCATTATGTGTAATTACCAAGAAGGGGGCTTTTCAGACACTGGGGGTCTCTCAAAGGGAAATGAAAGTCTTGAGAGTTTAATGAAATCATCATCTTCCCCCATTCTAGAATTGTGAGCAGACATTATTTCTGAATGCTCTTTTTCTCTATTCGTTTTTAGGTAATGTACTTCTCTTTGCCCTGTAGTGGTACATTTATTTCTAGGGATGTGATTAAGGGACAAATCATAGAATTAATGGTGTTTATGTCCCTGCCTATAAATGAAAAATACACAGACTTCACAGTGACTCATATGAAAAGGATAAAGATCATTTTTATAACAACCCTTACAACCTCTATTCCTCACAAGGCTACTCTGTTATTAGTTCAGACATGTGAGTCATTGGCTCAGATTATTTCATTCTATGATCATTTGCCCTAACTATCTATTACTGAAATGCATTGCAATCAAGATTCTGGAATATAAAATAATAGGTTCACTTTGTGATTTCTGAAACATAGAGACGTCTCTAGTTCGCATATAGCATCACAGAGGCAAGGCCACCTCCCCTTCCTGTATGAACTTCCATGGTGTGCCTCATTTCTCTGTGCAAAAAGTAGTGATTCTGGTGTTTATGCTTTTGTGTGTGCAGGGCAGAGCACGAATACCAAACATAGACTGTGTTGTAGTCAAGGGTCATGAGCTACAATTAATAGGATTTTTTTTTCTGTATGTGTGTCCATTTTCAGGCAAAAAAAAAATGAAAAGATGACTCGAGTTGTTTTGATATGGGAAAAGACTCTCTACTTTTTGTTCCAAAGGCTACTTGGTTTTAATGTCTCTGCCACATCTTGTTAATGTTTTATTTTGTTTTGTTTTTCTTTTTAAGTATAGCTAATCTTCCCCCAAAGAATGTCCTGTGGAGAACCAGAGAGACCTGGCTACCCAGTAATGAAATCCAGATTTCCTATCTGAAATGTTTCAGAAATTAATGTGGCCCAAGGAATTTTGTCCAAGGAATCAGTTGTATGTCACATTCTACCCTGGGAGCCAGTCTCTAAATAGCAATGCAGAATTAATGTCAGTATTGATTCTGGGATGCCAGTATCTGTTTGATGGTAAAATAATGTTGTCATAAATAATGACAAAACACACTGATTGCATAGTCTCCAGTAACATGGCACCCAGACAACAGTTCCACCCTTCATCAATAAACACCAAACCACAAATAATTATTTTTTTATAAAGATTTGAGAAGATTGCTAGTAGAAGCAAAAACATTCCTTCTGGGGCACCTGGGTAGCTCAGTTTGTTGAGCATCTGACTCTTGATTTCAGCTCAGGTCATGATGTTAGGGTCATGGAATGGAGCCCTGCATCGGGCCCCATGCTGAGCATGGAGTCTACTTGGGATTCTCTCTCTCACTCTCCCTCTGCCCCTCCTGCTTGAGCCCTCTCTCCTAAAAAAAAAAAAAAAAAAAAAAAAAGAAGACGACGATGACAACGATGAAGAAGAATAGAAAAAGAAAAAGGAAAGAAAAGATCCCTTCTCATCTTTTGGCAATTAGGTTAGATTTTTCTAATTTTTACCTGGAAAGGCCTCTCTTTACCTCTGACATACAGCAAGGTGACAGTCTATTGTGGGTATTTAGTTACTACAGCCAGAGCCTACCAGCCCCCACCAATGTGCACTGAGGGGAGTGGGGCATGGGGATGGCTTTTCATCAGGTTAGAATTTCTTTGGTCTGGGGCTAAATTAGCTCATTCCTTTCATGTCATGAAAATGCATGCCTTCAGATTCTTGTGTTTTTTTCCTCCTGTCACTTTCCCATTGAGCTTTCGGAAGACTAAGATGCTCATAGCCTGTTTTCCACAGGCCCTGGGTTGTATGTAGGTCACAATTCTTCAGATAGAGAGAAGACTCCATTTGGTGTTTATATCTTTGGCAGCTGCATCATCATCTTGTATTGAATCCAGGCCCTTGGGGGAAGGAGTCTTCCTCACAGATGGCACTCAGAATTGTAGATCCCAGCCACAGTTGCTCAGAAATATGAAGGAGCCATTTTCAAGTTGTCTGAGCTCGGCCTAAGAATTTTCTTTGCTGCTTACAGTGTTTCAGCTGCGAAGCCATGCTGGTTGCTCTGGGTTGGCTGGGATTTCCCATTAGTCTTGCCTCCTTCCAGAGGTCTAGCGATCCCTGTTGTGGTCAAGGTCTGCTTACTGCCTTGTCTTTACCAGAAAGACTGCAGATGTTCTCTTCTCTCTCTGAGTGGCACTTGGAAGGTGCCTGGGTAGCGCTGATCTCATCCTTTGTGTAGGGGCGTGAATTCTGCTGCTTTTTATAAAGAGTGTTGTCTAAGATTTCAAAGAGAAACTAGACATTGTTCTTTGTCGCACAGGAGCTAGTTGGAAGGGGAACTCTCAAGAGCATCTAGTATTGTACTAAGTTTTACCAACATAAGGAGCTTTGTCTGCTAGGACTTTAGGGCATGGAGGGGTTAGAGGTTCTAGCTAATGCTTACAGGATGCATACATATTGCACACTTGACTCAGCAGACTAGGGACTCCTTCTCTTGGCCAGGGAAACCTCTTGGACAATGTGGATCCTTAGCACCTGTTTGGAGAAAGGTACTTGTAACTCCCTTACACTTGTACCGAGCAGGCTTGGAAGACAGAGAAATGAGTTCTAGACACAAGATACATTGTTGAGGTTGAGAGTGTGGCTGATTTGACTTTCCTCTTCTTCTCCATGATATTATTATAAAATTCAGTTGAATGAGGCCAGTTCACTTAGTCACTCAGCAAGAATTTTCCAAACACCTGCTCTGCAATGAACAAGGCCAAGTCTCACTCTCCAGGACCTCTGGTCCAGTCAGATGCATGGGACATGTCCACCAACAGCCACAGGTTCCACAGACAGAAGGAAGCAAAATATTATGGAGGCTCAGAGAAAGAAGCCATCACTCTTCTTGGAGGTGAGGCAAGAAAATCTTTTCACAAAGTCTTTGTAGGATCTTGAACATTGGGGGTGAAGGCATTCCAGACACAAGGGCTGGGTTAGCAGACACTTGTTTGGGAAGGCTGAGAGGTCATGGATGCTTGAGAAGAAACATGAACTTAACTTAGCAGGAAAAGGGGAGTCATTGCAGGCTTTGGGGCAGAGAAGTGTGGCCTAGATCTGGCCTCATGGTTAGGGCAGATTGAAGTGAGGGCCTAGCAGATAGAGGGCTGATGGTGTTCCAGTTGTCCCCCCAGGCAGGAGAAGCCGAGGAATACAGTACTTGAGGTAATTCTGTGAGATGCCTGCAAGGACAGAATGGGGCTAGAAACTGCACTTGGCCAGCTGGGGAAGAGGCCTAACTAAAAACCAAGTTAGAAGTTTCCACCATTACCTGGACTGCTATACTTGTAATGATTTGTACAAGCTTTTTTTGCCACTTGAAGTGACCAGAGGACTTCCTGTCACCTTCTTCTCATAATCAGGAAAGTCAGAGGACTCACTTAAGTTTTTACTCAGGGGCAGGAGCAGGGGCAGGGGCAGGGGCAGGGGCAGGTTTAAAAGGAAGACCAAAGAAGTTGTGGTTCAGAGACATGCATGATTCCTCTAGGTTGGCCAACCAGTTACACGGTTAGGAGAAGGCCTGGCAGGTAGTAGGCATTCACTTGTCAATCAGACTCTTCCTGGTTGAGGTCTGAGCCAATCTACACTTAAGGACAAATAACTTAGACCATGATATATTATCTGTGGGATGAGAATGTGCCAGGGCACAGAACATTCAAGTTAAAGACATTGCTTGCTATCTTATTTTGAATGTCACATAATTAGCAGACTAGTGCAGTGGACATCCTCGGTGGGAGATGAGGAGAGGCAGGTGAAGGTGATGAGAGGCCTTGGGAGCTGGCAGCCTGGGGAAATGGGTGGTCCTCAAAGATAACAGCCCCATGCAGCGCACTTGGGACAATGAGAAACTGTTTAGGACATGGGTTACTCATTAATTGCATCATGCTCTAAGGAGCCCCCTTTAGGACTTGGAGCAAGCAAGCTCTGAGGTCAACCAAGGAACATTTCAGACCTAGAAGGGGAAGAGAAATACGCCATAACCTAGGATCTACTAACCCACCTTCCTGGGGGGTTTCCAATAGCACTGAAGTAGCCTTCATCCTTGGAGAAGCCAAATGGAGCTAAATAAATCACAGCTCGTGACACCTGTGGTGGATTACATCCTACTGACCAGTGTGCCCCATCACACTGTCTTGCTGTGTCCTGGGTGCTGCTGCATAATGACTCTTCCAACTGTTTCCTATTCAAACTCATTAACAATGAGAAAGAGGAGAAAATGGCCTGAATTTAAATTCTGAAAAATCATCTTCTACACTATGATTTCTCTAACCATTTTGTAAAAAAATAAAATAAAATAAAAAATATATATACACACACACGGTCCACCTAGAGTAGATTCTTTTAGACTAAAAATATATATATTTTAGGGTTACTGATTGAAAGCAGCACGTGCACCCCGATATTTATAGCAGCAACGTCCACAATAGTCAAATATGGAAAGAGCCCAAATGTCCATTGACAGATGAATGAATAAAGAAGATGTGGTATATACATAATGAAATATTACTTAGCCATCAAACAATGAAATCTTGCCATTTGCAATGATGTGGATGGAGCTAGAGGGTATTTTGCTAAATGAAATAAGTTAGAAAAAGATAAATGCCACATGATTTCACTCATAGGTGGGATTTAAGAAACAAGACAGATGAACATAGGAGACACGAAAAAAAGAGAGGCAAACAAACCATAAGAGACTCTTAGTGACAGGGTACAAACTAAAGGTTGATGGAGGGAGAGGAGTGGGGGATGGGCTAGATGAGCAATGGGGATGAAGGAAGGCACTTGTTATGATGAGCACTGAGTGTTGTATGATGAATCACTAAATTCTACATTTCAAACCAATTTTACCAAAAATGTTAATTAACTAGAATTAAAAAAAAAAACTAAAGAGAAAAAATAAAAATAAATCTTTTAAGGCTAATATAAATAGAGATCTATTAGTACCAGGGTCAGTTTTATGCCTTCTATATGGACTGTGTTTATGTCTGATTGAGGTACACTAGCACATTTTCCGGCTTAATACAATGGTGAGGTTGTTTTTTATATGACAATAAGTGTAACAAAGGTGGTGTCACATTTTATGACACAAATAGCTTTTGATGACCCTCTAGAGTTTGAGTTCCTTGTTCTTAACTCCAGGTTGGCATCATAGTCAGAGATTTAATCAAAAGACTTGCAGAAACTGGTCTTTATTACCAGCTCTTCATAGAAGCTCTATGTCACAGTCCAAACATGCCAAACGATGAAATAGACATGTCCTGAGAGCCACCTATCCCTGAAGCCCACTGTATCGCACCACATTGGGATTCAGCCCCCTACGAACTTATGGATTGTGACTTTGATTCAGTAGTAAATGTGATTTTGATAGTCACTTTATATTGAATCCCTAAGTGGGGCCATGTTTTAAAATCTTCTAATTGTCCAATTCCTATTGCAAGAAAATGTTCCCTTTACAAATCCAGAATTAGACACTCAGTGGTATTTGCCAGATTATGGTGTCCCTTGTCTCTTAAATGTTTGTTTATTCAACTTGAAGCTTTTCACATTTTTTAGAAAAACTGAAAGCCCATTAAAGGGTATTAATTATGTTAGTATTTGCCAGAAAACACTCGAGGAAAGCAGTGTTTTGATTTGTTTGTTGTTGTTTTTTTTTAATGCAGAGAAAAATTGGTTGTATTTAAAAAGTCCTTTCCATAATTTAACTGAATACTTTCACAAAGCAGAGATCTTTAGGTTAGTCTTGTATTCTGTTTTTTCACAGCAAGTTCTTTTTTATTATTATATATTATATAATGGGGGTATTATATATTATATAATATATATATTTTAAATATATATACCACATCTTCTTTATCCATTCATCTGTCAAAGAACACTGTGGCTCCTTCCACAGTTTGGCTGTTGTAGACATTGCTGCTATGAACATTGGGGTGCAGGTGTCCTGTCATTTCATTACATCAGTATCCTTGGGGTAAATACCAGTACTTCAACTGCTGGGTTATAGGGTAACTCTATTTTTAACTTCTTGAGGAACCTCCACACTGTTTTTTCCAGAGTGGCTGTACTACTTTGCATTCCCACCAACAGTACAAGAGGGTTCTCCTTTCTCCACATCCTTTCCAACATTTGTAGTTTCCTCTCTTGTTAATTTTAGCCATTCTCGCTGGTGTGAGGTGGTATCTCATTGTGGCTTTGATTTGTATTTCCCTGATAGCAAGTGATGCAGGGGATTTTTTTCATGTGCTTATTGCTCATGTGTATGTCTTCTTTGGAGAAATATCTGTTCATGTCTTCTGCCCATTTCATGACTGGATTGTTTGGGTCTTGGACGTTGAGGTTGATAAGTTCTTTATAAATCTTGGATACTGGCCCTTTATCTGGTACATCATTTGCAAATATCTTCTCCAATTCTGTAGTTGTCTTTTAGTTTTGTTGGTTGTTTCCTTCGCTGTGCAGAAGCTTTCTATCTTGGTTAAGTCCCAATAGTTCATTTTTGCTTTTGTTTCCCTTGCCTTCATAGATGTATCTTGCAAGAAGTTGCTGTGGCCAAGTTCAAAAAGGGTGTTGCCTGTGTTCTCCTTTAGAATTTTGATGGATTCTTGTCTCACATTTAGATCTTTCAACCAATTTTGAATTTATCTTTGTGTATGGTGTAAGAGAGTGGTCCAGTTTCATTCCTCTGCATGTGGCTGTCCGATTTTCCCAACACCACTTATTGAAGAGACTGTCCTTTTTCCAGTGGATAGTCTTTCCTGCTTTGTTGAATATTAGTTGACCATAGAGTTGAGGGCCCATTTCTGGGTTCTCTATTCTGTTCCATTGATCTATGTGTCTGTTTTTGTGCCAGTACCACACTGTCTTGATGATCACAGCTTTGTAATACAGCTTGAAATCAGGCATTGGATGCCCCCAGCATTGGTGTCCTTTTCAATATTCCTCTAGCTATTTGGGGTCTTTTCTGATTCCATACAAATCTTAAGATTATTTGTTCCAACTCTGCAAAGAAAGCCCATGGTATTTTGATAGGAATTGCATTGAACGTGTAAATTGCCCTGGGTAGCATTGACGTCTTCACAATATTTATTCTTCCAATTCATGAGCATAGAATGTTTTCCCATCTCTTTGTGTCTTCCTCAATTTCTTTCAGAAATGTCTGTAGTTTTTAGAGTACAGATCCTTTACCTCTTTGGCTACGTAAATTCCTAGGTATCCTATGGTTTGGGGTGCAATTGTAAATGGGATTGATTCCTTAATTTCTCTTTCTTCAGTCTCATTGTTACTGTACAGAAATGCCACTGATTTCTGTGCATTGACTTTGTATCCTGCCACATTGCTGAATTGCTGTATGAATTCTAGCAATCTTGGGGTGGAGTCTTTTGGGTTTTCTACATACAATATCATGTCATCTGAGAAGAGGGAGAGTTTGACTTCTTCTTTGCCAATTTGAATGCCTTTTATTTCTTTTTGTTGTCTGTTTGCTGAGCCTAGGACTTCTAGTACTATGTTGAATAGCAGTGGTGAGAATGAACATCCTGATCTTAGGGGAAAGGCTCTCAGTTTTTCCCCTTTGTGTTGTGTTCCTGATCTTAGGGGAAAGACTCTCAGTTTTTCCCCTTTGGAAATGATATTCGCCACAGCAATTTCTTTATGTCTGCTGGCTCTCTTTGCTAAATTCACTTTCCTACTCTATAGATGTTCAAAAAGTGTCTAAGTGTCTGGGAGTTTGGGCTGGGTTATATTGATGCAGGAATGAGAATGAACGGTTTTTCATGATTTCCCATGAGTCTCATGAAGGGAAGTCAACTGACAATCCAGTGAGCAAAGTGTGACATGGTACTGGTGATGGTTGTTTTGTGTTGTTTCTGCAGGGCAGTTGGTGTGAGAGAGATGAAAGAGTTGTTAGAAATGTCATATATTTTTATCTCTCTGAATCAAGTGATCTTCCTGGAGACCACAGTCTGCCTGCCTGGCAGGACAGGCCTAGTCATATTGGGGGTCACTCCTCTACCTTCTTAAAGTTGTTGGAAATTCTCTGGGTTCCTCCAGAGCAGAGAATTTGGGGGAGGCCTTTGGTCTTCAGGTCATAGTAACCATCCCACAGAGTATATCAATTCACTATGCCTCTTGAAGACCAGACATTCTAACATGCCTAATGTTGGCCTCAGCAAAGGGGATCATGTCCTGTGATCCTCGAGGCCTGTACCTCTTACCAAGATCCCCTTGCCATCATATCAGAGACCTCACCACCTCCTCTGCAAGCACTGCACAGGAATGGGGTGCTAGTCCTCCCTAACATTCCCAGGATGGAGCCCCCCTGTCTACCTCCTTGTCTTGAACAGATCCTTCCTCTCCAGCTCCCTCTCTTTGTTTTGTCTTGAGTGCATGAGCATCCCTTGATGGTATGGACCATCTAGGAGATGCTTTCCATTCCAGATATTACCATTCTGTGGTTCCATGTTGTGTTTCTTGATGCCCGATGAACATGGTGACAACAGACTGACCATGACCATGAACATTGCAGATCCTACCCTCACTCAGCTCCAGGCATTGAGCTGGTTCTCACTCTGCATCTCGCCACCTCTGTGGAACCAAGGGGCCATGACTGATCCAGGGCGTGGTGCTTGGAGCTGCCCTAGTTCCTGGATCCCCAGAGCCTGGCTGGCAGACATTTGTCTCCCTGACTCGTCCCTACCCTGGCTGCATATCAGCTCCCAATATTGAAAGACAGTGAGGAGGTTTCATAGAATTGAGTTGAGTCTTGTTCTTCAGTTGGTAGCTCACATGCCTTCTGGAAAGCGGGAGTATATTATATTCTAGCTGCCTAAATTCCATGAAGCCTCTTCAGAAACTGCTTTGCAAGTTCATTTCCATAGGTCATTAACCTCTTTTGGATAGATTAACTCCAAGAGATTGAAAAAATGGTTTCTTGCCTTTTAAGGGTGAATTTGTGGTTCTCAGTTTTTTGGTGTTTTTTTCTCCCCTCCCCCCCACCATGAAGAGTTCATGTTCGCCTCAGGAAGGACAGACTGGGTCTGGTGGAGACGGCTCTTAGCTGGGGTCTTCTTTTATTATGTGGTTCCAGGGAAGGGTGGGAAGATCCCACAGATTCATCAGCTCTATTGTCAGTGTGACTCTGTATGTCTTTCACTGACTGGCCAAGCAGGATGACTGCCACTTGCCTGCAGTGTCTTTCCCGAGGAGAATGGTGGGAGCAGAGGGCCTGGGTTACTGCAGCTGAGGAGGGAGGGTTAAATTGTCTGCTAGAGAGCATGACAGACCCCCCACCAAATGTAAATGCTTCACACAGATGAATTTTTAATGGAAATCAATTTTGCTCCTTCAAAGAGACTTTTGGCTTCTTGGAAACTATAGACTGTTCACTGTTGATTACTGACATTATGTTTCCTTTTTTTCCCCCTCCCCTTCCCTACTTCCCCTCCTCCTTTCCACCCTGTTGGCAGCTGCCCGTATCTGGCAGTGAAAATCACCCCCGCCATCCCTGTGGTTGGTGGCATTCTCTTCTTCTTCGTGATGGGGACCCTGCTTCGCACCAGCTTCAGTGACCCAGGAGTCCTTCCGAGAGCCACGCCCGATGAAGCCGCTGACCTGGAGAGACAAATAGGTAACCCCGAAGGTCTGCTCTGCCCTTGGCCTCCAGGCCCTCCCCACTGGGACTGAGCCACCACTCGGGAAGACAGGCCAGGGTGCCCAGGCAAGAGGGGCAGGCAGGGCGCAGGCCGGTGACACGTAACCTGGGAGTCATCTAGGAAGTCCTTGTTCCCTGGGCGGCAGCTGACCCGAGGAGGAGATGGGAGGTTAAGTGAGTGGTTGGAGGCAAGGCCAGGATATGCCGTCTAGCTGAGGCACTGCCATCACCACACTCTGCTTCCTGATGTTTCTTTGAAACCCAAGCCCCTCTGAGAAGAAGCCTCTGTCCTGAAAGACCCATAGTTGCAGGTGGCTGCTTTCTGTTCCCTTTATGATCATCATACCTATTGCTGCTTCCCATGATAGAAAGCTGGGGAGATGACATATTTCTTTACTGTCTTGTTTATCCAGCCTGGGACCCAGAAGTTCCTTTATTAAGACAACAAAGATACATACATATATATACATATTCATGATGTATATTGAGATGAATAGCCTTAGTTTTCCTTAGATGTTGCAACCCTGTGTTGAAATTTCCTTAGATACTTAAAGGTAAGAAGTTTACAGCAATCCATTTTAAACACATTAAAACAAACCCTGATCCCTCACAGAGAAAACTTTTAAAGTTCTATTTTGAGTTAAAAAGAGAGCTGCTTCTTGCTCTTAAGAGTTTGCACTTGTGAAAGCATAGCTTTGCAGTGACGTGATGATAATTTGACAACTGGCAGGGGGGCTGTGGTGACTCTGGGTGAACTAAAGCTTAGCGTGAAAACCCACCTGACACTTCCCTCCCACTGTTCCTCCTACTCTGTGGGCTTCTCTTCCCAGCCTCACTCAGCCAAAAGGCCCCCACTTTCCAGTGTCAAGAGATACGAGTGTGGGTCTTGAGAGGCAGCATATGCTGTGGGCTGCCACCCCTGGGTACCAGAGCATGGCTGTGTCCTCTGAACATCTGCTTCCATCCTTCATCCCCACAGTGACGGAAGAGAGCAGTAAAGGGGTTGAGGGTGGGAGTATATGGCAGTGGTCTGCTGGGCTGCAGCCTTCTTGTGTCCTGAGGCAGGGAAGCAGAGAGAGGAAGAGTCAGCCATGGAGAAACAGTCTCTTTCTTAGCCAGTGCATCTTGGGATTTCATGACATTAATTATATATTAGTTCATAATTTAAAGCCTTACATTTATAGCATGTGAATCATTTGTAAAGGCCATACATGGCTATCACGGGATTTGACCCTAGCCAAGGAAGTTTGGGAAGAAGTCTTTATTATAACATCCATTTTGCAAATAAGGATACAGAGCCCGAAAGAGGTTTATTGGGAGAAAGTGGCAGAGCTAGAGCCTTGAACCCAGGTCTCCTCAGTCTCAGCCTTTATTCTTTCCAGGGTGTCTGTCATGGGCCTATCAAAACTGTGTAGTTTGTACCCCCATCACCTTAGCATGCAGCTTGAAAATCCTCTGCTCAAGTGGTGTGCAGAGAGCCTGGCTCTTCACAGTGGCCTTGAAGCATTTTCCTGCTGCGAGCCTATTTTCTACCCCACCTCTTGGTTAGTGCAAGGAGCATTTGTGAAATTAGCAAGATTAGGAACTGGGGATGATAGAGTACCAGTGGAATTCTCTATCATAAATGCAGATTCTAAGAGGCATAGAGTTTCCGTTCATCCTTGTTAATATTTAGGAAGTTGCGTGATTCACTAAAGTGCTTTTTGGGGGGCTTTGAGTTAATAACCTAAGAGTGTTATTTTTTAAACATAAGTATTTTTAAAACTAGCTCTGCCCTATGCCCCAAGAGACAAAGAACCTGTGAAAGTACTAGATGGGGTAAAGGATAAAACCAAATCTTGTTTCAAATGAGGGATAGCTGAGGGTCTTTAGAGACAGGACAAGTGTGGCAGATGTGAGTTACTCTGAACATCCCTTCCCTAAAAGGCAACGAGAAAACTGGACAAAATAGTCACAATAACTTCATGGATTTAGAATTCAACAGTATTGAGGGGGCAGTTATTTGTGAAAATCTGTTGGACTTTGGGTAAGAATAGCGGTGTCTGTGACAGTCCCATGTGGGGCTGCTCTAATCTCCACCTGAATTCCAAAGGTGAGAAATTTCTACCTGGACAGGGCAGACTCTGAAAACCAGCAGCTTCCCTGTCTGAAGAGCTGATTTGTTTTGGAGTGAAGTATGGAAAAAAATCAGTAACTGAAACTTCTATCTTAAGCTAGAAAAAGTGGGGCACCTGGGTAGCTCAGCAGTTAAGCATCTGCCTTCAGCTCAGATTGTGATCCCAGGGTCCTGGGATCAAGTCCTGCATTGGGCTCCCCCCGAGGAGCTTGCTTCTCCCTCTGCCTCTGCCTCTCTGTCTGTGTCTCTTGTGAATAAATAAATAAAATCTTAAAAAAAAAACTAGAAAAAGAGCAAACTCAACTCCAGGCAAGCTGTAGTAAGGCAGTAATAAAGATGAGGTGGAAATAAATGAAATAGAATAGAAAAAACAACAGAAATACAGTGAGACCAAAAGTTAGTTCTTTGATAAGATGAACAAAATTGACAAATCTTTATACTATCCCCCACCCCTTCCATAAAAAGAGAGAAGATAGAAATTCCCAAAATCAGGAATAAAAGCAGAGGCATTACCATTGACTCTACAGATATTAAAGGATTTTAACTTTAAGCCACAAATTAGACAACTTGATGAATGGACAAATTCTTAGGAAGCCACAATTACCAAAAGAATGACTCAAAAAGAAATAGAAAAGCTGAAGAAACCCATAACAAGTAAAGAAACTGGCTGTCCATATGTAGAAAGATGAATTTGAATCCTTCACACCATACACACAATTTAATTCAAAATGGATCATAAACCTAAATATAAGAGCTAAAGCTGTAAAACTTCTGAAGGAAACATTGAGAGGGTTTTTATGACCTTGGGTTAGGCAAAGAGTTCTTACATAGGCGTACCTGGGTGACTTGGTCAGTATGGGGCTGGCTTTTGATTTGGGCTCAGGTCATGATCTCAGGGTCCTAGGACTGAGCACCACATTGGGCTCTTTGCTCAGCACATTCTGCTTGAGGATTCTCTCTCTCCGTCTCCTTCTGCCTGTGCCCCACTTGTGCTCATGTGCTCTCTCTCTCTTTCTCTCTCTCTAAAAAAAATATTTTTTAAAAAAGTTCTTACATAGATACCAAAAGCGTGATCTGTAGAAAGAAAAAGATAGTAAATTGGAGTTCATTAAATTAAAGACTTCTGTGCTTCAAAAGACACCATTAAGGAAATAGAAAGAAAAGCCACAGACTGGGAGAAAGTATTTGCACATCATATATCTGATAAAAGTATCTTGTACTTGTATCTAGGATATATTGAGATCTCTTACAACTCCATAAGAAGACAAACAACCCAATTAAAAATGAGTAAAGGATTTGAACAGACATTTTTCTAAAAAAGATATATGAATGGCCAATGAATACATGTAAAGAAGGAGATGCAAATCAAAACCGCAATGATGTACCACTTAACACCCACCAGAATGGCTCTAATCCAAAAGACTGATGATAACAAATGTTGGTGAAGATATGGAGAAATTGGAACCTTCATGCTGGTGGGGATGTAAAATGCTATAGCCTCTTTGGAAAACACTTCCTTAGAATTCCTCAAGAAGTTAAGCATACATTACCATATAACCTGGCAAGGCTATTTCTAGATATTTATCCAAGAGAAATGAAAACCTATGTCTCTGATGTGCATTGTACCTAATATCCCCAAACTGGAAACAACCCAAATGTCCATCGGTAGTCAAACTGATGAGCACCACATGGTGCAGCCACACAGTGGAATACCAGTAAGTGATAAAAAAGGAGCCTAGTGTTGACATGCGCCAAAGCATAGATAAACGCTAAGCAAAAGAAGCCAGATCAGAAGGCTGCATACTGTGTAGTTCCATGTGTATGAAGTGTCCAGAAAGAACACATCTTTAGAGTCAGAAAGCCAACGAGTGATTGCCAGGGCTGGGGACAGGAGTGAGGATTGCTGCACTGGGACATGAGAAAACTTGCCAGAATGGTGAAAACAGCCTAAGATTGGACTGGGATGCTGGCAGCACAATCCAGTACATTTATTAAAGGTCACGTTATTGCATACTTCGAAAGGATAACTGTTAGGTTTGTAAATTATAGCATAATAAAGCTGTCCAAAAACAGAGGAGGAGAGGAAAGGAAGAGGAGGAAGACGGAGCAGAAGAAGAGAAAGGGGCCACTCGCTTCTAGTTATAGGACATTAGACTAGTTGTAAAATGGGAATAAGGACACATAGCCTATAAGATCAGTGCAGTAAATGGTCGGGGTTTTTGTTTTTGCTTTTGTGTTTTTAAGAAAAAGTTCTTCTCTTTTCCCACCCAGCTCTCTCCTCACCTTCCACATATGTGGACTGTCCTAAAAGAATTCATCACCTGACACATGATCAGAATAAATGTCAGAGCTAGTCTAATTCTTTATTAGGAATCCTCTCCTGTATTACTTGGCTGTGGAGAATAAGATTATGTCTCAATGAAATCTTAGCACATTTATTTTGTGCGATCTAACTGAGGAAGGAAAATGGAAATTAGATGCAGAACCTTTTTATGATTAGTTATTAATTCTAATTATCTGTAGTGGATCTCTCCTTATAGAGGTCCATGATAGCCGCTTGAAACCAGCCATCTGCGTAATGAAGTGAAGCTGTGCCAAGGGTGGGACCAGCTTTCCCTTCTTCAGATTTCTGGGGTGAGGGGGTAGGTGGTGAGGAGGAGGGGGAGGCTCTGTGTCTCAGAGTCTGTTACAAGTCTCCTGAAATGCCTTACCCTTCTTTTTTTCTGAAAGACCTTTCCTGATTAGTTAACATTGCAGCTAAAAAGACATCCAGGAATGGCAGAGAGAGGTCTCCCTGGGGTCACTGGAGTCCTGCTTGGAAATGTGACACTTTGAAAACTCCTTTTTTTTTTTTTTTTTCTCAGTTCACTCAGGGATGGTAAGATACTAAGCAACTGATTTGGAGTTAGATAAAAGTGATGAGACACCACATTATAAATCACCAGATCAACGCATTTCAAGTAGGGAGAGACCTTTCCAGGGATCAGAATGGGGGAAAGCAGTGGGTCTGCCTCTTTGCTTTTCATACACATGTTGTCTCTTTCCATCCTTCAACAGTCCTGAGGACCCCAGACAGGAAGTCCAGGAGGAGCCGAAATGTGGACTCAGCTTGTTGGGCCCCAAAAGCAAGGCTAGTTACTTAGGAAATTCTCTCCCCATGTCACGGTCACCCTAACACCACAGAGTTCCCTGATACACAGGATCTGTGGAAGAAACATGATAAATTGATCAGAGCTTAAATGGTAGCTTGGTAAAGGGGGAATCAGATCAAAGGAAGCAGGGTGGTCTTCAAAAAACTCACCTGTGCTGTGGCAGTGGCACAGTCTGAGTTATTGTCCCAATTAGATGATACTCTGCTGGACGAAATGGGCACGTGGGAATCTCCCTTCTGTCTCTGTCTCCCCTCTCGCTCTCCTTTCCTCTCTCAATTCCCCCTGTCCCTCCTCCTCCCTCCCTCCCTCCTCCTCCCCCTCTTCCTTCCCCTATTCCTCTCTCTCCACTCCTCATCCCTAACCCCTCCTCCTCCTCTCCGCCTTCTCTGCCCCTCCTCTCCCTCCTCCTTCCCCTATTTCTCTTCCTTTCCCTTCTCCTCCCTCCACTTCCCTCCTCCTCCTCTTCTTCTTCTTCTTCTCTTTCATCCTCTACCCCCCACTCTTTTGGTCAGATTCTCATCAGCAACTTTTCTTCTAGTACACAGAACCAATCACCATTTCTAAGATGAAAGTTTATCTTTCATCATTTCCTAAATTAATCCTTGGACTGGACATCCACTAGATGAGATGTTTAGGAAGCAGGGCAGTTTCCTGATCCCGAGGAAACACCAGCCCACCAGCCCTGGTTCTGCACCATCCCACATAGTGCAATTCCTGGGAAGAGTTCCATGGGAACAGGATGTTTTCATACCCCTATTTGACTTGCTAGAGTTTTTTACCCCTGAGACATCTTAATTCGGTGTTTAAGAGTGGAAAGTTTTAATTGGAATTTTAACAACACTGATGGATTTTTGTTGCAGAAAATACTTTCTGAAAATACGTTGATCCAATTGAAGACCTAAATCAATGTTCTCTATTGTAAAGCTACACTATTTCCAAGTTTTTCCCATTTTCATTTTTATTTGACTAAAATTATTTTAATAGAAGTAATTTCTTTTCTGCATAAAATTTATAGTTAAGAGGTTTTTTTTTTATTGATCAGGGTTTTTGTATCATGAAAGTTGCCATTATGAATTTTCTTATGGAACCGTTCGTTACTTCTACTAAGACAGATTTTCCTGGTGATTTAATAATTTTTTGAAGTCAATACTGATTTCCTTTTGTGAATATTCACCATAAAATATTCATTGGTAATATTCAACATAAAATTGTTTCAAAATGTGATCATTTTATCTACTTTTGGCCTCATGATTAAGCTAGTGTCTTTGATCTGTAATTAAACCTTTCTGACACTTTGCATCACTTCACGTACTATACACTAGGTGCCCACAGTGTAGAACATACCAAAAAAAAAAAAAAAAAAAAAAAAAGAGGCAGAGCCACTGGTAGTTAATTTGCTTGGCTTTTGCCAGTTTTCTTTTCAGAAAGTGGTATTTTCTGACCCTTCCCCCAGATCTTGTTTGCATCTCCCTACTCACCTCCAAAATTACCCCAGCATACCCCTGTGTGTAATTGTTATTTGCAGTGGACATTTTGGCATTTCACAAACATTCTGCTAGGCCTAGAAACTCTGTTTGGACTTGAACTACACCTGCTGGTGTGGGATTCCTTCCACCTCTGCCATCGTCTCTCCCCTGCCAGTGACCATGATGCCACTTCATCAGCTTTGGGACTTTCTCTCCCATGCACCAGTCTTAAGCATTACCTGTGCCCATTGCCATAAAATAGTCTCTGTGCTTTTTCTGTAAAGCAATTGGTTTGCTGACCCATGAGGAAAGCTAGGGTAATATGAATAGCTATTTTTCATTGAGTGCTTCTCTTGTGCCAGATATTATGCTCAGCTGTGTCCACATCTGACCTGTATACTTACAGCACCTACTCCGTGGTGTTTAGACACTATTGTCCTTATTTTATTCACAGGAAAGCCGGTGCTCAGGAAGGAAAGTGATTGGACAAAGGTCATTTGGCCAGAGCTGGGAAGGAGGCCCATCTGCTATCACCCCCTATGCTTTTAATCACTGCCCACCATCTTGCTGCTTTGGGGAGCCAGGCCCTGAGCAAGAGATTTCTGGTCTTACTAGAGCAAGTAGCACTTCCCATTTCCTTTATGTTATTTTCTCTTCCTCAGACTGTCTACATCATCTAGCTTTCCCATCCCATTGGCTGACTCCTCCATCACATTCATAGCCTAGAAATAGAGAGGTGTGTCCAGCACATCATGGCTACAGGGCCTAATTCTCAAATCCTGGGCCCAGTTGGGTGGAGAAAGTAGAACAGCAGGAAAGTCCAGACAGTCTAACATCCGTCTTGAAACTGTCTGCAGATATAGGGACCTTTTGGGACTCTCACTGATGTCCAGATATCCTGTGATGCTTGTGAATGAGTTAAGGGAAGGGGGGGAGCAGGGTGTCCCACCATGTCTGAAATATATTCTGGAAGAGACAAGGCATTTGAAGAAAATGACATCCTAGGAATAAAACAAAAAGTAGATTCTTTGTTTGAAGGAAAATGCTAGAATCATCTAGTGTGTACAGATGCCAGGGAAGGGTAGGCAGCGATTCTCCCACACCAATGCAGGGTGGCAACTCAGAATGTCAAAATTCCTGATTGTCTCTTTAAAAAAAAAATCCAGCCCGGGAGAGCTGGGAACCAGATGTCACAATTCAAAATTGTGGTATTTGGGGAAATACCACAAGATTTTGAAGGCTCTAGTTCTGAGGGAAGGAAGGAGCCGGAGATTTTTGTTTTTCCGAAGGATTTGGGAGGATGGGTGTTTTTCATCCAGGATGTTCATTGAAGCCTATATTATTTCTTCTTCCTGTAGAAACCCAAACTTGTGGGAATGTACCATGTGTTGGACCTGAGGCCAGTTTCTGATGTAAACATATTCACTTGTTTGTGAGGTTAGGACATTTTTCTGTGATGGTTGGGGTAGAGAATTATAATGACAGAGAAAAGCAGCCTGCAGCTCCCCTCTTCTGGGGATGCCCTTTACAGAATTGTCTTCACTGTGCTCCAGATAGCTTTGTGGGTGGCCAGTAGTATTTCCCTTCTTTTTACGGGAAGAGACACTGAGCCAAGGGGAACTATTGCACTTGCTTAGGTCACACTTTCTTGTCCCCTCTGCACTGTCTACCAATCTGAATTCCTAAATCTACATAGGTATTTTGGTGACCTCTGTACTTCCCATCCTGAATCCACTGGGTGTCTCTTAATATAATAAAGCTCAAGAAGTTGAAGGTTTGACTTACATAAGTGTACATATGTACAGATTTGGAATCTCTTCTAGAGAATTAATGAACCCTCCCTAGAAGCAACGGTATCACTTCATTGCAGATGAGAGGAAATGACTCTGTCTCTCTCACTGCATAAATGTCACATTCTTTAGAGTCTGTTAAATCAGCAGAATGATGGCACAGAACAATGTTGACATGCTTGGAAGGAAGGAAGGAAGGAAGGAAGGAAGGAAGGAAGGAAGGAAGGAAGGAAGGAAGGAAAAGAAAAGAAGAAACATACTCTAATTGTAATCAGTTCTCATACGCAAGGCTGTGAAAAGGGGAAAATCCAGATGATGAACTAACCAGGGTGAGGGAAAGGTCAACTGCAAGAGAGCAGAGAAAGCCAGAAGCTGCAAGGATGGGAAGGAAAGGCTCAAGTGGCACGAAAAGGATGGAAAAATTGAGACCATGTGGTTTAAGAAATGGCCAAAGGAAAGAGCAAGGGTCTGGCACATGTTTGTGGAAATTAGAGGCTCACCCTTCCCCAGCCAGGGGCACTGAGATCCACAGATCCTGGTTGATGAAAGAGCTTGGGGAACCCACCTCCCAGATGGGTTTCAGGTAGGCTGGTCCTCAGCAATGCTCTGAGCTATAGAACATTCCCACTTAAAGGGACCTCAGCAATTGTGGAGATCATCCTGGGCAACTCCTTCAGCTTGCAGACAAGGAAACTGAGGCTCAGAGAGAGACAAGTACTAATATCTATCATTTGACTCTTTTGCTTCTGAAGGCGAATCCCTAAATCCTTGCTACACAAAGAGAAGTCCATAGAGGAGCAACATCAACATCTCCCCGAAGCCTATGAGAAATGCAGAACCTCTGGCCCCATTCCATGCACTGACTCGGAATCTGAATTTTTAACAAGATCCTGAAAGCCAAGAAGCTCCCTGAAGCCTCTCGCTCCCACCTGGGGCCCCGGGGACCAGACTGTTCCTCTCCATCAGTCAGCCGTCTGCTTCCCCTCCTCTTAAGCTTCCAGGACTGCCAGGTTTTTAGGAGTTTAGCTAAATACAAATTCATGTACTTTGAGCATTCGGTGTAGTAGCCTCCTTGCAGTGCCTTTAAGTGGCATCTTTTCCCTTATTAGTACTTATAAATGATAACTGTATGATAAATACCTCCTCCTTTGAGAGTGCTTTACAGATTCCAAAGTCCCTAGATGTTTTTAATATCAGTAAAGCTCTAGAGCTAAGGTTATTGAACCTGCATCCCAGCTCTTCCACTTGTTGTGTGACCCTGCGAAATGTTTTAACTTCTCTGAGCCTCGATTTTAGTGCATATAAAATAGACCCACTGAGTGCAAAGGTCCATTCCAGTGTTATCATCCTGAGTCTAGAAATAAATCCTTCCTCCTCCTGGGCTTGACCATGAAAATCCAGGAACCAAAATATTCTAGAAGGTTATTTAGCCTGTTCAACTACTTAAACAAGAAGGATGACCTATTCTTCGAATAATTTTAGAGTGCAAAGCTGCACGCACGCCTGTGTAAATTCAACAAGTAAACTGTAGGTGCCACAAAATAAGAGATATTTAAATGACTCACTGGAATATTACTATCATTATTACTTTAACTAGTGTCCTTGGGAAGATTAAGCAAAATGATGGAACAATAGCTCTTCTGAGTGAGGAAATGAGTCAGTCAATAGGATTTAGAGGGAAGTCAAAGAGAAGGCACCTCATCCAAGAATGGGCAAGGCATGTTCCTCCAAACAGGCTCCGGAACTCAATGGGGCCCCACTGGTGAGTGTGCAGGGCATGAGGAGGAGGGGAGTACAAGTATGGCTTTTCAGGAAAGAAATCCCGCTGGAGGAGGTTAATCAGAAGAGGGGGCAGGCTCTTTGAGCCTGGAAGTGGGAGGCATTTTCTTATTACAAGTGTTAGAGTAGCATGAAAAGCAGCTCAGGGATAAAAGGAAACAAAGCACCCAGTGAGGAGAGAGGAAATGGACCGGGGTGAGGAGGCGGGGGCGGGGCTGGGCTGGGAGGAGCTGAGGCTGAGCAGGTGCAGCAGGGCAGGGAAAGGATTAGCAGCCCCGGGGGCAGGAGAGAGGATTTAGAGAGCCATTGCTAGGGTCAAAGAAGCAGTAGGCACTCCGTGGAGTTTTCCTAAGAAGAGCTTTACTCTCTCTCTCTCTCTCTTTCTTTTCTTTTCTTTTAAACAGCCTAAGGAGCCATCCCACATTCTGCTTCATATAACATCTGCATGTTTTGAGTGTTTTGTGGCTGGAGTCTACACTAGGGATCTGACTTAACCGAGAGCGACTTGCTAAATGACTCTGCTTGTCCCTTACCTGTCCTTCACGCCCTTTTGTCATTTATGTGCTTATAACAGTCTGTGATACCAATGGGGGCTGTGATTCAATGAAACTTTGTCACAATAATCACCCTCCAAAACTTTGTTATAATCAAACCAACTCACCTTTGATTTTCCAAGTAATCTTTCTCCTTCCTCCTTTGGAATTTAAAGCTGTAAAGTAGGAATTTACAGCCAGCTTTTTTTTTTTTTTTTTTTTTTTTTTTTTGAGGGAGGGTGGTAGGTATGTGTTCTATCTCCCTTCTCTTCTATGCCCTGGGAAACTCAATGCTAAGTGAGCTATGGGAGGTACATAAACTGTTATTTTGTGTTTCTGGTAGATAAGTTCTGAGGTAAAGAGTACAAGCAGGCTAGTATCTGCCCTGTTGTCCAGAGTTTGAGGTAGGCATGAGGACCCACTTGCAGCCAGCACTCAGAGGGTAGAAGGCACTTGTGAAAGAGGCCAGTGAGGCATATAGTGGGAGGATGGGGGGTTTCTCTAGTGAGGGCTCTTCCTGCTATCATGTTTGGTAAAGAAGAAATTCCTCACATTTTTCATTTATCCAAGTTTACCATCCTAGGCCCCCAAAGGAAAATTGTAACTTACATAGGTGGACAGAAGTGAAGACCATTTGTTTGGAAACTGCAGATTAACACTGTGTAGGAGAAAACAGGAGTACAAATGGTTGAATGCCATATTACATACCATCAAAATTTGGAGTGAGCCCTTTTATAAATCTCTTTATTTTCTTTTAAGGATGGAAACTTGAAGTTCAAGGATCTTTGAGTGAGTGATGGATGGGTTGCTTCTTATACTAAAGAGAAAGCAATAGAGTAGGAGTGGCTAAAACCTCCCATGGCTCTCACACAACTAAAAGTCACACACTTGGGGCAATGCTGAGCAACACAGGGGTGCCTGGGTGGCTCAGCCGGTTAAGCATCAGACTCTTGATTTTGGCTCAGGTGATGATCTGAGGGTCGTGAAATCAAGCCCTGTGGGCTCCGTGCTTATCACAGATTCTGCTTAAGATTCTCTCCCTTTCCCCGTATGCCTCCCCCAACACAGTTTCTCTCACTCTCTCTCTAACATAAATAAATCAATAAAATCTTTTAAAAAAAATACTGAGCAGTATATCCAATAGAAATAGAATGCAACCCAAATGTGTAATTGTAAATGTTCTAGTAATGACATTTTAAAAATGGAAAGGAACAAGTAAAATTAATTTTAATAATATATTTGCTTAGAAAAAGAAGAAATAATATATTGGCTTTAACCTGGCGTATCTAAAATATTGCCATTTCAACATATATTCGATATTTAAAAAGTACTTAGTACTGAATCTTTCTGGTGTGTATTTTGCACTTGTAGCAGATTCAGTGTGGCCTGCTCACATTCCAGATGTTCACACATGTCTAATGTCTAGCACATTGGGCAGCACAGATCTAAAAGACACAGAATTGGATCTGAATAGTTGTTAGACTCTCTCAGAGTTACCAGTATTGTTTATCTTGCTTTGGGCCACTCTAGAGAAAATCTTGGGAGGATGGCTTTTATCTTCATCATTTTCTTGAAGGATGTCATACATTCATTTATTTTTGTGTATTCAACATATACTGGAGTGCTTACTACGTATGAGACACTGTCATAGTGCAAATTATACTCTTAGCATATTTCTTTTTTGTTTCTATCAAGTTAATTGTAAAGTTATAAATGATAGAATCATCTGAAATACCTTAAGCAGAATCATTCTTGTTTTTAATGACAGTAATGTTTTTAAAATATCCGTCATGTTTCCACGGTCAAATTCCATGCTGTAGATTCGGCCATTGTTTCTTAAACTTGAAAATACACCAGAGCCACCTGAAGGGCCTGTTCAAACAGTCCCCCTCCAGAGTGTCCAAGTCAGGGGGCTAGGGTGAAGCCCACTACTTTGCATTTTTAAAAATTATTTATTTTAGAGAGAAGGAAAGCACAAGGCGGCGGGGCAGGAGGAGGCAGTGGGAGAGGGAGAGAGAGAATCCTCAAGCAGACTCCCCACTGAGCGTGGAGCCCGACACAGGGCTTGATCCCACAACCCTGAGATCATGAACTGAGCTAGAATCAAAAGTTGGACATTTAACCAACTGAGCCACCCAGGAGCCCCTTGCTGCTTTGCATTTTGACAGGTTTTCAGGAGTTGCTGATGCTGCTGGTCTGGAAGCCATACTTTGAGAACCGCTGGGTCAGAGATACATTTTCTCTGTTAAGATTCTTTCCCTTTTATGTATCCCACCCACCCTAAGACAGAGCTGAACATTTCTGGAAAGATGAACAACCACAAGATTTATATGTCTCAGAGGGATTAGTTCCAGAATGAGTGGATCTCTTCCCTGTGGTCTCTTTTCTAAGATAGGGACATAAAGACCCAAGCAGGAAATCTGAGAACAACTCCCAGGGCCAAATGATCAGGTGTGCACTCAGCTAACGGAAGCTTGTTTATGCTTTGGGGACCAGCATCAGTTGTGTCCACAGCTAACCCTCTCTGTACGGGTCCTCATGGGGATAGCTGTCATTTAACACCTGCCACCTATTTCCAGAGCTCACACTTATGCTGGGCTGGGGAGCTGAGAAGAGTATCTGTGGTTGTCAAAGCTGTTGAGTACCATGTACTAGCAGAAGAATGTCATAGACTTTCCATCCCGTGCTTCACGGCACAAGTTTGCCTTTCACCTCCTATCAGAGGATAGCTGATACCAAAGCCAGCCAGAGCAGCTGTCTGTCCTCCACAACATGGTATGCCCTGCTCATGTGTGTTTGTCCAGGGCTACTGCAGAGCCAAAAATCCTAACAGGAGGCATATGTTTTGTAAGATGTCAGCCTTCTACACTCACTCAGGTATAATGGATCCATTTGGGAGGATGAGAGCTGGCCAGGCCAGGTGTCAGTGAGGCCAGAACCTTTTGACTGGATCCAGCAACATTGCTGTGTCATACAGTTGATTACATGGTTGATTTGGAGTTTTCAAAGCACCCAGAGAAAAGGCCCACTCAGAATGGTGGCTTCTGATCCTTAATGAGTTTATTTTTCAGTTTGTGTCACTTCACCATGATTCAGGTCCACCTTTACTGAACTCAGAATGATGTCTGAATTGGTATATAGAAGGCCAGCATGTACTCTTGTCAAGTCAGAGAACTTTTATCTAAGTATTATCATAAATTCCACCCAAAATGTGTGCAATTCTCTGTAATAGATTGGTATTCCAGGTTTTTCAAGCCAGCAAGTGAAGCCTGGGCATCTGGGATGAGATTGCCCTTGGTTCTCCTCTGTGATGCTGATCACCACAAGGTTTATTAAAAGTAATAAGGACACTTGTGGCTATCCCTACCTTTCCTCAACTCTCTCACCTTGGGCAGGAGTGGGTCAGGGGCTTGGTCTCTATGTTCTGCATATGCCTCTATCCAGCCACAGGTATTGTCACTGGAAGTACAGATGGGAAGGATGGGCTTTTCTTCCCACTATTTATTTACTTATTATCTCTGCAGGGAAGACCTGTGACAGACTAGGGAACAGTTGCCAGGTGTTCTGTTTACCTGTGCCTTAAACAACTCACTATCAATTTTATTGATTGATGGAGCCTGAGTGAGGGGTGGAAGGGCAGAGGAAGAGAGAAAGGGATAATCTATCTAAAGCAGGTTCCATGCTCAGTGTGGAGACCAATGTGGGGCTTGATCTCATGATCCTGAGATCACGACCTAAGCCAGAATCAAGAGTCAGATGCTTAACTGACTAAGACACCCAGGTGCCCCTCGACATCAATTTTGGATAATTGATGAACCTTCCTCACCATCACTTCCATCCTAGAAAAAAGATGTTTTCCCTTAGATTTGGATGACCAGGTTTTGCTGTCTCATATGATATTAATCCCATGAATACCAACCAAAAGGTCAAGTTCTTAGAAAAGAACACAGATAGGAAGCGAGTCACGAACAGGTTGCCTGTGTAATGGTGTCTGGTGTTGCCAGGAGGTTCTCTGACTCCCACAGCCCTTCCAGGGGTGGACAAACTTTGGCTTAGTGACTAGACTTCTGCTTTTTTCTCTCAACCAGCACAGGATGTTTCAAACATTTATGTGGTGATTTTTCATCTTGCGATGACATATCCCAGACATTTGATGAAAAATATTCCTGGCTAGCTGTTTAGCTAGAAAATTAATCATTATCAATTAATCAATTTATTTTAAGCACAGCACTGTCTTAAGTACTGTGGAAGAATCAGAAGAAATCTAGCTGGAGGCTGGCATGCCCCAGTGAAGTCACTGAAGGGTTTTTTTTTTCTTCTTTTTTAACAACAGACATTTATTTTTTCACAGTTCTGTAGGCTATAAGCCCAAGATTTAGGTGTTACCGGGTTTTATCTCTCCTGAGGCTTCTCTCCTTGGTTGCACACAGCCAAGAAACCTTTGTTATTGTTGTTGTTGTTAAACAAGACCATCAACACGTACAGATGACCATAATACAGGGTTGACAGACTTTGCACTATTGACATTTTGGGCCAGAGAATTCTTTGTGGGGTGGGGTGAAGGATGTCCTGTGTTCACAGGATGTTTAGCAGCATCCCACCCCTTAACCCTCTAGATGCCACTCCCCGTGTTTCGCACCCCCTACCCCAATAAAATTGTCTCCTGGTAGTTCCCAATGTCCCCAGGGGAGTAGCAAAAATCACCCGGGGTTGAGAACCACTGATGTAATATAACCTGAATTTGGGATGACAGAGGGAATCGTGAGTTTAGGAGAGAATCAAGAGAGATTTTCTGGGGAAAACACATCTGAGTCTGGATTTCAAAAGACAGGAGGGCATGAATTGGCTGAGGAGATTGTTGGGTGGAGGGGTAGAGAACAGAAGAGAAGTGTTATTTCAGAAACTAATGACTGGGGGCACCTGGGTGACTCAGTGGTCTGCCTTTGGCTCAGGTCGTGGTCCCGGGACTCTGGGATCAAGTCCCACATCAGGCTTCCTGCAGAGAGCCTGCTTTTCCCTCTATGTCTCTGCCTCTCTCTCTGCGTCTCTCATGAATAAATAAATAAAACCTTAAAAAAAGGAAACTTATGACTGGAAAGGAAAATATGGGGACATGAACTGGATTCCTTTGACTGGCATGGGGGGTGTGCCAGAGTAAGGAGTAATAATAAATGAATTTGGTTAGCAACAGGTAATACCAGCTCAGGCCAGAGAGCAGACGCAGGGAAGGCTGAGAATGGCTAATGTGTCTATAGCACATTCTGTGTGCCAGGCACTGTTTTCACATGTTCCACATGCTAACTCACTTCTCTCAGCAAAAGTACATCTCAGGTGCTATTTTGCCATTTTACAGCTGGAGAAACTGAGACTTGAAAGGGACCAGTAATTTCCTAAAGTCTCTCAGCTAGGAAATAGCAGAGCCATGAGTTAACCCTCACCTGGTGGCTGAGCCCAAGCAATTACCCACTGCATGGGGGCAAGGGTTAGTTGACATGATGCCAGGTGATGGTGTTCTCCTTACCACTAGGCAGGGGTGGGTCTGGAATCCAGGGGGTCAAACAGGGTTTGAAAGGAATAAAAAAATGTGCCCTCATTTATAAAAACATTGGGAATTTGTATGAAGAGTCAAAGAGATTCTCAGATTTAAAAGGAAAGCTACAGATGAAGAGTGCAAGCAGAGAGTTTAGTTCCTTGGGCCCCAAGAATAGAGACAGTGGGTGCCAGGCTGATCATGGAGCAGGGGCTTTGAGCAGGAGGTAACAGCTGAGGCCTTCAGGCAGGCCTGGGCTTGGTGGAGGGTGTTGGGAGGAGAAGGTTGCCCCTGAGGAGGAACGGGCCAAGGGTGGGCCTCGGTGGGACCAGGTGGGCTGGTCCTCAAACCAGCAAGAGGTAGGAGTACCAAAAGGAAAATTGAAGAGTGAGAGGCTTGAATTGGAGATGAGGCTGGTCTGTGTCAGGGAACTGGATATGGAGAGATTGCTGCATGAGAGGCCTGTATAAGAAGCCACATGGAAAGGCCTAGAGGCAGGCAGCCAGAACCCCGACTCTGCCACTCACTGCCATGGTCTAGGCTGACTGCTTGGCCCTCCGGCCACAGGGTGCCCTTCTCTGGAACAGGGACGGTATAATACTGCCTGTCCTGCAGGCGAGGGGGAGAGCTGAATGTGATTCCATACATGTGGGGCCTAGTAGAGCTTCGTGCACACTGTAGCCATGATGGAAATTCTCCAGTGGTGAGCAAGTAGGTGATTTGGAGAGGGAGGTGCTGGAGCCAGACATTCTTGGGAAGGGTGCAGCAGTTATAGAGGCGAGGCGTGAGGGTTGGACCATGGTTCTGGGAGAGAAGTGTGGGGCTGTTAGAACTCAAAAGGGGCTGCTCTGAAAGGAGACAAAAGAAACTCGATTTTTGCCATGTTGAGATTTTAAGTCTCCAGTGAATCATCCAATATGTAAGGGTCTTCATAGAAATGGACAGAAATTGAGCGGTCAGGGCTGAAGAGTGGATTTTCACATTTGATGGAGCTGTGTGGTTAGATGTGTGTCCAGTATTGTGTTAGATTGAAGACTGAGAAAAAAGCAAAAGTTTATTCCTAGGGCTGGGCTTTGGTTGGTCTTATTTATGAATTTAGCTTCAAGCATCAAGACACTTAGAGGGTTTGTGGTTCTCCTTTTGTGAGCTGATCCCATCTCTGCAGACTTCCTAATTTCATTCCCATGCCTCTGAGAACAACAAGAACAATAGATGAGTCTGAGAGCAAATAGACTAGAAAAGAAGGATCCTCACCAGCATGAGGCCTCATGTTTTGCACATCCAGGCAAAGTACTGGGATTTGACCTTCCCAGCACCACCCTAATAAATAGCATATAGAGATTCCCCGCTAATTTCTAATGGGTATTTTTGACTGCCTAAACCAGCACCGCATCACAGAAATATACTGAGAGCTACAAATGCAAGCGTGTCAGTTTAAATTCTCTAGTAGGCCATTTTATAGTAGTAAAAAGAAACTGTGAAAATTGATTTTAATAATATTTTATTTCACCCAGTTCTTCAAAGTAGTCTCATTTGGACATGTAATCAATACTTAGAGAGTATTGAGATATTTTATATTCTCCTTTTTGTACTAAATCTTTCAAATCTGGTGTGTATTTTACACTTGCAAAACATCCCAATTCAGACTAGCCACATTTTGAGTGCTCAGCCGGTAGTGATGGCTACCATATTGGACTCCCAACTGCAGTGCTGCCATTCCATTCCAGAAAAAGGCTGGTAATCGCTCTGAGCTTGGTGACATCTATGTCACTCTCGTTCCCACAAGACTAATGCCTGGTGTGCACGAGTGCAAGTTTGTGGTTCATTTTGTGCCTCAGCTGGTTTGCATTACCAGAGGGAAACTGTTTAAGAGCCATCCATCACCCACAGAGCCCCAGATGGGTCATTTAGTGACAAGAGTGGCCCATCCAGGGGGCTCACATCCAGCCGTTACCAATTCCAGAGGAAAACAAAACTAATAACTTTGGTGCTGAAATGGAATCCAAGTTCGTGGGAAGGAGGAATTTCTAATATAAGAAAGGCAACAGTCCATCAATAAAGAAAGATTGGATTCAGGCTAAAGCAATGAAAGACTCAGAATTGTTTTTGGTTTTATTTCTTCTGTCTAAGATCCTCATTTCAGGTCTTTATGATTCCATTTTTCCACTTGACAGTACACAGGGTGGTTCTAGGGAGTCATTACTAAAATAAAAATTACTGGTATGGCATTTTGCAAAAATCACCAAGTGAACTTTGGGGGTATAAAACAATATAACAGCGTTCCAGTAATGTGGAATAAAGATTGTTCTTCTTTGCTGGAGTTTCCTTTTCTTTCCTGGCCAAACATATACCAGAGTGAAAACATCTGGAAATGTGACCTTCGGGGAGGGCTGCCCAACTCCCAGTCCCCAGATGCTGGATTTCTCCTCCAACTCTTTGATAGAAATGCAAGTGGGCACTTCTGATTCTAGTCATACTTCAGAATTATTACAGCCCCAAACACACAAACAGTATAATGATCGAGAGGTTTTTCAGGCTTCCCATGAAGCTCTCCCGAGATAAAAGCAGTTAACAACTGCTATTCTGCGATGATAAATGGTTGTAGGTTTTCTTTCATCAATATTTTAATGACTATTTGCATATTTTGGCAATTATGGACACAGAGAGTCTGATGGTGATTACAGAAGCAGATTGCAGAGGTGATTCACAGGACGTAGTTGGCCATCAGAGGCAATGCCATTTCTCTGTGACAAGCGGGGTCCAGCCCAGGCACCTGGCTGCTTGGCAGCCTTCTGAAGCAGGTGTACAGAGAGCCTTTGGTGTGAGTGGCTGACGTGGTGGCAGCTGGCTGCCCTCCCCTCTGATGTTCCTTTTCCCCAAGACAGCTCAGTTCTTTTGCAAGTGCACTGAAAAACCCCACACCAAAATCAGCCACTTGCCTCTTTCTGTAGGTACGATTGGCTGTTGAATCAGAGCCTCTTTGGCAGCCACTCTGTGCCTGTACTGGTGGAAGGAATCTGACAAAGGAGGATTTGACAAGACCTGTAGAATCTGACAGACCCCTCTGCCACCACAGAAGGAACCTTTTTGGAAGGAAAACAGTGTTCATGTCTCATGGACACTTCCAATTTCTCTGTAAAGTACTATTTAAATAATTTATTCACTGTTTGGTTTTTCCTTATCTCAAGCTCCAGGTTGCCATGAATATTATTTTGTAGTAGACCAGTTATGAATGTTTTACCCACAGAAGAGTCTGAAAGAAAAGCTTTCAAAGACCTGGAATTTGTAGAAGGGGCATGAGGAGCTGCCTTTCCACTTTGTATCAAGTTTTAGAAATTAATGTGAGAACCAAAATAACAAAATGATGGAAGAAATCCAATATAAAAGGAAATTGGAATAGGTCCCCACTTCATAGAGCTTTGAGGAGGAAAATTTAAACCTAACTTGAAAAATAAATATGAAGATGTTCATTGCAGTTAGATATGATAGTGCAAAAACTCAGGAGCAATTTAAATGTGACAATAGTAGCAAATGGATAAATGAACAATTGTATAGTTCTGTAATTACTGTTAGGAAGGAAGTCATTAAAATGCTGATTTCAAAAATATTTAAAGACTGGGGCGCCTGGATGGCTCAGTCAGTTGAGTGTCTGACTCTTGGTTTTAGCTCAGGTCATGATCTCAGGGTCCGGGAATGGAGGCTCCCCACCCTCTGACCAAGGGCTCTGGGCTCAGCAGGGAATCTGCATGAGATCTCTCCCTCTGCCATCCCCCCTCACCCTGTTCACACTCTCACACCCTCTCTCTCTCTAAAATAAATAAATACATAAAATATCTAATGACTTATGAAAATGATCTTGCTATAACATCAAATGAAAATATGCAAAATATAAAAATATATGTAAATTATGATCTTAATATATGCATAAGCATAGAGAAATGACCAAAAAGAAACATAAAGAGGTTTTTCTTTGTGGTTAGACTGACAGTGATTTTATTTTTCTCTTTGTTCTGATAGATGAAATTCTCTATGATTAGCACATGTTAGTTTTATAACCAGAAAAAGGCAGTAAGTATCATTATATAAACTCTCATAGGTATCCTCATAACAAACAATTGTTAAGCCATACTGCTTGCTAGTTGCCCAGACTTGGCAAATCTATCTCTTGGGGCTTCATGTCCTCACCTGGATAATGGGATCCAGTGGCCTGACTCACAGAAGTGTGATGAAAAGCCAATACATTAACCTGCAGAAACTGAAAGCAGGCAACTATTTTTTTTAAGATTTTATTCATTTATTTGACAGAGATTGAGAGAGAGCGCGCACACGCAGGGGGAGCAGCAGAGGGAGAGGGAGAAGCAGGCTCCCTGCTGAGCCTGATGTGGGGCTCTATCCCAGGACCTGGGATCATAACCTGAGCCAAAGACAAGACCCTTAACCAACTGAGCCACACAGGTGTCCCCGCAGCCAAGTATTTATATATAAGCAAGATGTATAACACTGTGTTGGATACTGTGTCTTATTGTAAACCTGCTAGAACATAAGTAAGAAATGGTACAAGCTTTTTTTTTTTTTTTAAAGATTTTATTTATTTATTCATGATAGTCACACAGAGAGAGAGAGACAGAGAGGCAGAGACACAGGCAGAGGGAGAAGCAGGCTCCATGCAGGGAGCCCGACGTGGGATTCGATCCCGGGTCTCCAGGATCGTGCCCTGGGCCAAAGGCAGGCGCCAAACCGCTGCGCCACCCAGGGATCCCTGGTACAAGCTTTAATGAGATATTTAGAATAGGAGCCCATAAAAAATTAAAACTGAAAAGTGCCCTGCACACGTACACATAGCAGGAAAACGTTTGAGGGAAGCCCTGGTTGTCAGAGCTTGGAAGTGTCAGCTGGCCCCGTGCAAGGACACTACTTCTGAATCATTACTGAAAGGCTCTTGGCAGCTTCCCCTGAGATTTGGTGTTTACTCTGTTTTGCTCAGGACAATATGCCTGTGAATGGGAGAAGCGTGACTTGGGTGGGGTAGGCAGGGCACACGGAGCAGTAGGTCTTATTGTCCGAGTTCTTATCCAGTACCTACTAAGCAGCCATCAGGTGCCAAGGGTTAGCCCAGGCCAAATACTTTCTATGGTTAGTGCAAATTAGAGTCCCCATGGAGGTTTTAAAATTTTACATGACATTATTTTTTACCATATATGTATTACTTTTTGATCATAAAAAGCATTTATACACATGTCAGAGTCTTCTCCTGGAGATTCTGATCCAGCAGTTGGGGTCCTCACTGGACACATGCCTGTCTTAAAGTCCCAAATGTGTGACCCACTATCCTATAGTAGGATGAATATGGGGGACACAGATGGCACAGTAGCTGCCCTCAGTTTGTAATCCAGGGGACACAGACTGTACACATTCACCTGGCACAGAGCAGGTGCTCCGCTATGAAGGTCCTGAACTGTTGAGTTGAATGTAAACGTTTAACATGTAACATAGACTCTTGGAGTCTTACTTTTTTCCACTTAGCCTCTGAGAGTTCTTCAGGGTAAGTGAGAAGCATGGGTGTTTATAATAATCACACAAAATAATTTTGCTTCCTCGACTCAGAATGCTGTTTGCAGGGAAGAGTCAGAAGGGTTGGTTTGAGGAGGTCGCAAAGGTGTGTGGGCCATGAGATGGTGCAGCTGCTGCTGGGGCGTTGAAGCCCGAAGCATCCAGCTGAGCCCACAGGAAGAGCCTGTGAATCTGTGACTGATCATGAAGCCTGTGGCTCAGGGCAGTAAGGGAAGGAAGCAGGGTCCAGGCTCTAATCAGGAGAACGGTGGAGAGGGCCAGCAGAGGGCCCAAGGTTGGCTCCTAACTACCCGACTGGAGGCTCTTTGAGAAAGCGGCTCTGCTCTTGTCTACTCTATACAGGCTCCCAGTTTCCCATAAGTGGCTCGAATGGGGGGACCCCAGGAGCTATGACCTGTGCTCTCTAGGGAGCATCTCTAGGGAGATGTGGGATGGGGCCTCCCAGGAGAGGGTCTGCAGAAGCTGTGCCGCTCACATAGCCGGAGGGAGGAGGAGTCTTTAAGCTCCTGTCCATCACCCTCAGGTCCACAGACCTCCTGTCATTAAAATGCAGATCCTCAGGCCCCAACCTAAACCCCCAGAGTTTCTTTAGGAAGTAGGGCCTGGCAATCTGCTTCTAGCACACTTCCCAAGGTGATCCTTTTACACAGGAGTGCTTGTGATTTATGGCCTTTAAATGTCACCAAATGCATATAGAGCATTTTATATGTGTCGGGTATAGACAGCACCATGGAGATTTGACAGGCTCCTCCAAGAACAGAGGTCATGTCAGCTAGGAATATGTCGGAGAGAGAATCCTTATCTTTGTTCCCTTCTCCCCTCCTTTCTCCTCCCAGGTACCTGCTCTGTCCGTCAGGGAAAAGACTAGAAACATCTCAGGGCTCTTTGTTAATTCAAGAGGCTGCCCAGGAGGTAAAAAAGGAGTAAGGCAAGGCAGTTAGATGCCAGGACCACCCAGACAGGAGGATCAGTGGTCCTAGGACCTGCTGATTCCAGAAGGACTCATTGAGTGTCTACCAGGTACCTAGCACTGGGCTGAACCCCAAGATTTCTAGGGGAATAGTGTCCTTGCCCCTGCTAAGCCTGGAGTCTGGAGGAAAGGGCAGGGAGCTGACCCAGGACCTGAAAGGAGGAACTCTGTCCCCCAGGGAACAACAGCTGGAAGTGATTCCTGGGAAGGTCCTGCCTCAGCTCCTGGCCTCCAACCTAGAGGAAAAGCTGGGGTGGCTCTGGTGACAGGAGGTCACCCAAGAGTGGCTGCTTTTGTTTTGCTCTGCTCTATGTGTATGGCAGGTGGGGGCATTCTCTCCCCAACCCCCAGCAGAATTTCTTGTTCTCTTCTTGTTTGTAGTACTTGGTTCTTGGAAGATGTTTATTAGAGACAGGTTGTCCCAGTGGAGCATCTCCATTTATCAGTGCTGTGTGTGTCCAGAACAAATTTGGTCCTTTCTTCCCTGTGCATACAAAACCATGGGGTGGAGTGGACCCTCCTCGGGCCAGCAGTGGCACACTGGTGGGCACTGTCCAGGCTGAGGGCAAATAAGGACTCAGAGGCTCAGGCCAAAGATTATATTGTCCAGACTTGTGGAGAAGAGTGTGGCCAGTGGGTGGAGGGAGTGCTTCAAACACAAGCAGCGGGATCCCTGGGTGGCGCAGCGATTTGGCACCTGCCTTTGGCCCGGGGCGCGATCCTGGAGACCCGGGATCGAATCCCACGTCGGGCTCCCTGCATGGAGCCTGCTTCTCCCTCTGCCTGTGTCTCTGCCTCTCTGTCTCTCTCTGTGTGACTATCATGAATAAATAAATAAAATCTTAAAAAAAAAAAAAAAAAGAAAAACACAAGCAGCTAACAGCCGCTGAAGGCCACACTTCTGGATTAGTCCGGGCTGTAGGGCTGCATTGCAGTTCTGAGACTTGTAGAAGCCTGAACAGAAGTGAAACACAGGGTCCTCTGGTGGGCCGAACGGGGCCATTGCGAGCAGCTCAGTTGGGTGGAACCCATTAGTTCTGCAGGGCCGAGAATGGAAAAAATGTCAGGGAATTTCAGATATCTAAGAACATCAGGGCCCTTGCACAGATGAAACTGGGCTGGAAACTCAAAGAATTTCTCAGTCATATTTCTTCCAAGTTAATTGACAAAGGAACAGAGACACTCCTACCCTGCTGACAAGATCATTTCATTAAAGAAATCAAACATCATATTCTTTACAGTTAAAACTTCTTTTGTGGTGGTCTCAGTTGGCATCTGCTGACTGTCACATGATGGGGATGGGCCAGGGCATTTACTTGGATAATCAGAAACAAAAGGGCATAAAGACTCAGATTTCTAATTCACTCTTCATGCCAGCCAAGCCTGGGACCCGAGCAAGATGCTTTATTTGCCGGAAGGGGAAAAAAAAAAACAAAAAACAAAACAAAACCCATAATCACATTCAGAAGTATCAATGTGTTTATGTGACTGGAGAGAGAATTGCAGGCATTTAGGAAATCCTTTTAATATTATGCATACATGTTAAAAAAAAAAAACATGTAGAATTTGGTGACCATATGCTAATCTGAAGAGGTGGAAACTCCATTTTCTTCTCCAATCCAAACATCTGCCATGTCACAGGTTGTTGGCTATCACTGCAAGTCCCGTTGTGAGCCCTGGAAGGAACAAAAGAGAACTGAAATTGTTTTGTTTTTGTCAAAATCTAGCCTGCACTGCTATTGATCACAAGGTGCATGCTATTAAATAATTTATCCGAGTTCTGTTCCACCCTGACACATTTTATTCTGAGCACTTACAGTCTGAAAGTACCAGAGAGCAGACAAAATCACGAAGGCCTGCCTTATAAGCAGGTTTAGATGAAACTCATGCTTGCCTGATTTGCCATGGCCTTGGCCTCTTTTCAGACCTGGCACCAGGGAACTTTGAGGGCTGCTGTGGGGCCCCAGGGATGAGATGCTAGCGATCTGTTGGGGGGCTCTCCACGCTGCTGTTGTTAGAAGGGAGCACGTCCTCAGTGGTACAGTCCAAAGCAAGAGCATTTGAACAATTTTATTTAATCGCTGTAGGTGGAAAGGTGTTGCAGTGATGTTATCGATTTAACGGAGGGCTGGTTAACAAGCATTTATTAAGTGCTCACCTGCAGTGTGCCTTCAACCCATGGACCATCTGCTTGTGGAACTAGAGCAAAAATACAAGCAATGAGTTCATGGAGAACATAGGCACATTAATCGTGTTATCCAGACTTTGTCACATGCGTGATGAAGAGCAGAAAGCCAAGTGGAGTCAGAGAGGGCGGGGGGCGGGGGGCGGGCACGGCATGAGTCCAGATCAAATCCTACACTTAGAAACAGTTAGAAGCCTTGTGGCTCATCTCTCCAGCTCCTGTGACACAGATCTGGGTAGCCCAGCAACTTAAATCACTCAGTGGTGGCAGTGTGGACAATATAACTCAGTCCACTGACTCCCAGGAAGATTCTCTGTTCCCCCTTGCTTTCTCTTGGCACAAAATCTGGGTACCATTGTGGCAGATGAAAGAATACAATTCCCAGTAGCACAAAAGGCACCATTCCTAGAGATAAATGTTATGCTGAGATAATCTGCATTAAGTGAGCTAATTGTATGACTTGGCCCCAGATAGCACCATGTGCTGCCAGAGAGCCAGGAGGAAGATTAAAATTCCAAGAGCTACAAGTGGCCCTGATGAGTCAAGCAAACTCCTTCTCATGTCATTTCAGGAACAAAAAAAGAATCTAAAAAACATCTAACTCACAACCAGTATTTAGGGGAGGCAGAGAGGACATCTTTCTTTTTTTTTTTATTTAAGATTTTATTTATTTATTTATTCATGAAAGACACAGAGAGAGAGAGACAGAGACACAGGCAGAGGGAGAAGCAGGCTCCCTGCAAGGAGCCGGACGTGGGACTCGATCCTGGGTCTCCAGGATCACATCCTGGGCTGAAGGCGGCACCAAACTGCTGAGCCACCCAGGCTGCCCTAGAGAGAGGACATCTTTCTAAAATTGTTGATGGATGTTACCCCTGCCCCAAAACTTTTATTTTCTGGTCCTCCTGTACAAAATATAAGTTGCCCAAGAGCAGAGCTTTTTGTATATTTTGTTCATTGCTTTAGACTCAGTGCCTAGACCAGTTCCTTGTTTACAGTAAATGGTCAATAAATAGTCACTAAGTGAAAATAAAGTAAAGCAATTACTGAAATTTATGAATTTAAAAGTGTTTTTTGGAGCAGCAGAGATATTTCCATTGACATCTAAATTTATGAATTATAGGGAGCCCAGACTGTCTCAACCCCGTTTGCAAGCTGTTTAAAGAATAACATTTTTCGTTCATTATAAAGTAATATATGTTGATTGTAAAAACCCTGAAAGGCATAAAATACGTATTTCTTTGTTTTTATTAAGTTAATTTAATTCAACCAATCAGAAATATCGATAGTTAACATTTTGATATATTCTTTCAGTATCTTTTTTCTGCATAATATATTTTTACACAAATATGGACTTACATCATGCATTGCTATTTTGAAAACAGACCTTCTTCCCTGTTCTATATTATGAACCATTCCACTCCATCTTAGTAGGTATGTGGCCATCCATTGTGTGATCATGTAGCACAGTTCACTTAACCAATTCTCTTTTACTGACATTTTAGTTTTTAATACTAAAAAAAAAACAGTGTTGCAATCAACATTCATGCAAACCTCCTGAAGTCAGATGTCTAAAGATGCCTTTGCTTTGCCAAAGGTATATAGAGGTTGTTAATGTTTTGAGATATATGGCCAATTTGTTCCTCAAAAGGTTACATTAATTTATATTCTCACCAAAAGCACACAACCATGCCTCTTGTCCCTACTCTCGCCAATACTAAATATCATCGTTTAAAATTGACCTTTGGGATTTCATACTATCAAATAAATAAATAAATAAATAAATAAATAAATAAATAAAATGGACCTTTGGGGACACCTGGGTGGCTTAGTGGTTGAGCATCTGCCTTCAGCTCAGGGCATGATCCCGGGGTCCCGGGGATCGAGTCCCACATCAGGATCCCCACTGGGAGCCTGCTTCTCCCTCTGCCTGTGTCTCTGTCTCTCTCTGTGTGTCTCTCATGAATAAATAAAATCTTTAAAAAAATAAAAAATAAATAAAACTAGCCTTTGACTTTGTTTGAAATTGGGGGCTGCCAAGTGGCAAACTTCTTCAATGCATTTACTGGCATACTTCTCCCTTTGTGTGTGTGTTACCTGTTCACCTCTTTTCCCCATGTTAGCATTGGAATATTTGTCTTTTTCTTAATCATTTGCAAGCGCTCTTTAAAGATGCTACTCTTTTGTCATGTGTATAACAATGTTCCTACTTTATCATTTGCATTTTATGGAGTTTTTGACATATAGGTTTTCAAATTTTTGTCGTCGGAATTATCCATCTTTTCTTTATTTTTGGAAAGTACTTCCCTGCCTCCAGACTCTTAAGTTTATGTTCATTTTTCTAGTTCTTGTATGTTTTATGTTTACATATTTTGGTATAAGATATGAGGTATGGCTTGAACTTTAGGGTTTTTTCCTTCTAAATGATAAGCTATATATCCCAATTCCATTTACTGAATAACCCTTGCTTTCCCCACTGATTTGGAAAGCTGTATTTATCAAATACTGACTCATACAGAATTTGCATCTCTTTGGGAATAGTCTGTTCTGTTCCAATGTTTCACATTTTTCCTGGGACAACTACTTCCCCTCATTTTTTTGTTTTACTTTTGCAAATATTCTCACCTGTTTATGCTTCCAGATGAAGCTTGAATCATTTTTTCCGGTTTGTCAAAATTTCCCCAAATCATACTAGAACTTTGATTGGCATTGTAATAGATGCATAAAGTGATCTGGTAAGAATTGACATATTTAAAATACAGAATCTTGGAATGCCTGGGTGGCTCAGTGGCTTAGCGCCTGCCTTTGGCTCAGGGTGTGATCCTGGAGATCCCCGGATTGAGTCCCACATCAGGCTCCCTGCATGGAGCCTGCTTCTCCCCCTGCCTGTGTCTCTGCCTCTCTCTCTATGTATCTCTCATGAACAAATAAATCTTTTAAAAAATAAATAAAATAAAATAAAATACAGATTCTTGCATGCCAGGATGTGGAATGCTCTTCTTTGTTTTTCAAAACCTCCTTAAAGTCTCAGTATTGTTTTATAGAGTTCTGTGTTTGAAGCCCGCCAACCTTTTTTTGGTTAGGTTTATTCCGAGAGTCTTGTGATTACTTTTTCTGAAGTAAATGGGATTTTATCCCTTTATAGTTTCCAACTGGTTATGGCTAATATTATACACAAAACACACACACACACATACACAGGCTTTTGACATTTAGTTAGATACATAGATACCCAGATATAGATTTGTACTAGTGATCTTATTGAAGATTCTTATTTTTTTAAGATTTTTATTCATTTATTCATTTAAAGAATTTTTAAGAATTAAAGAATTTAAAGAATTTTTAAAGAATTTAAAGATTCATTTAAAGATTTTTATTCATTTATTCCAGGATCACGCCCTGAGCCAAAGGCAGATGCTCAACCACTGAGCCACCCAGGCATCCCAAGATTCTTATTAATTTTACTAATCAGTATTGATTAAAGGCGAAAGAGAAAACAGTATAGAACCACCATTGATAGACATTTTTTCCATTAAAGTACACAGTACATTTATAAATAGTATCCGCTAGTTCTGCGGTGGCATCCTTAATTCTCTTTTTCTCAGTGCTAAAGATAAAATCTTATAGCATTACTATACAGAATGAGATATAAGCTGGTCTGTGCTAATGCCCTCATATTAATGCCACTCCAACCTCAATAAAAGCATACCAGATTTTCCTAGAGATAATGAGGAAGTACAGCCCTGCTCTCACATGATGTCCAGCACCCAGTACCTCCTTGTCATATAATACTGCAAACACTAACAACCCAGACTGAGCTCTATTATTGTATAATATTTAGTAGCTTCTGACGATGCAGAAACTGTGCCTCATGGAGTAGAAACATGCACAAATAGTTCTAGCTTTGGCCTTCAGTTAAAGGATTGATTTGCATTTACACAGCGCAGCAATTTGGCGTGTGTGTGCTCAGAGAACTTTGACAAAAATTTGAGAGAGATTAAAACTTTGCAAGGACACAGTGACCTTTATTTCTTTTACATTTAAGGGCAAGGGTTTGGCATCCATGTGGGGAAAAAAGTATGGCAAAAAATAAGATAGTCATTAATTTTCATTTTGCTAGAAGCATGTTTTGAATTAACTCAAACTAAAAAGGTCACAGCTACTAGGCATTTTCTTTTTCTTCTGTCTTTAATTGCATTAATTTGTATGCAGATATATAGAGATAGATAGAGAGAGAAATGTATTGCCATAGAGGATCTGGGAAGGCCTCAAAAAAGAAGTTTTGATAACCATGAATATTATAGTATCTGACAGTTTAAGGTCTTTCAATGAATTACAATGCCCCTGAACTATGAGCACTCAAATTATCATAGTTTAAATGTGGAGAAATTGAGGACTGTTTTCTCTACCAGATTAAAAAAAAAATCACACTTCTCACCAATGCCATCCTGTGTTCCCATTTTCTGGAACATATGCTTTCAGAACTATTTTTAGGAATATTTGGGCTTCTACTGATGGAATTATTTTTGCAGCAGAGTGAAGATTGATGTTTACCACCCTGTGGTCACAGTTAAAATTCACACTCATAGCCATCTCCTTAACTCTGTGAATGCATGCAAATGTGGACAAGATCTCTCTTTTAATGAAATTTAATTTAATAGGGCCCTACTTACCTAAAATAGCTGTTATTTTTTTTCAAACAGTAGCCACTGGAACCAGAGCAGGAAACAAGAAGGGCCCATCTATGTAAACCAGAGCCACTTCATTCTTGCTTGTTTTGTATATTCAGGTTCTTTTAAGATTGTCTTTGAACAAAAAGTTACAGTTATCAATGCAACAAAAAATGTACCATTTGAAAACCTGGCATGGCAGTTTCATTAAGCCAACTTTCCATTTTCCAGAATGAACTAGTTAAAATCGGTTCTCTGAGTAACATTAGCATCTTTATAAATGGCACACGTCTCTCTCTCTCTCTCTCTCTCTCTCTCTCTCTCTCTCGTCCCTAGGCCAACTGCTGAGATTCTCCAACTAGTGATAGAGACTCATGTAGAGAGTTTAGCTGTGATATGTGTTGTGTTTTCCATGAATCCCAATCCTCTTCATCAGATATCCACAGGGAGCTTTTCTAAAAATACTGATTCTTAGGCCCTACCCTGTGGGCCTAAGAATCTTTGGGAGTAAGGAATCTGCATTTTAAAAGCCTCTCAAGTAAGCAAACCTTTACAGATGGTGCTTGTCTGGGTACCCAAAAGAATGTGAGTATAGTCTCCACCACTGGGCTTTTGTCCTGCTTGCTAACGAGTGTTGCATCTAGGCAGTGCTTCTCGAACTATCACGTACATCCGAACCACCTGGCATTATTCATTTCTAACAAGTATCTTGGTGATTCTGCTACTGCAGGTACATGGAACACACTTCGAGTAGCAAAGCTCCAGGCCAGGGTTCCTCATCTTTGGCACCATTGATATCTTGGGCTGGGTGATTCTTTGCTGTGGGGGCTGTCCTGTGTATTGTAAGATGTTTAGCAGCATCTCTGGGCCTTACTTACTAGATGTTAATAGCATTCCCTCCTGCTTATGACAACCAGAAACATCTTCAGACATTTTTAACTATAGCCAGATTTTCCCTGGGGCACAAAATGACTCATGGTTGAGAATTGCTACCCTAAGTGACCTTGATCATCAGTCAGGTGTGATGTATATTATTAAATGTGATTTGAGTGTGCATTTAAAAATCCATACTCTGGGTTCATCTGTCTTCCTTAGATATAAGCCACATAAGGACAGAGGACTTAACTTATTCACCACTGTATCCAGAGCCCCTGGAAGACTGTTTAGCACACAGTAGGAGCCTGATAAATATTTGACAAGAATAACAAAAGAAGATGTGGTCCATGTATACAATGGAATATTCCTCAGCCATTAGAAACGACAAATACCCACCATTTGCTTCAACGTGGTTGGAACTGGAGGGTATTATGCTGAGTGAAATAAGTCAATCAGAGAAGGACAAACATTATATGGTCTCATTCATTTGGGGAATATAAATAATAGTGAAAGGGAATAGAAGGGAAGGGAGAAGAAATGGGTAGGAAATATCAGAAAGGGAGACAGAACATGAGAGGCTCCCAACTCTGTGAAACGATCTAGGGGTGGTGGAAGGGGAGGTGGGTGGGGGGTGGGGGTGGCTGGGTGACGGGCACTGAGGGGGGCACTTGATGGGATGAGCACTGGGTGTTATTCTATATGTTAGCAAATTGAACACCAATAAAAAATAAATTTATAAAAATAATAAATGAATGCATGAAGCTAGCACTGAGTAGCACACGAAGCTCACTCTCTGTGGCTTCCTTTTTCGACTTTCTATGAGGTGTACAGAGAAAGTGGCTTTGCCTAGTCCTCTACAAATATTTCATTATGCTTTTTTCAGTTCCTGGCAAAAACCTTAAGAGGTCAAGTTCTTGTGGGGCTAAAGAGTATCTGTCATAGTTCTTATCTGACAAATGCTTTTTCCTTGACCAAGTTCTCTCCTAAGAGAAATCCATCCTATGAGCCCTTCAGTGACCAGGTCCAGAGTAAGTCCAATGCTTTTGTGGTTTCTAAATGAAATGACCCTCTCTAACCAAACCAAGCCGTGTGGTCAGGAAAAGCGAGGTCAAGCATGAGCCACACTGTGAAGCATGGCTTTGCCACCTGCACTCACCATCTCCCCCTTTCTTGGCCTGCCACTGCCTGCTGCCCTTTCCTTGTCACCCCCACTTCCACATCTGTGAGGGGAACGGTGCACGTGCATCACTCCTCCTCCAAGCCAGAACACGTAGTGGCGGTTCACGGGCAGCCACGGTCCCCACAGCAGACCTCACACACCCTGCTTGGTTCATGAAGGCAAAGCGCCAGGGAGAGTTTGAGACTCAGTAGGAGAAAGGACCCCCTGTGCCCACCCCACCCCCTCTGCCCACCCCACACACACACACACACACCTCCAGCAAGGGCACACAGCTGAATCTCTTTATATGGGATCTGCCCCAGGTCCTCTCCAATCCCATCCCCAGGAGTTTATAGCAGTTCCCCACCCCACCCTCTCCACCCCTGCGTGAAGGCTCCCTCTCCAGGCCTCTGCATCCTTGCAGGATTCCACCCATTTGAAGGCAAGCCGGGGACTCACAGTGCTCAGCCTTTTGCTCTTCCATCTCTGTGCCTGTGACCGGAGCATTGGGGCATGGCAGGTGGATCCTTTGCCCACCGCCCACCCTGGCTGAGCTTTGTCTCCAGGGCTATCTGTCCACCTCCCGGGGAGTGCAGGTCCCTTCATGCTCCACCCCAGCACCCACTCTGCAACAGTCCCATCCGTGTCCCCTTGGTCCGGGGGAAGCCCTGATTGCCAGGCCAGCTCCACCTCCTACCCCAGCAGGCCACATGATGCTTCTTGTCTTACAGGACGAGAGTATCCTTGGAGGGTATGAGAACCAAGTTCACTGGGGGAAGCCCTGGGTTTTCTTTGCAACTTTTTTATTCCTAGCACCGTTGCTGTGCTGGTGTTCCACTCTGTCCCAGAGGGAATCCAGTGCTGGGTTTCCCCAAATGTGCTCCAAGCAGACTAAGTGACTCAGCAACATTCTGCCCTCCTTCTGTCTCTCCAGGGCTCCTTGCTTTGAAACGTAGCAGTGCCTTGGGGCTCAGCACTTGGCCCCATGCCTTCTGATGGCTTATAATGTTGTCATTGCCAAGGGACATTTATCTCCAGCCTTGGCCCTTCCTCTCAGGTCCTGCTCTGTATGTGTACCTGCCTACATATGTCCTCACACTCAATACCAGCAGGTGAGCTCCCTGGCCTCCATCCCCCCACCCCAGCACCTTCACGGAAACAACTCCATACCACCATCTGCCTTGGGGTGCCATCACCACTGTGCCCCCTTGCACCAGCCACAGCCTGAAACCCATCCTGGACACCCACCTGCCTCTCATTTAGCATAATCTGCTAATAACTGATGTTTCTATTTTCATGTTTCTAGAATGTGTCTACTTCTGTCTATCACTACAGCCACTACCCTCTTCTCTCTTTTTCTAAGATTTTATTTATTTATTTATTTGAGAGAATGAGCAGTGGGGAGGGGCAGAGAGAGAGAGAGAGAAGAGAGAGAATGAGAGAGAGAGAGAGAGAGAGAGAGAGAGAGAGGAGCAGGCTCCCCACTGAGCAAGGAGTCCAATGCAGGGCTCAATCCCAGGACCTGGAGATCATGACCTGAGCCAAAGGCAGGTGCTTAACCACCTGAGCCACCCAGGCGCCCCACCACCACCCTCTTCTGAGTTAACATCATCTCTAGCTTGTATTCCAAATCCCTCCTAACTGGCTGCCTTGCTTCCCTCTGTCCCCAGCCCATCTCTGAGACCACAGTTAATGTGATGTTGTACATTTTACCTACATTTATACACATATATGGCGTCTGTTAGGGTTGGCTTCTGTTAGGGTTGGCTTCTGTTAGGGTTCTCTGGAGAAAACCAATAGGAGTATTTAGATTTATTTTTAAGTAATTGGTTTGTGGGATTATGGGGGTTAGCAGATTTGTGGGACAGGCCAGCAGGCTGGAAAATCCAGCAAGAGTTGATGTCAAAGTCTTGAGTCCAAATTTCACAGGCAGGATTTCTATGTTACAGTCTTGAAGAGAATTTCTTACACTTCAGAGAACCTCAATCTTTGCTCTTAAGGCCTTCAATTGATTGGACAAGGCCCACCCACATTATAGAACATCATCTGCTTTACTCAAAGTCTGATTTAAATGTTAATCTCAGGGTGCCAGGGTGGCTCAGTTGGTTAAGCATCTGCCTTCGGCTCAGGTCATGATCCCAGGGTCCTGGGATTGAGCCCCATGTTGGGCTCCCTGCTTAGCAGGGAGTCTGCTTCTCCTTCTTCCTCTGACCCTCCCTCTCCCCCTACTCCTGCTCTTTCTTTTATAAATAAATAAATTTTAAAAATAAATAAATAAATGTTAATCTCATCTAAAAACACCTCAGCAACATCTCTACTGATGTTTGATCAGACAACTGGGCACATAGCTTAGTCAAGTTGACATGTAAAAAGAACAATCATACTTTATTTTGCACTTAGAATGAAGGCCAACATCCCAGTCATGGCCACAAGGCTCCATGTGATCTAGCCCTTGCCTTCTTCCTCTCTGACCATCTCCTAGGCACTGTGTCCTGGTCATACTAACCTCCCTTCAGGTCTTGAATATACCATCTGCCTCCTGTCCTGGAGCCAGTACATACTTTATCCCCTCTGCCTGACATTCCTGGTCCCTGTTCCCAGTGTGCATGCATTCTTGCACATGCATTGCCTAAGGAAGCCCTACTCCATCATCCTTCAGATCCTGGTTCAAATGCTGTCTTCTGGAAAGAGCTCCCACACCAGGCAGACTTACCTACTCCTCTGACTCAATGTGACACAATGCATGATGACGCATTTAGTTGTGTGGATACTTAATTGATATCTGTTTCCTCCACTAGACTGTACACTGCTCTAAGGCAGGAGCCAGGTCTGTGTTGTCCGCCCAGGTACCTCCAACACTCATATTAAAGGAACGTGTGAAGGAGTTGGGAAAGACTAGCTGGGCCCTGAATACCTTATGTCTTCCTTCCTGGTAGGGCCCCTTCCATCCCATGTGGGGCCTACACTTGCTTATGGGCTCCCTGCACCTGCTTTCCTTGTTCTCTTGCTCCTGGCTTTGCAGACATTCCCTGCTCCCCCTTAAGATGTGCCCTACAAAGCAGAGGGGACTACTTCCCTGTCTGTCTGCCCATGTGGCTCAGGTTTGAAACTCTGCCTGCATGAGCCTCGCTTCAGGCACCAGTTTTAGTCCTTGAGGATAAACATTTAAGACAAACTGACAGAGCAGAGCTTTCATCTGGAAAGAGAGGACTGGGGGGCTGTCACCCCTTCACGAGCCCTCAAATGCTCATTTGTATGTAAGCATTTACAGAGGCAAAGCTACTGCCATCCAATATATTGGTGAGAAAATAGTCATATTTTACCCTCCAGTGGAAACCTAACCAACATCTGTGGACAGATCAAGATTGGCTCTACTTTCCTCCCTAGCGCTTTAATACTTGAGTTGTCTAAGATCTAATTATTTTAATATTTTCCTATGGGCCTGGAAGCTTACAGACTGTTAGGCAGGAGTCTATGTTAATTGGCTCTTAGCCATTTCCCTTCATGATAGATAACCATTTCAAGGTTGGGTGGTCTGTGTCCCAAATGCTGCAGAGCACCAATGAAATGAACCTTATGAAATTTCAGATGCATTAGATCCAACAGCTGTCCTCCAGCACATGCAATGGACATAATCATCAAACCTGGTATAAAGCAAATTGTACTTCCCCTGTGACTTGTATCCTCATGCAGAGAAGCTTTACCTTCATTCCAGTTAAACACTTATTAGTGGAGGTTCTTCTCTCTCTGGACAACATTGTCAGTGTGAATCATCTATAAAACTCCAACGCATCGGGGAATCCCACTGTTCCAAATCCTTTTGGTAAAGGTAAAGAAATGTACATCTTTTGTATATTTGGGTTTTTTCCTTTGCATTTTATTTTTTTAAGATTTATTTATTTGAGAGAGAGAGAGAAAGAGAGAGAGAGAACACAAACAGGGGGAAGGGCACAAAGAGAAGGAGAGAATCTCAAGCAGAGCCCCATGCAGGGCTTGAACTCATGACCCTGAGATCATGACCTGAGCAGAAATCAAGAGTCAGATGCTCAACTGACTGAGGCACCAAGGTGCCCCATTCCCTCTACATTAAAAAAAAAAAAAAAAGCAGAGTTCAATTACTTTATATGGTGAAGTTCAATAGTTTTAAAAGTTCAACCATTTTCTCCCTGAATTTGGAGCAGAAAATAAGATGGTAGACAAGTGGGTCTCTCAGGATACGAGTGTCCTAAAAGAACAAGACTTATTCAGAGTGACTTATTCAGAGTAGGCATGTATTAACAAACAGCTTACTTAGGACCTCTGGTTAAGCCCAGGACTCCTCTCAGAGTGAAAAACTTAGTCAACAGGCAGCTTTGTGTCTCTGGACTCACACTGCGTGCACAGCACCCCTTCTCCAGATCCCCAGATCCCCTCTTTCTTTGCTGATTGTGAGGTTCATGCCAGATGGCGGTTCTGTCACTGTTTCTGCCTCCACACCCACAGCTACCGGCAATTTGCAAGGAAAGGGTACTTTATGAAGAGAAAGGCCATTTCAGGCTTTTAAGTTCTCTTTCAAAATGCCTGTGTATAAAAATGTCCTTAAGAAATACTGACTCATATAAACTTGAAGTACTGTTAGAGGTTTATCCCCCCAAATTCTAGTGTTCTTTATCCATTAGATATTGCAGACTTCAATTACTCTTTTTTTCAACGGCTCTACTTAAACCACAAAGAGCAGCCCTAAGAGGCAGAGGCACAATGGTTGCCAACAACAACAAAAAAAACCCAAACCCAAAACGCAGAGTAATTGAGGATTAGCACAGGAATGCCACCTTGTGTGCCCCATGACATGGGCCACGGGTGGTCGTCATTTCCAGGAACAAGGAACAGATTTTATGACCAGCCATAAAATGGCTCACTCTGAACATTCAAGAGAAACTTCCTTTGTGCTCAGGTAGGTATTTGAGGTCCTGGGTTTCAAGGCCCTATTATTCATGTCTACCCTGGACATAAGCATGCCTGAAAGCTTTGAATTTATTATGTGGAAGAAACAGCACCACTGGGGTATCCTGAGGTGTCCAGCTGCCCATGTCATGTGGCGCATTCTAGTGGCACAGACAAGCTGCATGAGATGGGTCTCTTGACCAGCAGCAACTAGGGACACATATAAGAAGAGCAGCAGCCTCAGGAGGATCTTGAGAGAGGCATCCCCAGGGCAAGGAAACTCTGACTGGCATCTTTCATCCTCACCTGCCAGGACTATTGGCCTTTCACACCTACTGTGTGCTAGAACCTCATCTGGACAGCAGGAACATGAAAGTGGGTAAAACGTGGTCCCTGCCCTCCAGCAGCATCTGGGGAAAGACAGGAAAGCAGATCCTTGTACTGTTGCACTAGTGAGGTCCCAGGTCTCCCCTCCAATCTGTAACTACCACCAGGTCGAACGTGGGTTTGAACTGCATGGGGGCCACTTATACATGTGGTTTTCTCAATAAATACAAAACAGTATTTGTAACAGCAAATGTGTTTTTTATTTATGATTTTCTTAATAACATTTTCTTTTCTCTAGCTCACTCAATTGTAAGAATACAGTACATGGTGCATGCAATACAAAATACATCTTAATTTATGTTATTGGTAAGGCTTCTGGTCAACAATAGGCTACTAATAGTAAAGTTTTGGGGGAGTCAAAAGTTATAATTGGATTTTCAACTCTGCAAGGGATTGGCTCCCCAACCCCAACATTGTTCGAGGGTCAACTGTATGTCTTAAATGTCAATTGGCTTTTTTTTTTTTTTTTTTTTTTTAGTTCTATAGACCTTTAGTCACTTTAATGATGGTACAACTGGGCCCTGAATCCAGGTCTTCTGATTCTTCAATTTCTTTTACATAAAAAGCTCTGCAAATACGAGTTTTTGGGTTTAGCTTCATTCTTATGCTTCCATTTGTCATGTCTGTTGAGTTTCGCCTTCAGTTCACATTGTATCAAACTTTTAATCTTTCAAAAATATAGTTTGGAACTACACAATCACTTGTTTATTTTAAGAAGTGCTAACTACTTTTCCAAGTCACTGCTACTCAGGCTAGGCTTTGTTAGTCGTTGCAGTGTGGATAAGTGCATTATCCCAGCTTTTTAAAACACTTCCCTTGACAATTCACTTTTTAAATTTTCTGATTAAGTTAACACAAATATTATTGATTGGGTTATTATTTTGAAACCTATATCTGGCTTTTGAGTTTTCCTGCCCACGTTTGCAAGAGCTGAATTGATACAATGGATTTCATGGCTCACATAAGGCTAATGAGGCACCAAGTTATAATTAATTTAGGCCTCAGTGGCACCCAATTGGCACCTCTGGAGAGCTGACCTTATCTTTGATGTATTCAAAGCAAGTTATTTTTGCCATAATGCTAAGGGAAGTACACAGCCATGTCATCTCTTTGTTTACTCCTTATTCAGAATCCATTGAGATGTTTGATAAGATAGGCACCGGGGGGCCAGGCAGGTGGGGACACATGCCAGGAGAAGGTATCCTTCTGGGCAAGGTCACCCAGGGTCCTTGGGCTCCCCAGCTATTTAATTATTCTAAGTTGAAGGATTATCCTCAGCAAAAAGGTAAAGCAGAGGGTTGCCCCTTACTCTGCCCGTTTTCCTGTCCTCCGCACTGCCTCTGTCCCTCAGATATTCCTGAACTCTCTGTCTTCTTCTTCCATAACCTGCTTAGAGAACTTTAGTTTTCCATGAGTAGAAAATGCCTAGTAACCACTCAAGTTGCTTGCCTGCCACTGGTATTTTCACAAATATCAACACTTAGGCCAAAAGGCTGGGGCAGATTTCCAGGCCTCGGTCCTCCTCTTAAAGATTGGGGTGAAAGGTGAGGGGCCCCGAAGTCATTACATGTTGAATGGTAGATTCCGTCCGTGCTGGGGTGCTGGCAGAGGGTGCAGCTCTGCGAATACCACCATACCTGGGGAGTTTTTACCACCCTGAAGCCAGACTGTACCCTGCCAATGAAATCAGACCCTCTAAGGGCAGGACAGAAAGATTAATAGTTTTGGAAGCTCTTCTCATGACTCCTGCCCAGACTGTTTGTGGGGGCCTCAGTGGGTGACAGGACTCACTGTTTATTACCACTTAGCAAATTTACCGAATGCTGCAAATGCTGCTATCTGATCATGTGTACTTTCCTTGTGTATAAATTAAAAGGAACAGCTACTTTTAATGCTACTGGCTCTGTTTCGAGAACACCCTGAAGTTTCCCAAGATTTCCTCCAGCCCCGAGGGTCTGCCTTGCTTGTTTATTGACTACAGAGTCTTTGCTGAAGCCCTTAGATATTCTTGCTCTTGCTCCCCCAGGGGCCTCCTGCTCTTGGCTGCACAGCTAGCTGCCCCAAATTCTTTCTGGCAGGCCTCACAGGGCTGGGAGGGGTCTAGATGAGAATAAAACTCTATGTTTTATTTTCCTGGAGAGCAAGGGTTCTCAACCCTGCAGCACATTAGAATCATCCTGGGGATGATTCTGATTTAATGGGTCCGGGGCAGGATCCATGCATTAGGGGAAGTTTAAAAGCTCCCCAGGTGATTCTAATGTGAACACAGAGACAAGAACCAGACTATAAGATAAAGTGAAACTTTAAAAAATAAACATGTTTGTATTTTCTTCAACATTTAAAAAACTGATTCTAAAATATAATGAAGGATGCTGGTCAGACAATAAACAAAACATGGAAATTATTTTTAAAACATACATTTAAATGTATGTATATTTGAATATATAATATACCTTTAAATATGTATTTACATATGTATATTAAATATACCTTTAAATACATATTTATGTATACATAAATATACATATATTTATGTGTAAATATAACCTTTAAATACATATTTTTGGACATAAGTATATATATATATGATGTGTGTGTATGTATATATACATACACACACACAGATATATATATATAAAAAATTTATATTCCTTCCATCCAATGCCTGGTATTTTTGAGGAGGCCAATGTGCAAGATGGGACATTCTTTTTTTTTTTTTTTGTATATATTTTTTATTGGAGTTCGATTTGCCAACATATAGCATAACACCCAGTACTCCTCTAGTCAAATGCCCCCCTCAGTGCCCATCACCCAGTCCCCCAACCCCCCATCCACCTCCCCTTCCACTACCCCCTTGTTCATTTCAAGATGGGACATTCTTAAGCTGGATTTGGAATGCACCATCGGAGAAAGATCTTGATGTCAGTATCACCCACTGTATTAGGGCAACACTAGCTGCTGTAACAAATAAAATCCAGACCTTCAGCAATTTAACACTGTGGGAATTTGGTGTCCCTATGACAGTATGGAGGATAAAGAGGTTAGAAAGGCAGCTCTATTCAGCACAGACATCAGGATCCCCGCTTTGAGGTTCCAAGGTGCGCCTGCCTGGAGGGGAGAGAGCGTTCGGGACTCCATGGGTTGGTACCCAGTGGCTGAGCTTGAACCCCATTGGCCAGAACTCAGTCACCTGGCGGCTCCCACCTGTGTAACTAGTCTGGCAAGGAGCAGGAATGCTATGGGGCTGCATGCAGGTCCTCTGACAGCAGGGAGCATTTGTGTGTCAGGTGCCTCCCAGGAAGGCATAGGTGTCCCAATGCCAGGTGTGACCACTGCCCTTAGAAGTGCAGACTCCAGGCCTCCTCCTAGGTGCACGAGGCCACAGAGGACAAATGATTGTGTTAAGGGCGTGTGCTTTCTCTTCTTTTCTCCACAGATATCGCAAATGGCACCAGTTCAGGGGGGTACCGCCCACCTCCCAGAACCAAAGAAGTCATCATCAATGGCCAGACTGTGAAACTTAAATATTGTTTCACCTGCAAGATTTTCCGGCCCCCTCGTGCCTCTCATTGTAGCCTTTGCGATAACTGCGTAGGTGAGTAGCAGCAGAAATCGCCTCTGTTCCGCCTCTCATGCGGGGGGTGAAATGTCTGCAGCGGATGGGGTGGCTGATTGATTGCTTTGGTGGCCTTGGAGGAGATTGCGCTAAGGAGAGTCAGCATGTGTGTCTCTATAATCCCCGGAACCGAACAACTCAGTAATAGTTAATATTTCAAGTGCCTCCTGCCACGGATCCCATTCACCAAGCCCAGTGGTACCAAATCTCTTTTTCCTTTTTACGTCTTCCACCCCCACCCCCACTATCAGTCCAGTGCCCTAGGTCCTCTGCTCCTGCAGGGCGCACAACAGAGTGGGGGTTCCTGCCCTGGAGTGGCCGGATCAGCGGGCATTAGGAATAAAACCACTTTACCCCTAGGTCCCTCCATCACCCAGAAGGCTGTCTCCACATGTTGCCGGATGAGCTTTGTGCAGTTCTCACAACTCCTCACAGAGGTACTTAGTGGGGGAGCTGGAGGCACTAGAAGCCCAAGGAGAGGAAGAGAGGCAGAGGCCAGGATGGTGGCTCTTCCCAGGGACCACCACAATCTTCCCTCCCTGTCCACTTGCTTGCTCAGGGACAGACTAGAGAAACAGACTGAGGGAACGGGTATAGCACAGGCTCCTCAGTTGTAAGACGTGGCTCTACTGTTAGGCCACCGTTGGCCCAGCACAGGATTTTGACAAGTGACGTGGCTCTCAGCCCCCTGGAATTATTTGGCAAGCACCTTCTGTCACTTCAAATGGAGAGCTGCTAGCCACACCCACAGACCATCTCCTTCCTTGGTGTGAAGCTTCTTAGAGAAGTTGGCAACCAGGTGACTCAAGTCACAGGAAGGGTGATTTACACAAAGGCTCTCCTCACCCGGAAAGACCCTCATTTCTCCAGTCCTGTGACCTGCCTCTAATAGAAATGACCAAGGATAATTCCAGGAATCCTGTTAGCTCAGAACCAACCTTATTTCCCTCAGTAAAACATCATCATTCATGGCCAATACTCTTTCTGAATCTATTAGAATTCATAGTCTCCATTCTTAAAGAAAATAAAATGTTATAATATACTTCCACTGTACAAAAATGTTTTCCTTTTATTTGTCTGAAATTTACTTCATCCTAACTTTAAAAATCTATAATTTGGTATAAAGTCCATGATTTCCCCCATCAAGGCTTTGTCTTGTTTTTTTTTTTTTTTTAAGTTAGATAAATTACTTTTAGCCTTGGCCCCCAAGCAGAACAGCATGGAATTTTGTTCTATCTTCTCCCATTTTGCAAGTAGTCTTAGTCAAGAGCCAGGAATCTGGCACCAGATGGCCTGGGTGCAAATACTAGCTTCATGACTCAGACAAGCTACTTAAACTCTCTATGCCTCAGTTTTCTCATCTATACAATGGCCTTGATAACAGTAGCCACTTCATGGGATGGTTGATGGATTATATGGATCAACACAAGGAAAGCACTTGGAATAGTGCCTGGTGTAGAGCAAATGTTATTATTGTATCTGTAATTCTTGTTGGTATTCTGTTATTTTTTCTGCTCCCTTTATATTTTTGATTGTCTTTCTATGGATAATTCCTTGATCTACTATAGCACTCTGTGGGTATGGTGACCAAAACCATACCTGGTCCTCTATATGGGGGCAGACCAGGGTTTCTATAAGGCACATGACAGCCTTTGTTAGACTTCTGATAGGCTTCCTCATGACTTCAGCCCCACAGGCCATCTTGAGGACACTTTTAAGTCAAAGCATTGCAGAGTATCTTTAAGGAATAACCTGTAGAGGTTCTCAAGACCCTTTCTGGAGTCATAGTTTTGATATTACATGATGGAGTATCATATGATGAGATATTATATGATGTAACTTACACTTTTGTAAAGCTCTTCTGTTATATTCCACGCCTTCTCCTGGAGATCCAGTGACTTATTCCACTAGGCATTTATAAGTAGGGAGTTGGTATTCCCCAACTCCAAAGAGTTTACTGGGCACCTCCTTCTCTTTATTATTTATAAAAGTGTTTACCCATTTCTAGACATCTGTTCATTTGTTCATTTGTATCAGTTGGTCTCAATCTTCTATTTCCTTTCTGTAGTCTAGACTACTAATCATGATAAAACTTCCTCCCCAGCTCATAGTGTTTTAAAATTCTCTTTGGATTATTATAAAACACTTTCTAAAAGCTCCTATAACCATCTTATTCATTTCCTCCAACACCTGTAGGTGTACATAAATGTCCCTTAAAGAACTCTGATGAATTAGATGTAAAATCCCCTTATCAAAATTATGTATCAACCCCAGTTAATGGTGTACTTCTCCTAGAGCATATTTAAGATAGTACAATATCTCATGGAAACCACCAGCTGAGAAAATTCAAGCCGCCAGTCTATAGTATCTAGGAGCCCTTCTGCAACTTTTCTGATAAATCCAAGTCATGGTAGCAATACAGCACTCCACAAATAAGCAGGGTGGTGTCCTATAATTGGGAGACACAGAACAGCAAAAGGAAAGGCAAGGAAAGGGGAAAGTTTGGGAGTAGGCTCAAGAGGAGGAAAACTGGCCAGAGACTACATTACCAATGTCTCCTCTAAGCAGCATCTGCTTGTCCTAGGGCTGGAGTTTGGCAAACCTTGATCAGGGCCCCACTGTACCAACGACAGGTGAGATAAGTAGAATATAGCTGATTTAACATAAAGCTACTCACAGCACTCCTGGAACAACCACACAGTGATTCAAACCTACATAGCTTTGGTTTTCCAGTTCATTATGCTACATTTGGGCCTTTGGTGTGACCCATTAGCAGACCAGAAAATTGGACCTCTTTCCACATTCAGGAAAATAGAGTGGAAAGCAAATGTCTCCAACAGAGAAGTGTAATTGCAGAGTTTTCTGTGATTTTATTTTTAGATAGAAAGTTTTTATTGAAAGAATTATACTTTTTGCAGCCAGAGAGGAAAAATACAATGATGTGCTGAAAGCCAAGGTTAGTACATGTGGCTTCCCTTCCCTTGTAATGAATGGGTTTGGGATGGTTCTTCCTACGTACACAAATAAATATCAGTTTACAGTGGGAGAAGAGAGAGGAAAAGTACAGTTTCTCAGGCAGTTTAGAAGAGTGTTTTTCTTTGTTAAATAAGTTTGAAATGAGAGCAAACTTGTAGGGGCTCTGTATTTTTAGTTGAGGAACTGAGGGAAAAGCTTTCATGGAGAGCAAACTCTGGTACAAATACAGAACTGGTTAGCAGATCCTAGTGGTTGGCAATGTGGCTCTAATGTTAAATACCCAAGGCTGGATCCAGGTCCTGTCATTGGATAGTATTAGTACCTGGGTAGGTTATCTGACTACCCAATTGTTATCCCGTCTGTAAAATGGGATGACCCTAGTACTACCTCATAGGTTTCTTTTAAGGATTAAGTGAGTTAGTGCCCAGCAAGCAACCTGTAGAGACCTGGTGCACACTGAGGGCTCAGTGAATGTTTGCCAATAGCGTTATCATGAACTGCTGCCATAACACTCCCAAATAACTGCACATTACAAGGTTCATCTTCACAGTGTGATAGGAATTACCTCGTTTTCCTGTAATCTGGTGTGCTTTAGATGACCTGAAGTATTAGAAGTGAATATATTCCCCATCACCACCTCTGGTTTTGTCTCTGTTTACCTCTGTTTCTGTCTCTCTCTCAGAACCTTTTCTGTCTTCTCTTTAGTTCTTTTTCTTTTGCTATCAAATTGCTTCTGCACATATGGAACAGAATATTTTGGCTTATTTGTTCATCCAGGCAATCTTTGAGGTTATAAAATATTTCTAAATGATCAACATCTGGGGCCATATAGCCACTTCTACTCTCTCTGATCCTCAGGATCCCTCAGATCATTATTATAGTGTGAGTAACTGGAGGTGCTGGAAAGCAAACTGTGTGCTTGAGAGGTCCTCTCTAACTCACGGTATACTTCCCAGAGCCCCAAGTGAGTCCACTCCACATTTCAGGAAAGTCTACCCTTTGGTAGTCTCTGGTCTCATGTCACAATAGCCAGCAGCTTTCACTGGAATTGAGTATTCTTTTGTGTTGTTTTGTTTTTGTTTGTTTTTAATTGAGTATTCTTAATACAGTCTAAACCTGTAATTAAAAGGATCTTCTTGAAAGTAGTTTAAATACACACTGTGGACTAAGTTGAGTTTGCTAAAATATGAGATGGCGCATGTGAGCATTTGTAAGTCTGCTTCATTCTGTACCATGAATTTGTCTAGCTTTGACCAGGCAGCTTAGCCTGAGACCTAGAGGTAGCCTCTGGAGGCGACTGCCCCTGGGTTCCAGACCTATTGCCCTGTGTGGGCAAGGAGGATCCTCTCTGCCTATGCAGTGCCATATCCTGAAGTGCTGTGAGAACAAAAGAAAGGACATGTGAAGCGCCCCAGTTGTGTCAATCCCTGAGGAGCTCTCAGCAGTGCCAGCCACTCTCCTCACACAGGAGTTGACCCGGTCACATTTTGTTCTATCCTCATCTATTAATTCTGGTGTAGGTGGCACAAAGAACCTCCAGAGGCCCTCCAGAGGGACTTGGTGTTCAGTGACTATTGCTTTTGGTAGGGTTTTACCACCAACTTTAAAAATCCTTATAAACTCTCCTTCTCATTCCCCTGTCTCCTTTTTGCTGTGCTCTTTCTCTCCTGGACATACTACACACTCCCCTTCTCACCCTACAGTGTCTTCCTTCCATTGATCCAGCTGCTTCCTCTGTGATTTGGTTTTTGGAGCCAGCTGCTGATATTTTGTCTGTTGTGTATCCTCTGTGTATATTTGAGCTCACTCATTAGAGTTACTGCTTCACAATTGTGCCTAATATTAAGAGGTTTGGAATATCTGAGATTTGGAATTGCAGCTGCCTTCTGGCGTGGAGGTACATTCTGGAATTTCTTTTTAACTATTAGGGTATGATGAGAGAGCTATTGATTTCCTAAAGGAAAGTG